>NC_028639.1:33913458-33918091 GCF_001406875.1 Solanum pennellii | reverse complement strand
TTTTTTTTTACTTACTAAAGCTAAAATTTAAGCTAAAAGTGATTAATAATATATATGTACATCATAATAAACATAATCATATGAAAAACACTATAGAATAATAAACTAATAGAAATATACAAACAAAGTAACATAAAGATAAACATAATCATACGAGAATCATAATAAGCTTAGCAAAAATATCAACAATTTTTCAAAAAAAAACAAAACTTAAAAATAACATAAAGATTACATTGAAATGTAAAAAAAAGAAATACCTAGAGTTGATGACAAGCAAATATAGGAGCAAATTTAATTGAATTCCCAAGACAATCCAATAGAGATATCTTCTTCTTCTTCTTCTTCTTCTTTTTTAAGAAGAAGAAAATATTTTAAGTAAGTTTTTTTTTTCAATTTCTTTCTATATCTTATCTCCTTTTCTTTCTTCCCCAAGGGGGTTTAAATAGGTGATCCACATTAATATCCACCTTTCTTGAAAACTTAAGAGCCAATGCATGCATTGGACTCTTTGTTTTCCCAAGGTCCACCCAAGATGGCCAATGAAATTCTTTTATTTATTTTTTTTAAATTTTTTGTTTTAAGAAAAAATCAGATTAATTGCATAATTCTTTTGCCCTTTTAGATGACCCATTTACTTTATTCATTAATTGAATATAGTTATATGGGTCATCAGAAAATAATAGGCCCAATGTCATTTAGATGGCCCATTTCTTTTATTCATTGTTTGAATAATAGTTCATGGGCCATCTGAAAAAATTTAAAATAGGCCCAAATGTTGACCCATTTCATCAAGACCCAAACAAATTGACCCACTAACACAAATCTAAACATCTAAACAATTTTAAAGATCAAACACAACAAAATAATGCAGAAAAAAAAAGTCAAAATAAATAAATAATAAACATAAAAATCGAAATAAAAACAAAATAATAATACTTCAAGCAACTCATCAACATGATAAACTTAAAGAACATTAATAACATAATCCGACATCAAACGACTTATATGGTCAAACCAAAAAGATAATGATGAATTTGGGTAAAGATTGAGAGGGGGGAAAAGATTGACATAACTTCCGGGTAAATGAAGGTCGCCGGAAAACTTTGCCGGAAAACTTTTTGATGGATTTTGAACTTAAAATTTATATCAAATGATAGCCCTTGAAGAGCTCTACACATTTATGTAAAGGGTTTGGGATGGGGATGACCGGAACTTTATAAATCTAAGGAAAGAGTAAAAATTTATATTTGGTTTTCCTTAGATCTACGGAGTTTGGCTATAGATATGGATGAAAGGTTTGTAGATTTAGGTAGAGGAGGATGAAAGGAAAAGATGGTAAATTTTAAAAAAAAATTCCGGCCAAAAAGGGGTGGCCGGCCGGCGGCATGGTGGCGGTAGCGGTGGTCGGCCGGCGGCATGGTAGTAAGGGGAAGAAGAAAGGTACAAAAAATCTAAAATAAAAAATAAAAGAAAATGCTAATTTTTTAGAGTTTTGTATTTTTGTTTGGGTCCAATAACAGCCCTTGGATCAAAATATCATGAATGGTTGAGATTCAATCTTGACCATTTCTATGGACCGGGTCAAGATCAATTGGGCCATCAGAATTGATTTAAATCAGCCCAATTTAAACAAAATTGGGTCATTTGAGCCAATAAACTAATAAAGACAAATACCAAAAATTCAAATAATAAAAAAAATTCTTACAAAAAATATTATAGGAGTAAAATAAACACGTCAAAAATTAGGTGTTCACAGCATGCCCCTCTTTGCTTGGAAACATGAAGAGTTTTCAAGCAAAGAAAGTGAACGAAGTGTCTAATTTTTTACTGTTTCAAACTCCGATGAAGCCATTTTGAAAAAGATGACCGAACCTTGCTTCAGAGGTTGCCTACATTTCCTTGATTAAAAGGAAATCAGATCAGTGTAGTTCGAGAAACTTTGATAGTCGAAACTATCCTAAAAGACGGCCAAAAGATTGCTTCATATTGCTTGTCATCATCTATTGCCTATAGTTACAAAGAAAAAGTTAGAGAACTATGTCTCTCTACATTATAAATGTTACAAGATCCCTAATTGATGTATCTTATTAGGATCTTGTCTAGATCTTTCACTTGCTCTGTGCATTATCTTTGAGATCGGTCTTCATGCTATCTTGGCGGCTGGTGGATCATTCTTAAGTGCAAGTTTTAACTTGAGTGGGCTGTTGAAACTCAAAAAACTCAAGATCACAAAATGAAGAACCCATGAAGAATATGTTTCCTTAAGGACAGAAGAAAACATATGAGAATCTTGAACTAGGAAGAATGACCCTAGAATGAATATGTTAAGTGAAGCGTGTTGCCCTGAGAGTTCCAAATAAGATGCATTGTCCTAAGATTGGATGTATCCCCAAAATGTGAATAGGGTGTGTATAACCTATGAATGTTGGTGTGTATTGCTCCAGACATGAATATGGTGCGTATTGACCATGAATAAAGGATGTGTGCTTGTTGCACGAAGTTCAGATTGGTGCGTATTGCACGAAATTCAGACAGGTGCGTATTGCACATGAACAGAGGATGGTGCGTATTGCCCATGAATAAAGGATGTGTGCTTGTTGCACGGAATTCAGATTGGTGCGTATTGCACGAAATTCAGACAGGTGCGTATTGCACATGAACAAAGGATGGTGCGTATTGCCCATGAATAAAGGATGTGTGCTTGTTGCACGGAATTCAGATTGGTGCGTATTGCACGAAATTCAGACAGGTGCGTATTGCACATGAACAAAGAATGGTGCGTATTGCCCATGAATAAAGAACGTGTGCTTATTGCACGGAATTCAGATTGGTGCGTATTGCACAAAATTCAGACAGGTGCGTATTGCACATGAACAAAGGATGATGCGTATTGCCCATGAATAAAGGACGTGTGCTTGTTGCACGGAATTCAGATTGGTGCGTATTGCACGAAATTCAGACAGGTGCGTATTGCACATGAACAGAGGATGGTGCGTATTGCCCATGAATAAAAGACGTGTGCTTGTTGCACGGAATTCAGATTGGTGCGTATTGCACGAAATTCAGACAGGTGCGTATTGCACATGAACAAAGTATGGTGCGTATTGCCCATGAATAAAGAATGTGTGCTTGTTGCACGAAATTGAGATTGGTGCGTATTGCACGAAATTTAGACAGGTGCGTATTGCACATGAACAAAGGATGGTGCGTATTGCCCATGAATAAAGGACGTGTGCTTGTTGCACGGAATTCAAATTGGTGCGTATTGCACGAAATTCTCGCATTGATAGGCAAAATGCGAGTAGAATGAGATGAAACACCAAACATTTGAAGACTTTGGAGATCTTCCTTTTTGCGATGTTTACTTTTGACTTGTAACCCGGCATTTTTTCTTTGATCAATTTCTCCAACTCTACTACAACTCCATGGTTAAGCAACCTTTGAAGCTCCCTCTTTGTTAAACAGGGGCCTTGATCTTTTGGTACTACCAAATATCATGGTGCGAGTGATGTCCCAAAGAATGATGACCTTCATGAATTTTGAGTGAAGATCTGAGGTATTTTAGTCCTTGGTCCATGGCTTGTCAACTCAGATACTCAGCTTTACTTTTGGGAACCAGTAGTAAGCTTTGCACTCTTTACTTTATTTTGTCAAGAGATTATATCAAAAGGAGAAGAGAGAAAAAAAATAATAAAAAAATATATCAAACTTAAGAGTAGGAAAGATTGGATCAAGAAAACTATAACTTAACGAAGGATATTCCTTTAAAAATGAGAAAGAGAAACTTATCTGGAGGCATATGTCGACTTTGATTGAACCATGACATGCACTTGGACTTGCCCCCTGATCCTTTTTTTTTTTAGTTCTCAAAATCTGAGTCATCTTCAATTGATCTATGTGCCCTTTATGCAGAGGTGTCGAGAAATGATCATCTTTGCAGATTTCATTCATGATGTTCTCTCCCTTTATCTTAAGGTGCCCGTAGGATTTTCACCTATAAGATTTTATTTCGTCTTCTGATGCCTATGAAGGTTTTCACCGATAAGACATTCTTTTTTTTTCTTTTTTTTTTCTTTTTTTTTTTTGCCTTTGATGATTAATATCATTTTCAGATTTGACCAAAAATTCGGTTGCCTAAAATAAACAGAATTATGATCTGACCTTATTTTATACATATAAAAAAAACTAAAAATGCCCCAGTTTTCTGTAAACACTGGAGAACTGATTTTTTTTTTTGATATGACCGAACCCCTAAAGGGTTGCCTACGTATCCTTTCGGAATCAGGTCAAACGTAGTTCGGAATTTTCAATGAGAGATTTTTTTTTAAGGAGGTGCCTCTGTTCTTTCAACCCCAAACATGTCGCAGAACCTTAGAATGCATTAGATGTAGTATCTTTTGACTGAATCTGCATTAACAATTATGCCCGTGGTTTTTCCTTCCACATCAGTAAGGTGCAGGGCTCCTTTGGACAATACTTCCTTGACAAGATATGGACCTTGCCAATTTTGGGCAAACTTTCCCTTGGCTTCTTCTTGGTGCGGGAGAACGCGCTTTAAGACCAGTTGACCTACTTCAAAGTGTCTTGGGTGCACCTTTTTGTTGTATGCACGAGCCATCCTTTGCTGATAAAG
>NC_028639.1:33908587-33910566 GCF_001406875.1 Solanum pennellii | reverse complement strand
AAAATTATATGTATATAAATGACTACCTTGACTTATTTGATAGGAGATTGCAAAATAGCAAATTTTTAATTGTTGAATTATTAAGTCAAGTTAGTCAAATTTGTATTTTTACTTTAATAATCAAACAAATATTTTTTTTTAAGAGATTTTTTTTTAAAAAAAAAATATTTACTTTTTCTTTTTCTTTTTTGTTAACCAGATTTTTTTTTTTGCAGAAATAACCAGATTTACATTTTTGCAGAAATAACAAGTTTTTTTTTTTTTTGCAGAAATAACCAAATTTACATTTTTTGCAGAAATAACCAGATTTTTTTTTGCAGAAATAACCAAATTTACATTTTTTGCAGAAATAACCAGATTTACATTTTTTGCAGAAATAACCAGATTTACATTTTTTGCAGAAATAACCAGATTTACATTTTTTGCAGAAATAACCAGATTTACATTTTTTGCAGAAATAACCAGATTTACATTTTTTGCAGAAATAACCAGATTTACATTTTTTGCAGAAATAACCAGATTTACATTTTTTGCAGAAATAACCAGATTTACATTTTTTGCAGAAATAACCAGATTTACATTTTTTGCAGAAATAACCAGATTTACATTTTTTCCAGAAATAACCAGATTTACATTTTTTGTTTTGTTGCAAAAATGACCAGATTAAACCCTTTTGCAAAAATGACTAGTTTTACGTTTTTTTTTTTGTTCATTCCTAAAAAAAGTTACCGAAAACCTAAAAGATTTGCAATTGTTATACTTTAATTACTTTTTTTTTTTACTTACTAAAGCTAAAATTTAAGCTAAAAGTGATTAATAATATATATGTACATCATAATAAACATAATCATATGAAAAACACTATAGAATAATAAACTAATAGAAATATACAAACAAAGTAACATAAAGATAAACATAATCATACGAGAATCATAATAAGCTTAGCAAAAATATCAACAATTTTTCAAAAAAAAACAAAACATAAAAATAACATAAAGATTACATTGAAATGTAAAAAAAAAAAGGAAATACCTAGAGTTGATGACAAGCAAATATAGGAGCAAATTTAATTGAATTCCCAAGACAATCCAATAGAGATATCTTCTTCTTCTTCTTCTTTTTTTTTTAAGAAGAAGAAAATTTTTTATGTAAGTTTTTTTTTTCAATTTCTTTCTATATCTTATCTCCTTTTCTTTCTTCCCCAAGGGGGTTTAAATAGGTGATCCACATTAATATCCACCTTTCTTGAAAACTTAAGAGCCAATGCATGCATTGGACTCTTTGTTTTCCCAAGGTGCCACCCAAGATGGCCAATGAAATTCTTTTATTTATTTTTTTTTAAATTTTTTGTTTTAAGAAAAAATCAGATTAATTGCATAATTCTTTTGCCCTTTTAGATGACCCATTTACTTTATTCATTAATTGAATATAGTTATATGGGTCATCAGAAAATAATAGGCCCAATGTCATTTAGATGGCCCATTTCTTTTATTCATTGTTTGAATAATAGTTCATGGGCCATCTGAAAAAATTTAAAATAGGCCCAAATGTTGACCCATTTCATCAAGACCCAAACAAATTGACCCACTAACACAAATCTAAACATCTAAACAATTTTAAAGATCAAACACAACAAAATAATGCAGAAAAAAAAAGTCAAAATAAATAAATAATAAACATAAAAATCGAAATAAAAACAAAATAATAATACTTCAAGCAACTCATCAACATGATAAACTTAAAGAACATTAATAACATAATCCGACATCAAACGACTTATATGGTCAAACCAAAAAGATAATGATGAATTTGGGTAAAGATTGAGAGGGGGGAAAAGATTGACATAACTTCCGGGTAAATGAAGGTCGCCGGAAAACTTTGCCGGAAAACTTTTTGATGGATTTTGAACTTAAAATTTATATCAAATGATAGCCCTTGAAGAGCTCTACACATTTATGTAAAGGGTTTGGGATGGGGAT
>NC_028639.1:33891263-33901263 GCF_001406875.1 Solanum pennellii | reverse complement strand
TCTTCACAACAGAATATTTTACAAGAGAGAAGAGAGAAGAAAGAGAAGAGAGAGAAAATTAAAATTTTTATGGAAGAGCACTTGCCTCCTATCTGAGGGAGAGTACTCCTTATATAGGCAAATTATAAACTAAGTGGGTCCCTTATCTGGTCCCCTTACACAGTATTTTTACTGTTTTACTATTTTTCCTTTTGCTTTCATCCTTATCTGGTCCTCTTGGTCCTTAATAGACTGTAGAAACTCCTGCACTATATCAAGTTCGTTTTCTGTCAAGCTTATCTCTTGATCATCTGATTGGGCGTCTACAATATCATTGCTGGTGCCACTTTTCATTGAAGTATCCGATTTATCAAATTCTGAGAGATTTTGTAGTAAATTCCTCTTAACATCTTCAAGATATTCATTTATCATTTCATCTTTATCTCCTTCTTGAATAGAGATTCTTCTGGCAAGATGCTTGATAGAATTTTCAGCTGACAGCTTCTTTTGGGGTATGTCCTTGTATTCTAAAATCTTTGCTTGTATTTGATCTACAAGCTCTTGGCCATGAGGTTGACCAGTTTTTGGGTCTTGTCTTGTGAGCTTATCGCAAAAGTTGTGGTAATAAGTCCGATAAAGACAAGGAATTTTTTCCTCCGGGGTATACCCTATCTCTGGGATCCATTTATGAATTCATGGTATAGAAAATTCGATAAAAAAGTACATTTGATCAATTTTTTCTATATTATAGATATGATCTGATAAATATAAATTGGTTAGAAAATGGGAAACTTTTACCCAGTCTTTGCAAAGATTTAAATAATTGTTTGGTAAAATCTTTACCGAAGGTCCATGGTAATTCCACCAATTGATGAACCAATTTTGGACAGTTTGTTCAAACACTTTCGCACAAATTTTTATAAATCAAGTGTGCTTATGTTTGTCGTTGTTATAATAAAATACTTTATGGAAGGCTAGAATATAATCCCAATAGGTCAAGTTCAAGCTGATTTTGTTGACATAAACTTGTCTTTCTTGCATAGTGGATATTCCCCATTCTTCTACAGATATAATCTGTTTAATAATAAATTTAGAGAAGTTATAAACTTCTTTTTCCTGCTCTGAAAGTAAAGTGCTGGAATTCCGCACTTCCTGTATGAACCAGAATAGCCTCGTAATATGATCGAGTCTTATAAGATTCTCCGGGGAAATATAACCCCTTTATTAGATACCTTTGGAATATCTTCCAAGGTTCATTAGTTCTCGGAATATCAGAGTTTTCCAAAAGAATTATGATTTCTTCGGCAGTTGTTTTTTCAGAGCAGTTTTGCATATCGCCCTCTTTTGCTAAAGAAGCATAGGTATCACCTTGCTCTTTTGTTTGCAGATATACTTGTAATTGCTCATATAATAGACTATTTGTTGGAATATCCTTTAAATTGATAGTTGAAGATGATGATGATGCCTCATCAATTTTTGAATTAACCAGTCTCTTATTTCCCAATACTATTGGAAATGATAAGTCGTATGACGACCTTTGAGAAGACTGAGAGGTTGATCTTCCTCTTCCTCGATTTTTACCTCCTCTGCCACGTGCTTGTGACCAAGGAGGAGGGTCATTTCCTCCCATGCTGTAATAACAAACTTATTAGTGATAATCAAAATAATCATCAAAGTCCAGGTAATAAGGACTAATGACTTCTTCATAATCATGTATAGAAAAGTAGAAGTCGTCTTGTATTATTGACAGTATCAGTTTGTCAAGAATTAATTCTTGAATATCTTTTTCTAAAGGGAGTACCTTTAGAATGGTAATTAGAGATCTATCATCAAAGAAAAATGCAAAATAAGACATACTAAAAATTTGTCTGGGAGGTTAGATATTCCCTGGATAAAAAGTCTGGGAGGGAATTATCAATTCCTTTTTTATCTTGAATTTCGAAATCACAAGGGGCTAGTTGGGCCTGCCACCTAGCAAATATCAACTTTAAAGCATCGTGTTTGAAATCTTTATGAAACATATATTTAACAGATTGGGCATCCGTTCTAATCAAAAAAAATTTATTATAAAGATCATCTTGAAATTTCAAGACGCATTTAACAACACAAAGCATTTCATGTGCTATGGTCGCATAATTGCGCTGGGCTTCAGTCCATTTACCTGAATGAAAACGAATAAGATATTCATGTTTATCATGAGGGTTAACTTGTTCAAGGATCCCTCCATAACCAATATTTGAAGCATCAGTTTCAATAATTTTGGTCCATACTGGGTTACCAAGAGTTAAACAAGGTAAGGTTTTAATCCTTTGTTTAATGCTTTTGACAAGCGTAGTAAGATTCTCACTCCAAGGGCATTTATTACCCCTTTTTAATCTATCTGTCAAAGGTGTAAGATCTTTAGAAAGATTTTTATAAAAAGGGAAAATGTAATTTAAACTTCCCAAAAATCTTTGTAACATAGTCCTGTCTATTATAATATCAGAAAATTTTGACACGAAATCAATAGATCTCTGAATAGGAGTAATTTTTCCTTGACAAATTTGATGTCCAAGAAATCGAACATCAGTTTGAAATAAACTCATTTTTTATTTAGAGATAACTAAACCATTATGTATAACAATTTTCTTGAAGATCTCAAGATGCTTAATATGAGATTCAAGGGGTTTTGAATAAACTAAAATATCATCAATATAAACAATTATAAAATCCATATATGGATTAAAAATATCATTCATAATCTTCTGAATTTCAGACGGCGCATTTTTCAAACCGAATGGCATAACATTCCATTCATATTGGCCAAAAGAAACATTGAAAGCAGTTCGACAAGTATGTTTCTTAAAAATCTGAATTTGCCAATATCCTGACTTTAAATCAAATTTAGAAAATATATTAGCATCATATAACCTTGGTAAAAGATCTTTTTTATTTGGAATAGGATATCTAATCCATTTTAAATTTTTGTTTAAAGGTTTATAGTTTATAACTAACCTGGGAACACCTCTTTCTTGTTCTGCAGCTTTATTTACATAAAAAGTGGTACAAGACCAAGGAGATTTTGAAGGCTTTATTAATCCTTTCTGTAATAAATTATCAATTTCTTTTTTACAAAAATCCACTAATTCAGCATTCATTTGGCAGGGGAGAGATTTAGTGGGAATATCACTTTCAGAAAAATTATCTTCATATGGCAGAGTAACAATATGCTTTTTCCTGTCCCAAAAAGCACTTGGATGGTCTGCACAAATGTCAGCTGCTAATTTCCCAGAAATCAATTTAATTTTTTCTTGTATTTTAGCTGATCGAATAGATTCTGAAATATTCATGCTATATATTTCCATTTGTAAAGAATCAATATGTTTCTATTTTAAATGGATTAAAGAGTTAATATATCTAGTGATTGGTTCAGTTATAAATTCAAAATTAATGGTATGACCATTATAATTCGCTGAAAAACCTTTTGCATTTAAATTTGAAAAAGGATAGATAGCATTTATAAAAGGAGTTTCAAGAATTATCGGAGGATGTAATTGATTTTTAACTAAAAAGAAAAAATGAGGAATACAGACTTTACTCTGACAAATACAAGTATTAGACAACTTATACTTTATGTCTAAAGCATGATTAGACGCAGATTTAAGGAATTAATCCTTCCTGAAAGCAACTAACATCTGCACCACTATCAATCATAGCAATACCAGTTACTTTAAAATCATTATTAACTAGAATGGTACAATTAATATACCAATGATGCGCAGTAACAATCTGCATCATTCCAAGAAAACTATTAGGTTTAGAACTAAGAGATTCATCTATCTCTTCGTCTACAACTGCCTTACCTTTGTCAGTAAGATGAGCCGAAGAAATATCTTTTTCATTTTCTAACTGCGAAATTCTATGATTATTAATCATTTGATTTTGTTTTAAAGATTTAATCTCTTTTTTTAAGTTTTCAACTTCATGTTTCAAATCATCAAGAGAAGTATCTCTGGTTTTGACAATATCTTGCCCTTTCTTTTCAAGACGAGAAAAGACTTCCTTCAAAGAATAAGGGCTAGGGTTATAATTTAAAATTTCACTCTTCTTTGGTTTTTCAAAAAATTTTGAAGAAGAGGTTTGAGAAGAAGCCATTTCCAAAATTTTATTTCTAAGATTTTCAACAGAAACATCTTTTAAAAGTTCAATGACATTATCAGAAGATATCATATGAAGATTGAAGTCTGTAAATTGAGACTGTAATTCATCTAAATTTGATTCTTCTATTTGAGACTGAATTTTATAAAATTCATCTTGTCCGCAGATACAAGTATCACCTGTACAATTGACACACTTATTAGTAGCATCAGATTTATCATTATCACTATTAGAAGAATCTGAACTATAACGAGAAGAACACGAATCTGATTCGTATAAAAGCTCATAAATTTTTTCTTCTGTTGAATCATCCAATTCCAAAGCTTTAAGCTTTTCTGCCTTGCAATTTGAAGCAAGATGACCAAATTTTCCACATTTGTAACATTTGATTTTCTTTAAATCTCTTTTAGAGAAATTTCTGGCAAATCTTGTTGCTTTCCTAGAAACTTTCTTAGCGTCATTCTTTTCCTTATATCGTTTTGAACGATGATGCTTTTTATATCTTTTCTTTTGATCCTCTTCGGAAAAAATCTTTTGATTGGGATTAGAAGGTCCTTCAATCCCAAATTGTGCACAAAACTCTCCCAATTGAGATCTTTCTGACATTTGATTTCTCTTAATTTGTTGAGCTAGCTTAAGCTCATTACACATATTTAATCCTTCCTGAGTACAAGTCCCTATTAATTTTCCATAAGTTAAAGTATCATAAGGAATCTCTGTATGATCCCCTCTTAGAGTTTTCTTGACTCTTTCCACGAATAAGGGAGGAAGGCCATCTATAAATCTGGCTTTCCAATAACTTATTTTACTTTCTGGTAAATCCATGACCCTGCTTAGGAAGGTATCATTATACCATCTGAATTCTCCTAAGTGTCTACACTTAAGACCATTTAGCAGAGTTCTAATAGTTTCATTCTGGTTGGAAAATCTTCCATTAAACTGTTCCAAAATTGTGAGGACTAGGGTATAAACTGCATCCTCAATCTTTTGACTAGTTATTTTTTTCTGCTGGTTTTCCATCTTCACCAGTGACTATTTCTCTTTTTATCTCTCCTTTATAAGCATTTGTTATGGCATACCTTTCTTCGGGAGATAGAAAATTATCCCACCATCCTCGAAGTTGACCTGTAAATCCTGCAATAATCATCTTACAGGTAGCATGGTTAGAATTATTATTAGTATGCCTGCAAATAGACGAATACATCAACATCCGATGTACCATAATGGAAACTTGTCGATCAGTCAAAGCATCCAGATTCCATTCATAAACCTCATTTCCACTGTATGACGTGTTAGTTTGATTTCAATCTCTTTCCTATATTAAGACATCTTGAAGAGTTGGACGAGGGTAGTACTAAGTCATCATAGAAAGGGATAGTAGCATAGCCACCTTTACCGACAATCTTTTGTTGATTATGATAACTAGATTTAAACCTTCTAATATTAATCTCAGAGGTTTGTAAATTATTATTTTCAGAAAATTGTCCTTCAATTTTATTAATGTCTAAAATATCATTTGTAAAATCAATGGGTTTAGTACTTAAACCATAAAGTTTCTTATCAATAAGACTTTCTAAATCACTGAAAGTTTTTACTTTAAAATCAGTAGTATCAATAGGACGCTGAATATGCGTTGGTACAACATTTAAAGGAGTTTTAGAAGTAGAAGCAATATTTTCTTGAGGACTCCTTTGAAATTCTTTTACCAAAATAATTAATTCATCTAATTTTTTGTCTAGAGAACTAATATGTTCTCCTAAGACTTTAACATATAAACTCAAATAATTATTTTGAGCAATTAAATTATTAATTTCATTAATAGTGATCTGGGCAACATCAGTTTGGATAAATTTTTGAAAAGCTGAAAAAGTTAACCCAATATTATTAGGCAATATAAACGGAGATTGTGGGGGATAGATGGCCTTGGTAATAGAACCATCACTTTCTTTAAAAGTTCTTTCAATGACTTTGATGTATAACGGTAAATAAGTTGTTATAAACCAGGGACAAAATAAATAATTTTATTATGTAAAGCACAAGTTTCATAAAAATCTTGCGATATATTATTTAAATCATCTTGTCTATAAGTCTCAAAAAACCAAGTTCTAAACTTGTTCCATTTTTTATTTTGAAATTCATTTTGAATATGTCTTCTCGCCAAGGATCCTGGACTAAAATCAATTTGGTGACTCATCATAATTCAAATACTGTTTAGATCCGACGTCTTATTAACGTTAAAGTCCATCTCAGATGGAGTTGGTTCTAATTCAGACAACCTTTCTGCTGTCTGCACAATATTAGTGTTAGGGTCAATTCTTACCCTTTCCACTATTCTATCACTCATAGTATCACTTAAAGTGTGCAAAGATAAAGGTCTACTTCTAGCTGATCCATAAGTAGCAATATCAGGATTAATATGAGAAATATGTTGAATATCCGGCAAAGCTCTATAACCAGAAAATGATCTCCTATTATAAACAGAAAGTTTCTCATTAAACTCAATACAAATTTTTCCGTCAGGATTTTGAATAATATGAGAATATTCACTATTAGTAGCTTCATCAGCTACTTGCCTTTGAGAAACAGCCGAATTTAAAATCCATTTATCTGAAAAATTAATTTCTTCCCATTTAATGGGTCTTCTAGTGGTGATTTTAGATTTTATAAAATTAGTTTCAACCAAGATAGTTTCATTAGATTTATCAAATAATTTACATTTAGGATTTAATGTACATAATAACTTATAATATATTATGTAAGATAAACATATAAGTTCAGATCCAGGAGCATAATTATAACCATGAGTCTTAACATTTAATGTCAAAGAATCAAGAATATTAGCATCAGATAATGACAGTTGGAGATTAGGCCGAGTATTAAAATAAACTAGGCCATATGCTACAGTAGATTCAATTGAACCCATCAAAGATTGTCAAAAATTCAAATTTCTAGCATCTCTTAAAGCAGCTAAAAATGTTTCAGGTAACCCTTTAAGAGTCAAAGGTTTAAAAGCAATTTGAATCATTCCTATATGCATCCAATTATATTTAGTTTTATATAAATCAACATCTTGTTTATTTAACAAACGAATAACCTGTTCATCAGAGTTAAGAGCCAAAGACTGCTCAATAGTTTTCATCAATTTTTTGAAGAAAGTTTATCAAACCAACCATAATCATAAATAAGTTTTGTATCCATAACAGGATCTAAAAGGCTGGCGGTAGTCCGCTCGGCCATCTAGATCTAGTTTAATATACGATCAAAATATATTAACATACTATAATCTATTAAACTCTTATCGCTAGCTTTGGCTGTATGGTAAGCTTTTTACCTAAGCATGGGGCCTGTCTAGATTTTAAGCCTATTGATAAATAGCAGTTCTAACATGGGTTTTAAATTGCCCCTTCTTTAATAACCAACGGGGACTTACGACACCACATGCTCACTATTATCAAGAGTTTATAACCTGACTGTACCTCCATCTCAGAACCAAGTCAAGGACTATGATAAGAATTTAAGAACTCATAATATGTTAGTATATCTTGACTAGATCCAGATATATTATTAGAACCTTATACAGAAATCATGCATTCGACATAGATATGAAAGGTATTTAGCCGGACATAGTCACGGCGTCAATAAAGGAAACAGAATAATAAAAAATAGTTTTGAATTTAATAATATGAAAGGTATTATTATTATTATTATTATTATTATTATTATTATTATTATTATTATTATTATTATTATTATTATTATTATTATTATTATTATAACAATAATAACAATAATAATAATAATAATAATAATAATAATAAAATGTGTGACCTCCGAACAATCCATAACAAAACCGCTTTCTAGTAACATTTTAATTGAACTTTCAGTTCCCTATTTGACTAAAATATTAATAATATTATGTTAGATGCTTATCAACTCAATAATAGAACATAGGAAATAATTTCTTACCGAAGAGCATTCACTGCTCACGCCTTCTTCCTACTGTGTTTGATGTAGAGCCACATAGACTGTGTGGTTCCCTCAAACAATATAGGTTTAATTAATATTTATATATGGGTAAAATGGTATAAGGTATTAATAAATTATGAATTTGATTCATTAACCTCCAATTAAATTCATTATTAAAATTAGTTCATTAATTATTTAACTATGATCAATTAATAATCTAAAATTACCATTTAAAATTTACGGAAAGAGTCAAAATAGTTGTAACACTCTAAATGAACTAAATGGTTGTCACAATGTCATCACCAAACCAGAAGAAAAATTAGAAGAAAGGCCATTTAGATTTAAGAAAGTTTGAATTTTATGTCATGCTTGACTAACTGTAATTTTGAATATGGGAATTTCCTAGGTCTATGTTCACTTAGAGTGATAACGATGACTTCCTGACTATTGTCTAAAAAGCTTGGGAGGATGAACAATCAGGCAATTCTTTGCATGTTCTTCATCAAAAGATTAAGAAATTCTACAACAATCTTAGCTCTTGGTCTAAAACAACTTTCAAAGATTTCTATGATAAACCTAAAAAAGCACGAAACTCTTATAATAAGAACTCCGGAAGAAGATATTGTTACTATTAAAATTTTCCTATAAATCATTTGGAGTGCCTCATTTATGTCGGAAAGAAGAAATTTAAATTCATCACTGGTATGGTTGCTAAAGTCATGAAAACATTAGAGAATGGCATCTCAAATTCCTTAGCTCTGGAGGTAAGATCATTCTTATAAGGCATGTCCTCTAGGCCCTCAATGTTCATACTTTAGCTTCCACTCACCCTCCTAAGAGTTCTATAGATTTGATTGAAACTTACATTGCCAAATTCTTTTGGTCTAGAAATAAGAATGGTGGTAAGTATCATCGGGTATCTTGGTACAACCTGTTGGGCTATTGCCCATGTTCCAGCCAAAGTCCCATGGCCTAATCCTACTTGGAAAAGGATTGGAATTATTCTCCTTAATTGGTTTCCAATTCTATTAGGAAAAGGATTGGAATAGTAATCCTATTTGTAGTTGGTTTTGACTTTATAAAGAAAAGCACAACTCTATAAATAGAGGATGGTTTTGAGATAATAATTAATTGCTCATTGGTATTGTCTTTGAAAGACATTAGAACATAAGAGAGGTTTTTGAGAGAGCTTTCAACAAGAGAAAAAGAGAGAAAGAAAAGGGTTCTTTTGCTGCAGTCTTTTCTCCGACCAGTCACATTCAGATCGTGTTTCCCGATTAACTAACCGTTGGATCGGGCTGAAATATGGACTGAGTGTCCTTGACATCTTGGTGGTTGATTTGAACGGTGGAGATCGGATTCGGAGGTCAGCAAGATCCTGTTTTAGGTCCCCGAACAGAAGCTGAGTTTGGGTGGTGTTTCTTTCTATTTATCTTTTGTTGGTGTAGCTATTGTTTGTTCTCTTTTGGCACTTGTTGTGTAGCCATTAGAAGAATATTTGTATCCCTCTTATTGTTATAGTGAAGCAATTCGGATTTTGTCGATCCCGTGGTGTTTACCTTCGGTTTGAAGGGTTTTTCCACGTTAAACTTGGTGTTCTTTATCGTTAGATTTTCGGTTTCATCTTTTCGTCACAACAACTGGTGTCAGAGCTAAGGAGATTCAACACGATCACTGAATATGGATAGTTCGAAACTTGGAATCGAGAAGTTTGATAGATCCGATTTCAGTTTCTGGAAGATGCAGATCGAAGATTATCTGTACCAGAAAGATCTTCACGAACCGTTGACCGGGGTGAAGCCGGAATCCATGACGGAGGAGAAGTGGAAACTCAAAGATCGCCAGGCTCTAGGGTTGATCCGGTTGACTTTGTCAAGAAACGTGGCGTTCAACATCGTGAAGGAGAAGACTACGTCCG
>NC_028639.1:33877022-33889342 GCF_001406875.1 Solanum pennellii | reverse complement strand
TGTTGGGCTATTGCCCATGTTCCAGCCAAAGGCCCATGGCCTAATCCTACTTGGAAAAGGATTGGAATTATTCTCGTTAATTGATTTCCAATTCTATTAGGAAAAGGATTGGAATAGTAATCCTATTTGTAGTTGGTTTTGGCTTTATAAGAAAAGCACAACTCTATAAATAGAGGATGGTTTTGAGAGAATAATTAATTGCTCATTGGTATTGTCTTTGAAAGATATTAGAACATAAGAGAGGTTTTTGAGAGAGTTTTCAACAAGAGAAAAAGAGAGAAAGAAAAGGGTTCTTT
Source organism: Solanum pennellii (assembly GCF_001406875.1). Taxonomy (NCBI): domain Eukaryota; kingdom Viridiplantae; phylum Streptophyta; class Magnoliopsida; order Solanales; family Solanaceae; genus Solanum; species Solanum pennellii. The sequence goes on along the minus strand of NC_028639.1, from coordinate 33,889,046 downwards.
TGCTGCAGTCTTTTCTCCAACTAGTCACGTTCAGATCGTGTTTCCCAATTAACTAACCGTTGGATCGGGCTGAAATTTTGACTGATTGTCCTTGACATCTTGGTGGTTGATTTGAACGGTGTAGATTGGATTCGGAGGTCAGCAAGATCCTGTTTTAGGTCCCCGAACAGAAGCTGGGTTTGGGTGGTGTTTGTTTCTATTTATCTTTTGTTGGTGTAGCTATTGTTTGTTCTCTTTTGGCACTTGTTGTGTAGCCATTCGGATCTTGTCCATCCCATGGTGTTTACCTTCGGTTTTAAGGGTTTTTCCACGTTAAACTTGGTGTTGTTTATTGTTAGATTTTCGGTTTCATCTTTTCGTCACAACACAACCTTTGTTTCCCCAATGAGGAAAAGGGGATCTAAATTCAGAAATTTATTAGATACTTGCAAAGTTTTCATTGCAAAGCAGTGGTGGAAATTGAGAACTTCTAACTTTATATGAGCTCAGTTTATGAAATCAAAATACTATAATAATGTACACCCCATCAATGCTACTTGGAAACTTGGTCAATCACATAACTTAAAAGCAACGTGAGAAATTAAGGATTCCATTGAGGAATTCATTAAACTTAAAAATAAAAGGAGGAAATTGCAACTTTAATTATGATAACTAGTCAATCCATGGACCTTTATATCATACAATTGAGGAATAGTTTATTCACGAAATATTATGATTAATGAAATTTATAAAGATGAACAACGGGATTGGAGTTGTTTAAAGAACTAACCTCCAATCTCAATTAAGAGCTCCATCAATGGTCTTTATGTCACGACCCAAAGTATAGCCTAGGCATAACATGGTGTATAGGACCCTGAGAGGTCCTACACAAGTCACTTAGCATACATTATACAAAATAATAGAAATAAAGAATTTAAATGAAACAGTCTTATATCATAAAAGAGTTTGACAAGGTGGAAGTGTAACATAACTCCCAGTAAGTCATCTATTAAATCATAAGGAAAGTGATTGGAACGTAACCCATACATCATATACACAATTTGAAAACTAAAATGACATAAAGCTATAAGAGTGTCTCAATCCTCAAGACATAAGGACTCACCAATCCTTGAGCGCCAAAAGATCAACTAGCCACGAGTATGAGAGATAAGAGCGTCAGGCCCGATATTATGAAACAATATTGGCACGAGAATTCATTAGTACATGGAATGTACTAAGTATGATAGTAATGTATAAGATCTATGAAATCATGCAAAAAATGAATTTACTCTACATGTAATGACCAAGATTAATTATAGGATAAGAGGTTATAAAACATAAGTTATAATCATGGTCAATGAAAGATAAACATACTTAAAACACTAGTGACATACTTTAGAAGTAACCTTAGTTCATTACTGTGGGAAATTTACCATTAACTGAAATAGATCACATGAGCTATAACATTACATCCATTTTACTGCTCCCACACTAAAAAGAGAGAGTCCTACTTGCCAAGGTAAGGATGATGAAATTCTAGATTAGTTGGATTTACTAGCTCATGTCTATCTATGAAAAATTATATGGGGGGAATATAGTTTATGGGACATGGATAATCGCCGCTAGTTTAATTAGTGCTAAGTATAAATTGCATGGAATAGTCATTATCATATTAATATTATTATCCATGGAAAAGTAAAATTAAGATAGTAATCAAAGCTAGAAACATCATAGAGTAGCTCCTTAGACCACGCGTGAGAATATTTCACCGTACATAATCCTTTTAGAATAGATTTATAAGTCTCATGGTCATTAACTCCATACTAAATTGTCATACTACTAATGGAAATAGTCTTAGAATGTTGATCCATAATCAGTTATCGCATATTTGGTTACCATACTAATCAAACCCAATTTCAGAAAATTGCCCAAAAGCATTGATTGAAAATATAGATGTCATTCATGTCATGTGTCCAAGCTTCATAGAATATATAGACACCTTCACCTACAAGCTTACTTGAGTCATAAACACTGCTTTCATAAAACATGTATAATTTCAATATATGAAAGTTCATAAGTTTAATCATGTGTTCTTGTCATGCTCCGAGACCACCCTTGGACGTAACACGGGACCCAAGACCACAAGTGATCTCAAGATAAACCTCTTAGCATTGGCTTGACTAAAAACATTAACAAAATATACAAACAAAATCTTAACTGGAGAAACGAACAACTTAATCCGCGATATAAATAATTATCTAAAAGTGACAATATGCATAAAACTGAACATCTAAATCTTAACTCTATGCCTAAAAGCCTCTGCTACTGGCGAGCTGCTGGGACAAGTCCCCATCTAATTCTAAATATTGAATAAGCAAACCAACTAATGAAATAAAGTTGAACACCAAGTCCTCAAATGAGGACTTACCAAACTAGTTGGATGTGTTATCGACCTACTAGCCACATACTGGAGAGCGCTACAGAATCTACATCATAATAGGATGTAGCACAAAGAATTATGTGGTCAGTGCTATGGAACGTACTGAGTATGTGAGATGTGCATAAATAAAACAAATTATACTAAAAACATGCTCAAAACTTGTATCATGCACATATTATAGTAAAGCATACTTGAAGCATGGTTATAACAGAAGTCGTATAATGATAGTAAAATATGTGATAGAATGACTCAAGCAATACCATCAGCTTAAAACACATTTAGAATCATGTTAAATAATAAAATCTCTGAAATCTGAAACCAAAGAGTCAATGCACTTAAAACCTGAAACTATTTATGTGGAAGGTTAACCAACATATACCATGTGAGCTACATGAAATCTAATGTATACTCCCCATCGAAAGGACCCAATATACCTTGTCAAGATATAGACCATGACGGTGGCGTGATTATTAAATCTGAGGCCCAAAAGAGGGGACTTATAAAACTTAGGGGGCACGTAGTTATGGGACTAAGGGTACTCTCACCCTGTCAAACTTGGAACTAAATACTACTCCCACAAACATACGTATAACTTCTATAATATTGAGGCACATATATTGCCAAAATTGATCATAGCTAGTAACATATCTGATGTCAAATTTGTTCATAAGCATAAGGACATATCTGATGTCATGCAATATAAAATCATAAGTCTTAGAGTTTCGTATCGCCACGGTGAAATAAAAAATACTCTTCTCTTTTGAAATTCATAACCTAAATAAATAGGCATGTAATTTCGTCATATTAGAGGTCACCTTATCTAAACATGCACAATCTCTACCAACAACATGCAATTTCATGAAAGAATACTAGAATTATTTCTTCATATGTGGTCTTTAAAAAACACTTTAGATATCAGAAATAGATCATGGATAATGAATGAGAAACCATAAATTTATACTTTAAAACTGATTCTATAAATTTTCTCCAATTTGGGTAGGAACCCTAATTTAGCAATTCAAAAGAATCACTTCAGAAGGTTGGGGTTTTGGGTACAAGGGTGGAAGGAACCCGTGTTGAATACCCACAAACCTGGTGGATGAAAATTATGGAGAAATCCATTGGATTTTGGGGTTGAACTTGAAGATAAAATTGTTGCTTCTTTCTCTTCTTGTGTTTCTTTGTTTGATGATTTTTGGAGAATGAATGTTATAGGTATTTTTAACTAGTATAATAAGCTTAGACGAAGTAAACGACGTAGTTTAAGTACCAAATGACGTAGTTAAGTACCTACGCATAGGGAAAAAGACCAATACGACCCAGACTTAAATTCTATTGAGGTGACTTCAAGAGGGACTTCGCGAGCCATTTAAAGCATCATGGCCTCTCTAGTAGGTAGTGATTTTTTCCATGCCTTACAGGATTTCACTAAAACGAGCATAACATTTTTACTTTGGGCTCAGAATTAGGCAAACTTGGCGGCATTAGAAAGAAGACTCAAAATTCTATAATTTGATAGGTCATGGACCACCTAATTCAGTTTTTGCTGAAATATATGACTGTTTGAAGTTGACCAAAAATTCCATGTATGATAAGTCTCTTTCACGGATGAATTTACGGTCCATGTGAAGCTTCACGGATCATTTAGACGTATGTGGCCCTTAATGGGAAAAACCCTTCAGATTAGGCCACTTGACGACCCAGTTAACGACCCATCAACATCAGCACATGATGTCTGGGTGTCCATGTGAGTGACACCTACCTAGAGCAGGTTCTGTAAACTCACCAGAGACCTTTAGCAGACCGTGATCCCCTACATGGCCCGTCTAGGGCTTCATGGAGGGTTTCATGGTCCACTTTTGGATTTTTAACTTGCCCACTTAGCCCTTTTCTAGCCTTTTTGAAGTTTGATGTGTTAAAAAAACTTTCTCATCCATAAAAAGATAGAAAACTGTCAATTGAATCATAATTGAAAAGAATACATGAAGATTGAAAAAAACTCTAACTTTGAATTGAGAATGGGACTTGTAAAACTTGAAGAATTTATAAATCATATAAAGGAAAGGACTTCATAGGTAAATACTAACATACATTAAAGATCAATGCTCAAAAAATATGGTGAATGAAGACCTTGAAGCCAAACCCTAGTTTTTTCTTCTACAACCTTCGGTAGAATTTTAGAGAAGAACTTGCAGGAAAATTTGGGAATTTGGTGAATCAATGTAAAAGGGTAGTTTTATAACTTAATAGGTATTTATAGGGATTAAAAATATGACCCAATGACGAGGTTAAAAACTTGGGAAAACCCAAATTAACCATAACACGCGTGCAAGGAGTTGCTGGAAAATAATTATAGCAACTCTTCATGGATGGCTCCACAATCCGTGGAACACTCCACTGTCTGCAATGTCATCCATGAAACTTGGACGGTCTGATAGTTCTTTACTAAAACAAATATAACTTTTTAGTTCAAACTCGAAATGGAGCAAGCTTGGAGGCGTCGAAAAGAGGACTCATAGACCTTTAATTTGATAGGTGTGGATCACCTAATTCATTATGTGCTTATAAATGTGATCATTTGAAGTTAATCAAAATAAAATTTCATATTGAAAGTCAATCGGTAAGAAAGCTTTCAAGTCAACTTTATGTTAGGGGATTTTAATGACTTTAATTCATATGCGAAACCATTCACACTAAAGAATTGGCCTTAACACCTAACCATAATTTAAAAAATGAAGAATGATTTGAGTATTAAATTAGAAATTTTTGGGGTGGTACACTTTCTCTTGAACACCCCTATCTTGGAACTTATTGAGACTAGAAAGATTTTTGTTTCTTCTTCCATAAGCTCTTGAAATTGAAGAGAACAAAATCCCATTTTGCATCTAATATTTGGAAAAAAGATGTGTCATATGAAATGTCATTCATCATATAGAGAGACATTCATGATAAACTTTTCACGGATGATAAGTTTTGTAATATGCATTAACACTGATACTAATTGTAATTGTTGTACGATTTTAGGTATGAAACCAACCAGGGAGAATGTTGAACATGTGTTTTATAGTGGAGAATTTGCGCAAACAACAACATAGTTAGGTACAGATCTAGAAGCAGAATTTTAGAAGCTTATTAATCAAATATTGGAATTTCAAGGCCAAAAATTAAGTGGTTGTGTATATCCTCAAAATTATGCCAACCATAGTGATATGAGATTTGTGGAGGTCCAAGTGTTGCTCCAAATATGATTTTGAAACTTCATCTATCAATAGGTTCAACATTCTTATCACACATGTCATCATAAATGTTATATATTGAATTTTAAAAATAAAAATTAATTATTTAAAATTAAGATTTATAATAGAAAATAAGGGCCTTTATATAAAGGATATTGAATTGAGTACTTAAGATATATATTGTCTTTTTAAAATTTAGTAAGCAATAAGCATATGTTCGTAACTAATATTATAAAAATAATTGATTTATATTTTTTTCAACTTAGTATATTTTAATTAAACTAATAATAAAAAACTAAAAGTACTTAATTTGTATGAACATCATGACATGCATGTTTGACAAAAGATTAATGAGAAAAGTCATAAATTCCTCTTTGAACTTATCCTAAAAAGTTAGTTACACGCTTAAACTATCATAGTGACCTATTACACACCTATACTATTCTAAAGTGAATTTTCTGACCCCCTAAAACTGATGTGGAAAAAAAATAAAACAAAAATAAAAATAGGCGCGTCAGTTTTAAATTAAAGTTAAAAAAAGTAATTAATCCTCTTTTCCGCCCCTACCTCGCACCTCTTCTTCTTCAAACCTCACCCATTGTCTTCTTCTTCATTCTTTGTTTTCATCACACCTCTTCATTTTTATCACAATCTTCACATTTTTTTGAATTCGCAAATAGGTTAATTTCCATAAATTTGTTAGTGAATAATTGTATTTTATCAAGAAAAATTTGATTGATTGTTTTTGTCTTTTTCATTATTTTTACTTTATTTAAAAAAATTTGGTTGTTAATCAATTTTTGGTTTTGTGGTAATAGCAGTTTTATGAGTTCGGTGGTAATGGGTGGCGGTTGACAAACATTAAAAGAGGTAACTGAGGTTGGTGAAAAGAAAAAATCGATATTGATAATGGTGATGTTGATATTTGATGTTGGGTGACAAAGAATAAAAAGAATTGAAGGTGATATAGTGGTGGGGAAGAACAAAATCAATAGTGAAGGTGGGGTCAGGTATGATTTTCTGATGAAATGAGAATTGAAATTGGGTGGGATTAGTAACGAAGAAATAAAATTATTAGAGAATTAAAATAATTAATTAGAGATTAGTTAGAGTAAAATATAGTTAAGAAAGGAAAAATTAATTAATAAAGAAAAGAAAAAAATTATAATTTATGACATGACATTGACGTAGCATTGATGTGGCAGCGAGTGTAACACCACATAATGTGAGAGTAGTGTTACACGTCTCAGTGTGGTAATAAATTCACTTTTGATTAGTTTAGGTGTGTAATATGTCACCATAATAGTTTAAGCGTGTAACTGAATTTTCGGGTTAAGTTTAGAGGGTAACCTATGTCTTTTTCCAAGACTAATATAAAACATTTGACAAAAAATGAAAAATGGCACAAGTACGCCCCTAGACTATTACCCCCTGAACTTATTTATTTAGTAATTTTGTGTACCTTTTTTGTTTACGTGGCATTCAAATATCTCCCACGCGCCTCAATTGCGTGGAGTCACGTATTGTTCCACGTAAGACAAAAGGTGTATAAAATTACAAAAAAAAAATAAGTTTAGGGGGTAATAGGATCTTAGTTTAGTTAAGGTGTGTCTCTGAGATTTTAGCAGTCTAGAGGGGTACTTGTGCATTTTCCCGACAAAAAATACAATCTATAAAATCTAACTTAAAAAATTACTTGCAATGTACAATATCGAGTCAATACTCTAAAACAAATGAAATTGGAAATAGAACATAAGTTCTAAATTCAAAACAAAAAATTTAACATAATGTTCTTATGTCAAATTTCAACATAACATACATAAATATGATTTGAAAGAAAAGGAAAAAGTAAGTCTATTACTTTATTCAACAATGAATTCTACTTTAATTTAAAAATTAGAATACTAAAAAAATTTTGCGAATGATTTCTTTTTAGATAATACGAAAAATTGTATGGAATCATAAATAATACAAAAAATAACTTTTGGAAAATATTAGAATATTAAAAATAAAAAAGAATTTTAAAAAAATACATTCAAGCGAACAAATAAAAATAGAAATAAAAGAAAGAAATTAAAAGATAATCAACTTGTAGTTACACCAAGTAATTACCAGAAATTCACAACCTCTCCATTGGAGAGCGTAATTACACCCTACCAATTACACTCAATTACCTGTTGACCAAGCAATTACATAGTCAACCAAACATAACAAACAATGTAATTAAATACAATTACACCAAATCCAATTACCATGGTGGCTTTCCAAATAGGCCCTTAGGGATTATTAAGGAATAGTCATCATGCCTTCAGCTTGCCCCTAGGACATGGAACTAACAGCCAAGCTGAAGTTGTCGCCCTACTTTTTGGTATGGTGCATAGTTATTGGTTTTAGTCTATCATTGATGAGGTAGACTCTGTCACGCCCCAAGCCTATACGCTAGGCGGGACTGGCACTCTGAAATCATTATTGGTCTCAAGCGAACCCTTGACCTGGCTTACTTAATCAACGGAAGACATAAACACAAGAGATATAACTCATGAAATAACTTAAAAGATAATAACTTAGCCAAAACGACAACTCAAGTCTTAAACATATACAATTGAAATGAATAAGACTAAAGAACTAATATTATATGTCTATGAAGTCTCTAAAATAAAGAGGGATGTTGGTACAGGACCCCCAATCATCCTAACAACTAAATTAGAAGGCAAGTGATAAAAAAAACTCCTTGGGAATGCAAGGAGGCTCACCAACTGACTCTGAGTTGCTCATTAGATTAATGGTGCGATGGATGCCGATCCTAATTACCAGTGTCAGCATCATAAGACGATGTAGTCCAAATGGCATTAGTACATTGAATGTAAGAGCATGCGAGTTGGAATGCTCAACAATACATAGGCTTGAAAGAATTTTAAAAGAAACAATTACCTTGGCTCTTCTCAACTCATGAATCGCTTAACTCAAAACAAAGCAATGAAACACATGCAATATATGAAAAGCTTTCTAAAACAGTAAAATCAACTTAGTTTTTCAAAGAAAATGCAATAACAAACTCAACTTTACTCATATAATAAAGTAATATAGTTTCTATGGGAGATTCTCTAACCGGCAACAACCACTATTAGCCTAAGTGGTGAAACAACATCTTGCCCATGCTTCCAGAACTTTCATATACCTTGTTGTCATATAGAATGCATAACTTAGTGGATCCACTAGCTTAAGTTAAGTGATAATCTAAAAAGTATGATCATTTAATACCCATGTTGGGTACACGGTTTATGGAGACGTTAATATGAACTCGCATCCCATATCGGTGCTCAATACTACTCCAAAAAATATACTTAGCTCATACATTTTTAAAACTACTTCTTTCTTTGTCTTGATATAATTACTCAAAACTTAATGTAAAAACTCTCTTGCCGTCAATGTTCCCTTTCATTATCAAATGCGAAAACATTTTCAAACTCTTTGGGTATGCATAGTCCCCGTATATTTTTTTGAAGAAAAGACTTCAATCTTTACTCTTTACTCCTTACTCAACTTGAAATTTAAGTCCTAAAAAAGAATATAAACGTTTGTAAAAGACTTTTGTAAACTCTATAAACTTTGTTTTGACTTGGTTCTTAACTTCTAGACTTGACTCTTAACTTCTCTTGACTTTAATATTAACTTTACTTGAAGTGGATTATGGATTCAAGTTTCATGATCTCATGTTTATAGTTGATTTCATGATGTTTAGATGTACCTTAGAGTGTTGGAATCAACTAGAAAATATAGGTACATTGCTCAGGAACAAGTACATAAAGGTAGGGTACGAATAGGGAGAATTGGCGTCCCTGGCGCTATGAGAGATGTAAGGCTCCAGCCCTCTGAGGCGCTCTATCTGGCGGAACGTGCCAGAGGCCAAAGTTCAGAGGAAATATTTTGACGCTCTGGCAGGCACAATGCCACAAGCTCTTCCACAGAAAATCCCTGATTTTTCTCCTTTTTTTTCATCTCTAAATCCTCTAAACTTCAATGGTTCTTCCCCCAAATACTTAGAATCACTTATACCCTCAGTATCTTATAGATTCAACATGAAATTACACCCAGAAACATGAATCAAACCTCAAAAAACTTCAACAACACAACCCACAAAAATTCAAACGAATATCATCAAGAACTCAAGCAATTTACTTTCAAATCAAACATATTTTGCTGAATTGAATCATGACTGGTGTGTGGATAAAATAACCCAAAGCTATGTTATCTCACATACCTTATAGGGATCACCTCCGACGAAATCCACAACCTAAACATGATGATCTTGACAAATATTGAACATTCTTCTCCTTTCTCCTCTTTTTTTCTCTTCTCTCAAAACCCTAACTTGTTTTTCTAAAAGCATAAACTGAGTAAGATCAATTAACACCCCAATTAATTACCCAAAAACGAAATAAAATAATTTGGTAAGGAAAAGATCAAACAACCCTTTCAAATCCGGATTGGACTTTACTTATTCCAACAGTCCAACTTCCAAAGGGCATAACACACTCATAGAAACTCAGAATCGTGCAAACTTGGCGGCGTTATAAAGGTTATTCGAAGATATTTCCAACCATATCTGGAAGTACACCTAACTCATCCTGATCTAGGAGTTATGAACATTTGAAGTTGACTAAAAACTCAACTTTCCTTACTTGAACAAATTTCTAGATTTCAATTCTTTCCAAAAATCACTATTTCTAATTCTAAGTTTCTTCTAGCTATACAAATTCTTTGGCGTTGAAGAACTTTTCCATCGATGCCTGGGCAATATCCTGGGAAATTGAAGACACGGTCAAAGAGATAAAGAACTTATAGGCATACGTGATATATATGTTCAACATTGCTTCTAGATACCTAATAAAGTTGCTGACAAATTAGATTCCCTAAGACACTCACTTACTCATGTATAAGTCTTTTCTCACTTCACCACTATCCCTAGAATAGTGAAAATAATTATCAACATAGATAGGTGCCCTTCCTGTAGAGTCAAAAAGCGTAAAGCAAATACTTTGAGTTATGATCCCCTTGAACCTCTCTAGTTGTGCTAGTGTTTTTTTATCTTAGATCTTTAGGATACTTTTAGAGACCTCCCCTCAAGTTTATCCTTATAACACTAACTTTCCTTCTAGTTTCAGATATCACGCTCACCTCCCTTATTTTCACATTTATGTAACCAAATTAGTTTCAATGCTAAAACCCATCCAATATTCCAAAGTTTCCATTTATTTACGTTATTTTTTTATTAATCATTAAAACTCATACAATATTCCAAAGTATCCCTTTATTGACATTATTTTTTTATTAATATTATAGACGAAAATTTCCAAATTATTTTAATTTACATAAATACTCTACATATGGTGCTCCATCGCGTACCAAATTTCTACATACATTTATTTAGTCTTAAGTCATCTACGACCCCTTAAAGTTGTGCTCAGAATTCACTTAGGTACCTATTGAACACCTCCACCCTTTCGAATTTAAACCGTATAAAGATTTTTGTAGGATTCACTTCAGATAGGCGTGTGAAAGTATTTCATTAGGCGTTTTCGTGGAAAAGAATATTCTTTCTTCTTCCTCGCCTCTCTTCCATCAGTTCCTCATCACACCAGTTTTCCGCCGTTGACCGTAGATACTTGTTCTTTCTTTTCTTTTCTCTGGACATTGCCGTTCTTTTACCTCATCGTTGCTCCTATTAAATTTTGCCCCTTGTGCTCTGTATTGCCTGCCCACCGCTATGACAGTCATTATAACCATCATATTTATTATTTTAATTTGTAAATGATTGAAGTTTGAAATATGTTTCTTTAAATCAATATATATTTTATGTAAATGTAAGGTGTTGTTCTATAAAAAATCAGTTATAAATCAGACAAAAAAGTCAATCTAACTCCATTTTTCTAACAATATCTGTAACGACCCGCTAGGTCGTTTTGAAAACTAGGACTACTTTGACTCCATTTAAAAATTTAAATGGGTATTTTTAAACTATTAGATAACTATGAGTACCCAATTGATGAAACTTTTATTAAATAAGTAATATAGATAATAGGTTAGTGGGGTTTCACGGTTAATAAACTCTTGTTTAGAAAAAAAAATGGATGCGAAACCTTACCACAGGCGACCAGCGAGAGGGAGAAAAATCATAGTCATTGTTCAGGTAAAGATATGAGATATTCGTTCTTTTCAATTCTATATATAGTAATATATTGTGGGAGTGCTTGGGATTATGTTATTATTTTATGCTATATTGATAATGGGTGATAAGAAATAATGGGTAAGTTGGTGATGATTACTAAATTATATTACATTGTTAGCAATTGGGTTAGTATTCAAAAA
>NC_028639.1:33850358-33869286 GCF_001406875.1 Solanum pennellii | reverse complement strand
ATAATCTAAGAATTTATTTTCTTATATAACTCCCGTCACTACTTCTTCGTTGTCGGTCAATGAGGCATACTGGGTACACGTGGTTTCGTACTCATACTACACTTGCTGCACTTTTGTGGTGCAGATTGAGTGATTGACTTTCAATTTGGGAACGTTCTTCGAGATTGGATATGAGTTTGAATTATCTTGGAGTTGTGGTGTGCTGTTTGGGATATTCTGCGGCCCACACCTTCAGTCTACCTCTATTTATTAGGTTATTTTATTATGCTGATAGGATAATTCTTATGTTTAGATTTTTATATTAGTTTGGAATTGTATCATATTGTAGAAGCTCTTGTACTTATGACACTAAATCTTGGGGTAGTTTTATTTATATTCCGCATTTATTTGAATACTTAGTATGTTAGATATTAGTTTGATACTTATCTTTCTCACGTTTAAGTTGAATTGGTGATACTTGTTGGGTTGGCTTACCTATCGGTTGGGAACATAGGTGCCATCACGACTCGTGATTTTTGGGTCGTGACAATATCAATAAGAACTTATTAATTTTCTGACCGAATTCGTCTTTCTTGTACCAAAATAGAACGAAGAAGAAAGTTACAAATGTAACGACCCTAAAACAAAACTAGGTCTATCTAGAGCCTCACTTGTGCTTGAAGGGTTAATAACATGTTAATGAAGTGTGTCACAGCTAGTATAGTTAATTTGAAGAGGTTTGGAATACAAACGTCCAAGAACGACCAAGACGTTTGGAAACTAGTCGTGTTATGTGCTAGTGTATCTTTGCATGTTTTACGTGTTGTTTGGTGTCTAAAATGATAGGAGAGGACCCTAACATCTATATTGACGTATTAAGGGTCTAAACATCTGGGCACGGATCCCCAAGGACCAACCTAAGGGTCCTTGAGAAGGACCCAAAGGCTGGCAAAAACACTGCCTAGGCAGTGTCAAACGACGCCCAAGTCGACGGCCCTTAGACAGGTTGGCGTCCCATTGATTGGGGTCTTTGCTCCACACTTATGTTTCGGATATCATCCCCCAAAATGTGGTGTCTCATTCACAAATGACGACGTGCAGGACGGTCCCATCATTCCATCAACGGTCCGTCACTTGCAACCGTCGATTGGACCTGAACTCATTGTCTTGTACACAGCCAAGCTAGGGGTGAATTGGGAAAGTCACCCCACATTCCAAATAAAGTATGGGTGGTTATTTTGTCTATTCTTAGGTATGTTAAATTGGTCTAAAACATGAAAACCCCATTTAGAATTATTTCTTCAAATCAAACCTTTCCCTCTCAAAATAAACTCTCCCAAAAACCTCCATTGGAGACCAAGCTCAAGAACAAGCTAGGGAGATGAATTCCAAGTTATTTCTTCTCCAAATTTCGTGACTTCTCTTGTATTAAGGTATGGTAAACCATGATCCTTAGTTAACCTTTCATCTAAGGAGTTCTTTCAAAGGTTTTTCAAAGAGATTTCATGATCAAATTCCCAATCTTTTATTCTAGCCATGGGTTCATTGTCAAATTGTTTCAAAGTCATTCTAATGATGTATTTATGGTTAATTACTGGTTTTAAGATGAATTTCAATCCAATTCCATGAAAAACCCATGATCTCCCTAATTTCTCAATTTAGCCTATAATGTGGGTCTTGTGATCTTGATTTGATGATGATGAAATTGTCATTAGATTGTGATGAATTGCTTATTGTTATTGCTATCTATATCAATTGGTTATGAATTGTTGAGAATTGGTCTATGACGATCAAAGCTTGTAGAATTGGTAAGTTGACCTAATTCCTAGCCTAAGGTGTTGGATTGACATTGTGTGGTATGATCCACTTATGGTGGCGGTGTTTATATTCTTTTCATTCTTTATATATTGTTATAATGGCATTGAGGGCGATATATGTAAAGTGATTCAATGTGATGATTATCATGATTGTGAAGGAGTTGTGTAGTCTCCAAAGCTAGTATCATGACTAAGGTGTATTGATAATGTTAAGCATATGTGAATGATCATGTTAGGGTTAAGTGTGTTCTATATGTGTAACATTTGAAGAATGACCCCTACCTAAGTAATCTCAATATGAATGTGTGATCATAGTATGCTAGGAGCTTTCTATTCAAAGGTTGAGTATGTTCTTGTCTCCTATGATGTAATGCGAGTGTGTATAGTCTATAGTCCCTAATACTCTATATGTGGGTGGCTTAAGACTTGAGGAATGTTGTACATATGTTGTGATCTTTAGAGAATGGCTTCCTCAATATCATGTTGTTGCCAGTATGTGATCTTGTTGACCAATGTACACACACACACCTCATGCATATCTATGAGTATGATAGATTCATGGTGTCAATTGAAAGGATAGTTCTCATATGGACCATTGTCTACTACTATGCATATAAAGTATATGAATGATGAAGTATGAATATCTGTTTTTTAAATGTGTTTATGTGAAAGGTTTCCTCATATATGTACACATACACACACATGAAAGCATAAATGAAGTATGTTAATGATGATCTAGTGATTTAGAGTTTTTGGATGGTTCTTCTTAATTGTACTATAAACTAGACCATGTTATGATTATTTGAAAGGATATCCTCACATTATGTTTGTTTTGATGAAAGGACATTACATCATTTACCTATGAGCTATGTATATGTATATGAGGAGTTAATATTAAAGCCTATATTTTGAAGTAAATGTTAATAAAGACTTAAAGATTTTTCAAAAAGAGAAAGTTAGCTTAGCACCGAGTGAACTTGACGATGAGAGTTGTTCCTTCACAAAGGTAGGGAGGTTCACACTATGATCTCTCATGAAGTAGAACTACAATGTTATTTGGCATAAAAAGGGTTATAATAATAACCTCCTAGTTTCTTAACTATGTGCCCCAAAGGAACCTAGCAAGTGGATCTACCTAGATGCTAGCATGACGTTTATGTTCTACCTTTGCAAGTAGGATACCCTCCTTTCGGTGTGAGGGGATGACGTCGGATTCCATGTTTAGCTCACATGGTCTTAATGTCGGTTAAGGCGAAGTTTCATGAAAGTAAAATGAACAATCGAAGTAAGATGATGAACCCTAAGTAGGACTACCTAAGGGAAGTTTCTTGGTGTAGGTGAGTATATGGGACTTTACCTATGCATTGAACAAGTAGCTCTTGAAGGGATTTCTATATGATATGCACATATATATGTATCTCATGCATGACATCATGGTGTTGGTCTACTTGTTATGATAATATTCATAGTACCTAAGATGCATATAGTTGGCTATACTTGTCATGTTGATGTATGAAGTAAGTGGTAAAGCTTGTGGTCTCCTTGTGGGTTTACTTAGTATGTGTAAGGTTATTGGCTTCACTTGTGCATTGCACTAGTAGGCTTAGATTGGGATTATGAGTAAGGTCTTATGATGATGTATGAAGTAAGTGACAAAGCTTGTGGTCTCCTTGTGGGTTTACTTAGTATGTCTGAGGTTATGGGGGTTCACATGTACATTGTACTAGTAGGCTTAGATTGGGATTATGAGTAAGGTCTTATGATGTATTGATGAAATGAAGTTGAAATATGCATTTTTGACTATTTTCTCATTATGATGATATTGGTAGTATTGACTTTCATGTTGTCTTGAATTATGCATAAAGGCCTAATGAGTTATTACTATGATGTGATAAGTGAAAGAGTCTTATATGAGGTCTATAAATTATGTTGGTCTTGTGTCTAAGGTTAAATATATGTATTGTGCTATGTTGAATGTGATGTGTCTAAGTCTAGGTTGACTTCATAGGAACACTTGGTAGAGGTAGTATTATGGTATACTACTTGTACATTGAACTAGTGTGACTTGGGGTTGTCTTAGGTGATGGTTCTTATGTGAAGTATGTATTTCATGATATGTTATGTCTTTATGAATGTGTATGCTTAAAGTAATGAAGGTTTTATGAATGTGCACCTTGGTGACCTTGAGGCGGTACTTTGGTGTGAATGGTGGAATGAGACACTATTCATGCATTGCACTAAGTATTACTTAAGGTTTGTTTTAGGGAAAAGAGTTAAGGTAAAATGGAATGTTAATGCTATGAAAGTATGGAATGTGTCTTAAATGAGATAATTGGCTTTATGTGTTATGAAGAGTAGTATTCATGTCTATGGAATGTATGGACTATATTCTGCTATTGTGTCAATGTTTATGAAGATTCTTTATAAAGGCATGATGCATGATTTCTATGTACTTATGATTTTATAAATGAAGTGATGTTCTAGTATTTGATGTGCTATGAAAAGTTTTAAATTTTCTACTAAATTTCTATGACAATGCGATGAATGATGTCTATGAGCTAGTACAAGACCTTCGAGAAGTCAAATACGTCATATTACTTCTAGGGGGTGCTCCCCGATCGTGACAACAACTTGTTTTGATTATTAAAAGATCAACGAGAAATAACGTGCTAGAGAACTTGACGGCTAATTCCTTCGCAAGCCATCAAAAATAGCCATAATTTTTTCAATCCTTCTTCTTTTTCTTTTGATTCTCTATTGTAGAAGTACCAAAAATGTTTAAAAATAATATAACATGGGTGGCATTAATGTCGGTCACGTTTTGGGTTCAGATGGAATAGCAAGGTGGGGTTACAATTTTTTTACTTTTTCTCTTATTTTTCTACTTAAAAATAAATCTTTTTTTATTTACTTTATAATATTTTTTAAATAATCTTTTGGACTAAAAAGTAACAGATGTCGTTATTTAATTCGTTGAAATGTCATGTCATCGCGTGTGTATTTCACACACTCTATATTTTATTAGTTTATTATCAAAAAAATATTTAAATGGTTCAAATTCGAAAGTGTAGAGGTGTTCAATAGGTACATGTCTTAGTTCAGGTGTCTAAGTGAATCATGCGGACAACTTTAAGGGGTCATAGATGACTTAAGCCTATTTATTTATTTCCTTGTAAACTATCGAACTTGCTAATTGGCGAAACTTCTTAAACATATTAAAATTTAGTGGTAATTTTTACAGTTAATACATATGCAATACTTTAAGTAAAAAAAGACTGTTGAAAATTTATTATGAAAATATTGTTTATGGTCAGGAAATATTGTTTGGTAATTATGTGCAGGAAATATTGTTACAGTATATATATATATATATATATATATATATATATATATATTGTAATCCCCACGGTATGATACCTTATAGCTTCACAATTACAAGTCATTTTATCATTGCTTTGGGTCTCTCATTTTGATTTTTATTGGCATTACTATAGTGGGATTTCAATAAAATGGGCTACATTTTTTGAGCTTCTTATTACCCGCGGGAGTCCCGTTGCCACTACCATCCTTTTTAGTACTCCTCGAGATAATCCCTTATTTTTTTCGAGTATTAAGCTCAGGAATATGTTTATTTGCTAATATGATGGCCGGTCATAGTTCAGTAAAGTTTTAAGTGGGTTCGCTTGGACTATGCTACGTATGAATGATCTTTTCTATTTGTAGGGGATCTTGGTCCTTTATTTATAGTTCTTACATAAACCGATTTGGAATTAGGTGTAGCTATATCACAAGTTCATGTTTCTACGATCTTAATCTCTATTTACTTGAATGATGTTATATGAACATAATTTTTTTCTCAAGTCTAAAACATTATCAAACTAAAAATTTATCATCGCATGTCAAATCGAAAAAATATTGTCTATACAAATATTTGGACATCAAGTATGCAGGTTGCATTCCTATTGATTTATACTTATCATTTCTCGTATTATCAATCCAAGCTCAAGCTAAAAATAAAACTCAAATATAGTATTAAAAACTGGAATGAAATATTGCTTAGGTTATTAGTCATATAGAAGTATTAGATAAATATATAAATGTTATAAAAGGGTATTTTTGGAGTGTGGTTGAAAGATTATCATTTTAAGTTTGGTTACAGAAATTTTATAAAAAAAGGAGATGAGGGTAATATCTGAAACCACAAGAAAAGTAAATGTGATAATGGTTAAACATGGGGGAGGGGGGGGGGGGTTGGCTCTGAAATTATCCCNCAAATATAGTATTAAAAACTGGAATGAAATATTGCTTAGGTTATTAGTCATATAGAAGTATTAGATAAATATATAAATGTTATAAAAGGGTATTTTTGGAGTGTGGTTGAAAGATTATCATTTTAAGTTTGGTTACAGAAATTTTATAAAAAAAGGAGATGAGGGTAATATCTGAAACCACAAGAAAAGTAAATGTGATAATGGTTAAACATGGGGGAGGGGGGGGGGTGTTGGCTCTGAAATTATCCCTAGATCTTTGGAGCATTCATATGATTTGACTGTGTAAACTGTCAAGAAGGTATGGCCTAGACTTGCTTCTTCAAATGTTATTTCTCTCTCAATGGCAAGATATATGGTTTATAAAAAGAAATTCATTCACTATGTATTATATAGGCCGAATTCATAAACAGATCCCTAAAATTTGTTGACTTTTTTTCTTCAGTACCTCATCTACACCATTTTCCTATTTAATCATCGAACCATCCATAATTTGTTTCTTTTAAACATTATTGGCTGATTTTGATCGGATTTTCTATTGTAAATGCCTTCAATTGTGTTGGTATTATAATAATTTTGATTGAAGGAATGAAGACAAATTGTGTGTTAGTCTCATTTGTATCCTAATGTGTTCAAATGACTTGAAGTAAACCACAATTATTCACGAACAGTTTCACTATCAATTGGACTAATGAGTTCTGAAACAACATATGTATCCACTATCAATACTCCTCATAAAATCTGATTCCACATCAGCCAAATGTGTTTAAAAGGAACAAATAATTGGTGGTTCAATGATTCAATAGGAAAATAACACAGTTGAGGTACATGGGGGAAAACCTAACAAGCTTAAAGATCTGTTTATGTATTTGGCCTATTATATATTATACATATATTATATACTAAATAGATATATAAAATCTTGAAAATATGAGAAACATTATTTCAAATTGAAAACCGATGGGATAAAATTATCAATAATAAAATAAAAAAAATCTACTTTATTAGGCATACATCAATATACTAATTTATATCTATCTCTCTCTCTCTTTATATATATATATATATATATATATATTACCATTTTTAATTTTATACAATATATTATTATAGATACAATCAATACTCATATCCTTTAAAACTAGGATTGATTAATTATCTTTACTTTTAAACTCCAGAATTGATGTTTTAATTAAAAAAAATATCTTTCTCTCATAGAGTAAGAGTTAGGGTAAAATCCATACTCTAACTCTTCCTCTTCCCTTGATCAATCAAAATTTACTACGAAAAAATACTTCATTAAAATGGATGTTCTATAGCTTGTCAACATACATCAAAATTCTTGACCTTTGATTTTCTCACACTCAAATCAATTTTCCATGAATCCACCATTTTTTTCTC
Source organism: Solanum pennellii (assembly GCF_001406875.1). Classification (NCBI taxonomy): domain Eukaryota; kingdom Viridiplantae; phylum Streptophyta; class Magnoliopsida; order Solanales; family Solanaceae; genus Solanum; species Solanum pennellii. Next base: position 33,861,821 of record NC_028639.1, on the reverse strand, counting down.
GTAAGGGGAGACAACTCTCGCAGGCAGAGACAATGGGCATTGTTGTAAGCAGAGATTTCAAGTCCACTAGATCATTTATCAAATTCAACATTGACGATGATATTAGTTGCATACCTTGTAATTTGTATACTATAGATCAACCAAGAAACTTCGTGTCACTTCTCTTGTCGGATCTAGGCATAGTGAGAAACGTGTCACTTCTCCTGTCGGATCTAGGCATCGTGACCAACATCGATGAATAAAAAGGTGAAGCAAACACCATCGCGGTGAGATGCCCTGACCAGCCACAAACGTAATCATTAAGTTTCGATAAGTGAAGAGTTACACATGTATTTGACACATTATTGGTCTATCTGATACATTATTGAGATACAATTTATATGTATCTATTTTTTATCAATGTGTATGTATCTAATGATTATATTAGAGATTTACGTATTATTAAATTTTTACGCATGTATTTGACACAATTTGTTTAGTTATAAGTCTGAGTCTTGTCATATGTAAGTGGTCTTCTATCAGTAATATTTTTTGTATATATGTTATTACAATGTATCTAACTATTTTCGTATTTATTTAAGATACATGTTTTTGAATATAACGTATGAAATTGATACTTGATACATCAAATTATACATATAAAAGATACATGATGTAATATTAGATCATACAAATAGATACATAAAATTAATTCTAGTCATATCTATTATACATATGAATAAATTTAAATGATACTCATGTATTCAGAGGCGGAGTCAGGATTTTCAATAAGGGTGTTCAAAATCTGTAGAAATAGATAGCCGGAGGGGGTTCGACATCTACTATATATACATATAAATTTATTTTAATCATGTATAAATAATATAATTTTCCGTCGAAAGGAGATTTGAATGAACCCCCTTGTATAAAGGTAGCTCCGCCCCTGCATGTATCTATGTGTTTAGTTTGTTGGATACATTACCTATTGATAACATATATACTGAATTAATGAATTTATTATTTTAAGAGTTATAAAATGAAACTAATCAAATTGAATTACCAAGATATACAAGTTTTTTCTTTTATTAAAAATATACTAAAATGAAATTAATTAAACATAGATATAATCCTTGATTTCCCTCATATTAATGGATTTAATTAATTTAAATTTTCAGAATTATATGTCCATGTATTTTGAAATTCCTCAATAGTCATCTAATTAAGGAAACTTGTCACAACCAATCAATTTTAAAAAATAAAATATGTATATCAAATTTAAAATTTGGCAAATACATGTATCTAATGGATTCAGACTCGTGTATATATCCTGAGCACAAAATATGGTACATGAAGTAATATTTGAAACTATTCGAAATCTTATTAAAAACTAAACTAATAGAATTTATGTAATTTGCTCATAAAATAATGATAATAATAATCGTAATAGTAATTTTGATGATAAATTTGAAAGATTATGAATATTGAACTAAATATGAACAAGCATACGATAAAATAAATAAGTTTCAAAATATATATTTAATTGAATAGCAATTAAAAAAAATAGATTATGGGTCGGTTAAAATTGCATGTCAACGTCATTTTATGTTGACTCATTTTCAACTCACTAAAAAGTAATCCAATTCATTCATTTTGAAACCTAAATAAATCCTACATGACTCTGCCAATAGATTAACCCTCCCAAGTCCCATCCCTATACAATTTCTCCCCTTGAATAAAAGTTTATATTTGATTTCATGATGAGGGTAAATTAAGGGTAAATAATTTATTTTATTTTATTAAATTACGTAATAATGTATTTTATATTAATTTGATGTAAACATTCAGTGTGGATAAATTTTTTCCATAAATTACGTGTAGACTAGCACAAATTGCTCAGCTCTATCAAACTCAAGATTTTGAGAGTCCCTAAAATGATCTTTTTGGCTAATAAAAAATGGCAGCCAACTTGTCAATTTGGCATATTATGTACCTACCTCTCATGTTTTAGGGTCCTACTCCACCACACACACTGACATGATTTATGCAAAAGATTTAGTTTCTTCTTTCTTCCGCTTGTGGGCTCAATACATTTGAAAAATGCAGCATGGCTTTTAATAAGTTCAGAATAAGTTTGTTAGGAAATAATTATTTCGAAATAAGTTATTTTAAAATAGTGATTTTTATTATATATATATATATAACTTATCTCATTATTAAGGTATAGATGGTGGGATAAATAATTTCACGATTGTCTAATACTTCCAACTAAATGTGAGATAAATAGTTTGGCATTCTATCCTAATATTATTATAGCTTATACGTCACACCAAACGACTCCTGAAATAATAACTTAGATAGAAATATAAAAAAAATTTACCTCAGCTAATGTGGAAATTGTTGTAATAATTGAAAAATGAAATAGTTCTTAGGTGATTGTAATATATCTCTTGTATAATTATCTACTTTGTTGTCTCATTTATATCTTGACGATTAGCATGAATCGACATTATTATTTCTTTATTTACGTTTTTAAATTCCTTTTTCACTATTCTTGTTCTCTTATTATTGAATATTCTTGATTCTCTCAACAGATCAAACTCTCTATTATGGAAAATCTATTGATGTCTTATTCCAAGAAGACCAGATTTACTTTTTGGTGTTTTCTACAAATTTCAAGCACTGCAACAAGGCAATATATACTATTTGCAATATCATTATATCCAACTTATCAAATTCAGTGTAACATTATTTTAATATCATTAGATCAACTTCTCAAACCTTGGGCAAGATTTTATTATTTTTAGAGCCAAATTTGTGTATAGTCTATTCTATCTAGACTAGACTAGGATAACATTATTAAATGTGTTTATAGAAATTTAGAAATCTTATTGAAAGGCTGTGTTTGTTGTCCTTTATATTGTAGCGTGACACTCTTGTTTATTTATTTAGGGATGGCGAAAGAGGAAGCAACATAGGCGAACTTTTACCGTGGCCTCCGTGACCCACTTGCCTTGTATTTTTGACTTGACCTAATCACAATTATATTTCAATGAAGCCTTCAGGCTCTACTTCAAGTGGACCATTACCATGTGCCCAATCATATAACTTGTCAAATGGATACAAGGGTGTGGTCAAACAACTTCTACTTGTCAATTCTTCCTTTACTCACTTTTTTCCCGCCATACCCAACGTTCATGAATCATTACCATGTGAGCCATAACACCAATCATAATATTCCTTGCTTCATTCATTTTTACATGTCACGTTTTAAATGTTTCACTTCGAGCAAGCAAAAATACCTCCCCACGGGAAACAATGAAATAAAGAGAAGCAACCAGTGTAGGGAAAAAAAAGATATGAGTAAACAAGCTATAGAAAAAGCTGAAAAAATTACATCCAACATGCTCAATCCTTGAGTAGAAGAGTTACATATCTTAAGGCTTTCAATAGTTCAGGCTGCTAACCTACAATTTTTTAATCAATTAGAAATCATTTCTCGTTTAATAGCTGCATCAGGGACTAAACTATCCAAGTAAGATATGACGTAGTCAAATTGTGGTTCTCTACCAGTATAGAGATGTAAGAAGTGAAAAACAATTATTGAAACCAGAGGTGGTAGGTTAGCTCAGCTGATTTTCATCATTTACTCTATCAGTCGAAGGATTGGTCACAAATAGATTTAGTCCTCGTGTCCGTCCTGGGGCCCCTCCTTTAACCAAAGACAAGTCCAGAACATACCTGCATCAAAGGTTGATATCAGCTGCCAGAATTCTAATACACAAAAAGAAATGGATTAGGCAAATCACATACATGCTATCGGATGCCTTTTCATATTCTCCAGCACCACAGTTAATTAAAATCTTCTGATCAATCTTCGAGACTAAATGTTCAACAGGCAAGTCGACTAATTCTGGATCTGCATTTAGGACAAGTTCATCAAATCTTTCTAGCATACAATTGTCTGATAGAAGAATCAAGGTAAGAACTGTGGGACAAGCTATGCCGTCATAGCTTACATGTTTTATGAGCAGTCTTCACACCTTCAGTGAGACCCAAGATGTTCTACATAAATAGAAAGTTACAAGAAGTAGCGTAACTAGATGCATTACTTGATCATTGGACATATAGATAAACAAGAAATATGTTAACTAGAACCTTACAACTGTAAGAAATATTACACAATGAGAGGAGCAAACCTCACCTTAAGATTCTCATAACAACTTTCTAGGTCATCGTTCACCAAAATATGATCAAAGAGACCTGATGATTTTCCTTGTTCGAGTTCCGCCCTAGCATTTCGGAGACGCTTTTGGATTTGCTCTTCAGTCTCAGTTGCTCTGTTCAACAGATTGACAACAATTTAATAACCGATTGAACTGGGCAATATGAAAATACTTAACATTCTCAATTAGCCTACCTTGCACGAAGGCGTTTCTCAAGTTCTTCAAATGATGGTGGAGATATAAAAATGAAAATAGCTTCAAGAGAGCTAGCTCTCACAGACCTTGCACCTTGAACATCAATATCAAGGATGCATCGCTGCACAATCACACAAAAATAGAAGGCTTGACAAATTTGTAATAGAAGGATCTATCAATATGCTAATGCACAATTTGGCCCATGAGTGATGCCATTAACAAGTCAATGTAAGACCCACTAGTCAGTTCACACTTATTACTACTACATCCAGATCTTCATTTTTTGCAAGTTATACTTATTTTATCTTTTGATTGGGGTGAGAAGCGGGGAATTTAGAAGGCAGGCTGGGGGTAGAAGACACACAAAGAAACTTCGGGTTCTACCAAACCAGCAACAAATTTCTTTATCGAGTTGAGCGAAGCTAGATTTTAGAGAGTAATAAAACTCACTAGTGTTTCAAACCTTGGACAAGAAAGATAGACTTACCTCTATTCAAGGTTGAGGAACTTAACTTGTCCTGAACATGTAATGGGGAATCTATAGTGAGGGTTCTAGAATCATAGTGCAAAGGACAGACTGGTGTGGTCTATGTAAAAAGTATCTCTTCAGGTTCTCCACATAATATCTCATAATTTAGGTTTTATAACTCTATTTTTAGATATTTTAAGGTGAATCCCCGAACACGTATCCATACATGGAGTCATATCCCTGAATCTTAAATTTAGATCACGAAGGATTCGACCTCTAGACCTGCACAGGTATCAGACACCCGCACCCGAGTCCAAGCAACTTAGGTAGTCTCTTTATATGGTCTTTCAGTTTTCACTTATTGAACTAGTTTTGGGACGACTTAGGTGCAAAGTTCATTCTTTTACAATGTCACAGAAACTATTTTTCATCAGAACATAACAAAGAGATGGCGAGCCATTCTCCCAAAGAATGTAACGAAATTGAAACTTGCATATATTCTCATGGCATCCACCAAAGAGAAAAACTATTTCTTTTTCCTCTTTTATGATAAAAAAATGTTTTCAAATGCCTTTCCCACCGAGTCTAAAGGATTGGGTTCAGAGTACAACAGTCTACGCTTCTATTTTTGTGGTGAATCTGATATATGATGAAACTACATGAAGAGAAGTTTAATCTCATTTTTGTATGCTTCCAAATAATATTTTGAAATATTGGAATCAAAGAAAATGTTTTGAATTAAGAATTGAAAGCATGAAGCGACCATACCTTGCCAGCATCAGCAACCACCTCAACTGCTTCGACACTGGTTCCATAAAGATTACCATGAACAGAAGCAAACTCCAGGAATTTCCCATCCTTTATCTCTCTCTCCATTACACTGCTGTCACTGAAATGGTAATGAAATCCATTCTGCTCTTTTTCTCTTGGTGCCCGGGTTGTGTGGCTCACAGAAAATCCAAACATAGATGGGAACTCTTTCATTAGTTCAGATATCAAGGTACCCTTCCCCACTCCAGAAGGGCCACTAATGACAATAGGCTTCTCCACATTACCTAAAACTCCCTTACTCCAGGCAACCACCTCATTTCCATATGTCTTTTCCTGTTCTCTTATAAATGGGGTGCCCACCTACAAAAAGTATGTAACAATTTTTAGCATAACTTGGAAAAAGTGAGTGCCAGCAAATTAAACTCATTCAAGGGTACCGAATAATATTCAAACTGTTAATTGTCTCTCGATAATCACATTTTTTACTTTTTTCCTAATTAGGATGGATAAGTACAAACAGGGAACTCCAGTGATCCACCCACCGGCATCTCCAATTAAACATTAGGAGGAATGCTTATCTGAGCAATCAACACAGATTCAGCATGAGATCCTGACGTCCAAGTTTAACAGACATAATAAGAACGTTTAATTATCTAAAGGGCATAAATTAACAAACCTCAAGAAACCAAAAGCATTCATCAGACTTGGAATTGCCCTTAATAACCAATATACGATCACCATTTAAAAGCACAGCTGAGTGGCCATTTGAGACCTTGGGTTTAGTACCCAGCACAGTGGGGTTTATCCTGCATTTTAATTCAGTTTTTGTTCATCTTGTCTAAAAGCTACATAATAACCACAATGAATCCAAAAGTTTTAGATATACATAAACTCACCATTCCCCACTAGATTTCTCAAAGATTTGAACTCCAATGACCGCTGTCGAATCATGATCAGCCCCACCAATCACATACTGGTGAAAATAGGGACGCAGAACATTCATTCATTGATTACAGTCATTTGGGTATATAAAATTGGAAAGAATGCACATCACAGTAGAATATCAAATAAGTATGTTGAATCATCATACAATTTTAGAGCCGATAGAAATAGCTGTTTTGTGGCCTTTAGATTTCAAATCGACCCCATTTGGAAAATCTCCCAAGAGACTATCAGCAAAGAAAGCTGGTGCTTCTCCCTGAACACAGGAAAGATCATCACAATATAAACCATATTTATACTTTAAACTGAAGTGTAGATCAAGACTAATGCACTCACCATAGATGTAATTAAGTATTCCTTGTATAAAAGATTCAACCTGACCAACGAAAAATCACAAATCAGATTAAAAAATTCACATGAAAAAATTAAGCATTCCCTGAAACACCGTGATAAAAAAAACAGATCAAATGATTTCACCTAATTACTAACAGAAGTAGATCATGGAGTAACCAAATTAGGGATGAAGCAGAAATGCATATGATTCTTAGATCCCAATGGATAACTAAGAAACCAAAATAAACTAGAGAAAAACAGAGATCATGCTGCCTTGAGCAAAAAAAATACAATAAATACATCAAAAATATGCCCACGAAAAGTGTGATACACACGTAAAGCTACAATGTCTCCCTCTAAATAAGCTAACGAGCTGTAAAGATTCAAAAAAAAAAAAGGAAGGAAAATAAAAAGAAAAAATCAATTATAATTGGAAACCCCATAAAAAAGTTACCTGATAAACAAAGATTTAAGGTTAGGCAGATAGAATATTATTAATCTTGTATTTGGTATTGTATTGTGTATGTATTGAATGAAGAAGATAGAGATCTGTATTATAAATGTCAAAGAATAAAGTTTAAAAAGTCAGCAAGTTTGAAGGTGGAAGAGGAAGAGGAAGAGGAAGATGAGAGGAAGAAGAAGGTGGAAGAAATCTTAGGAAGGTTTGCCATATTTGTAGGCGCAACTCTTCACAAGGAATGTGGAAGAGAAGAGAAGGAGAGGGGACCAAAGAGCTGCTTTTTTGGTCGCATTCACTTCATCAAATCAGCCCCAGGTCGGCTTTCCTTTTTTTTCTTTCTTATAATTAAATTTTTTGTATTATATTGAAGGTTTATTATGAGGACTAACTTATTTGTATTATACTGAAGGTTTATTATGAGGAGTCTAAGGCTGGCAAACGGACAGCATCGGGTCAACAGGATCGGTTTTACTGGAAATCGGATTGGTATCGAATTATTTTTATCGAATTTTTTTATTTGTATCGGATTTTACCGAACCGGATTTATCGGAAAAACCAACCTGTTCCGCCCGTCCGTTAGTAACCGGTTTGGAACCGGTCTGGAATCGGGTCTTACCGGTTCATCCGGTACCTTTTTTTTTTCAATTTTAATTATTTTATTATTATATAATATTATATATTTATATTAAAAACTTCAATTGAAAACTTTAAAGTTTATATAAGTTTGAAATTGAATTTATACTTTAAAGTTTATATTGAATTTAAAGTTTCAAATTGAATTTAAAGTTTTATATTGAACTTAAGTTTGAAATTGAATTTAAAGTTTTTAAAACTTTATATTGAATTTAAAGTTTGAAATTGAATTTAAACTTTAAAGTTTATGTTGAATTTAAAGTTTTAATTTAAACCTTTATCAAAATAATTAAAAATTAAATTTATAAAATGACATGAATTAAATAGAAGAGACTATTATAAAAGAAAATCAAGGCGAATAGCCGTATATTTATTCAAATAAATAAATTATACAATACAAATATTAGAAAGAGAATAAGAGTACATAATTTAAAATTGAGACTTTGAGAGATTGTATAAGATTGTATAAGTAGTGAATTTGTGATTTAAAATGGAAAAAAAAGGTATATTTATAGTGTAAATGGGTTAGAAAGGGGTGGGGGTGATAGTTGACCGTTTTGAGCCCCAGCCCAACGGCTAGAAGGGACCAACGGTCATAAAACAGCCACCTTTAATTTAAAAAAAATTGAAAAACCGACTAAACCGGTTCTTACCGGATCGGACCGGTCCGGAACCGGTTCAACCGGATAAAAAACCAGGAACCGGTTCGGTATACCAAAAGACTGGTTCCTTACCGGTTCAACCGGTACCGGACGAACCGGTACGGGAACCGGACTGGAACCGGACCAGACCGGCCAAAAACCGGTCCGTTTGCCACCCTTAACGAGGACTAACTTACATTTTTCATTCTTTCTCTCATTAATCAGATTTTTGAATCTTTAAATAATAATAAGTCTTTTATCTTTTGTCTATTTTATTTTTATTTATTTTATTTAATTTCATAACATATTATTTATACGAGCCTCTAATTTTGTAATTAAGTTTTGATTATTAGTGCAGTATCCTATTTGTGGTAAGATTGACAAAACCAATGTTATTGAAGGTATGTATTGCTTTGGTAATTAAGATGGTTGTAGTGGAAACAAATTAATGATTCATGCTTGCACGTAATGTAATTCAGTTACGTGTATGTTTATATTTTATACCTATGTTTAAAATTCTTTATGAGGTTTGTAAAAATAGAGGTAAAATAGTCCGAATCTTTTGCTAGTATTCTTGAGGGAGTATAATATTTGTATTTTAACTTGAATTCTCGTAGTCTGAAACAAACTTACAGATCCATTTTTAAAGTGAATGTTGTAGCAATTCATAATATGTCTAAAAGAAGACAAGTGATTAAATAATGCACATAAACATGAAATAGGTACTAAAATTATTATAAGTTGACATGCTCAGGTGATGTGTTCCATTCATAAAGAATGAAAACTTTCAATGCATGATACAGATGAAGATCCATTCCTTCAAGTGAATGTGGTGGCATTGCATAATATGTCTAAAAGAAGAAAAGTGATTGAATGATGCACATAGATATGCAATAGGGTACTAATTAAACCTGTCATAAGATGATATGCTCAGACGATTGTGTTTTATTCATAAAGAAAGAGAACTTTTGATGAATGTTAAAAATACATACAAATTCATTTTCTCTGAGGTGAATGAGGTATATACTCACTATGCAAGGCGTGGAAAAAGTCCCGACACTTGGTAGTGGACGTGGTATCAACAAAAATGTCTCTAGGGAGACATGTTTCATCGAATAATGCTCATACGTTATCTTTTAACTTGTATTGAACAAGAATTAGTGCACTTGAGGCACATTTTATGGTAAATGAGAAGTGTACTAATTTCAATATTTTCATACTTTTGCATTAAGTTTGGGACATCATGCATGAGTTTATAATAATAAGACGAATTATAGAAAATTCAAATGGACATTCATTAAAGAACCTAAAGAATCTTTTAAATGGTGAAGTGTTGCACTGTTTGTAATCAATTCAAGTTAATTGTGAGACCACCATCAACGAAAGTTAAGATTGAATTTCCAATATCCTTGCAACATATGTATGGGGATATTTGTGGACATATTCACTCACCTAGTTGGTTGTTTAGATACCTCATGGTCTTATTCTAGATAGTCACATGTATGTCTATTGTTATCTCGCAGCTTGGCGTTTACAAAAATGATAGCGCATATAATACGATTACATGCACAATTTCCTGATAAAAAATATTAAGTCCATTCACCTTGTCAACGTTGTAAAATTTTCATCCAAAACATTTAATGATTAATGTCTACTGATTGAGATTGAATAAACTCAATACAAAAATGAATGCGACAGTGCAAAGTAAGCTTACTCATATGGTTTGGCACTTTGTCATGATAGGATCACCACTCACCTTTCGAAGAGGTAGAATATTAACAAAAACTAAATTTAAAATTTACTCCTGTGATACTAAATTTGAAATTTGCTCATATAATAGTAAAAACACATATTATAGTTAACTTGGAGTTTACTAGCAGTAATAATTTTATTAGTTGACATGAATGATTCGTCTACTCCAAAAATGTGCAGAGAGAGTAATATACATATATTGAAAACTAGAAGATTCTTTAAAAAATTCTTTAGGTTGCTAGTTTCATGATGAGTTGATTGGATCAACTAATTTTGAAATAAATTTCTAAATTTTGAAAAATGTAAAAGGTGAATATGAGTCCGCTTACCTGTCACGTGAGTTGTTGTATTGGATGCATCAGCAAGATGATCACATTTACATTTATTGTCAACTTCCAGTTTGGCATTCACGAAATTGTTTGTGCAAAATAATTGAATTAAGAGCACAACTTTCAACATATGTAATCAAGACAATCTATCTTGATAATATTGATAACTATTCAAGCTGATGTGACATTAAATATCTCAGATAAATAACCAATCATTGCTTATGAATATAAAGATTCTGTAACGACCTGTTTAGTCGATTTGAGCTGTGGAGTTTACTTCTGATAATAACTGACTGGGTCGACGGATCCTGCGACGGACCGTCATGGGCACGACGGACCGTCGGGGGTCATCGTTCCAAAACACTTAAACTCTGAAAACCTGGGTACTGAGATCAACTCTCTGAACTTCACGACGGAACTGCAGTACGGACCGTCGTAGCCACGACGGACCGTCACAGACCTTTTACTGAAATTGACTCTCTGAACATTGTGACGGACGTGCAGGACGAACCGTCGCAGGTACGACGGGCCGTCACGGGTGGCGTAATTCCACCTAGGTCGGAATTCTGCTAAAGTTTTTAAGGGGCGTTTTGGACTATTCATGCTTATAATTATGAAATTTGTGGGGTAAGGGTAATAATTTAATTACTTGGGGGTTAAAGGAGATAACCTTGAAATAAATAGTGGGTTACTTTTATCATCTTTTATACTTAATTATTTGATAATTAGGGTAAAA
>NC_028639.1:33848854-33849446 GCF_001406875.1 Solanum pennellii | reverse complement strand
TGACATCCTCATTCTATTTCGCAGATGGTCAGAACTAGAGCAACGACTGTGTCAACACCAGCACCGGCAGGAGAAGGTGCGTCTGAGCCAGCCACTGGGGCTGTAGCTCGAGGAGGAGCAGTGGCAAGAGGCCGTGATAGAGGTCGCAGGAGGACGCCCTCTAGAGGTAGAGGACGAACACCTGGTCCAGATAGTAATAGGGCAGTGACTCCTCCACCGACCGATGAGGTAGTAAGAGAGGGTGAGGAAGGGAAAAATGAGCAAGTGCAAGATTAGGAATTACCACCCCAACCTACCCCAGAGATGATTAACCAGGTTCTTGCTTATCTTAGCGGGTTATCTGATCAGGGCCAGACACCTCCAGTGTTTTCTGCACCAGCACCTCAGGTTCAGGGGGTACAACATGCAGCCGCTGTGGCTCCCCGCATGGATGCCTCTTTGGAAATAGGCACGTTTCCTCGTTGACTACAGGGTCCATAATGACAAGTGATCAGCACGAATGGTTGATTGTCATGAGTTGCTGCATAAGATGGACATAGTAGAACGATTCGGGGTAGAGTTTGTGACCTACCAGTTTCAGGGGGATGCCAAA
>NC_028639.1:33820526-33841999 GCF_001406875.1 Solanum pennellii | reverse complement strand
TTTTGGAACGAGACCCCCTCGACGGTCCGTCGTGCCCATGACGGTCCGTCGTGGGATCCGTCGACTCAGCCAGTTTTTCCAGAAATAAAATCTGCTGCTCAAAACGACTAAACAGGTCGTTACAGCACCAGTGAGTTCGTCTCGTCCGCAACTCTAGCCAGTCTTCAGCACGTCAGAATTCAGGGTGAGCTATTATTCCTAGCTCGGGCTAGATTGTCTTCTTCGCGTCTTGATGTCTTCAAAGTTCGGACATGGACCATCGTTTTATTTATTTTAGTTCTTAATTATTCTTAGACTTAGAAATTTGAGGATAGATGTTCTTGATGTGATGACTTCCAGATTTTGGGGATAATAGTTGATAAATTTTAGAATGTTTATTTATTGGTTTTATTAATAAGATTTTGAGTCTTCCGCATTATGTTGGGGTTTAGATTTGTTGGTTCGCTCACATAGTAGGATAAGTGTGGGTGCCACTCGCGGCTCGTTTTGGGTCGTGACAGATTCGTGGTCTGAAATTAATATATTACATACTAAAGTAATTTATGTACTAGACCAATAAACTAATATTTAATTTTTCTCTCATTCGATTTGGTCAGGGACCAAATATTTTCCTTCTAATAATTTTGATATGCGGTATATGGTCAACGACAACGAATAGATCATGATACACAAATATGAATTCTCCAAAGTAGATTGAAATGTAGATTAGTTTGTCTAACATAAGGAGGAGATGTGAAGCAATCCAGGGTTGCAAATGCTCCAATTGAATGTCTCTAAAGGATAGAGTCTACGACATAGTTTTAAAAGACGGGGCGTGAGGCAAGGCATTTATACAGTATAGGGCGAGGCGTAAGCCCTGAAACATGGGGCGTAATGTATATACCATTTTATAGTTTTATTATTAATAAAATAAGTAAAAGTAAACCTTTCAATGATTTCTTATTTTTATTTGAGATAAGTATTAATATTCAATGTTGAAGAAAAAAAGTATTATAATTACTATTTGAGAAAACAAAGAAAGTTTAAAAAAATGAATTAAAAACTCTTGGGCATACAATTTTATGCCTAGGACTTACATTTTTATGTTTGGGGCTTACACCTCAAATTTTAAGACTTACGTCTTATGGATCTACATCTTTAGTTTACGCCCCGAAACGTTTTTTGTATTACCCGCTCCGAGACTCTCCCTGGGACCCGCTCCAAAAATATTTTAAAAAATACTAGTCTACGACATGCATGAAGCATGATAGATCAATTAATTCTAAACAAAATTATCCTTAAAACATGAGAGGATAAAAGTTTCAACATAATCATAATAAAGAGGTAATATGCTCTTTAAGAGCCTACGCCCTCTTCATGAAACTTCATGAGAGGGATAACTACACGAAAATAATGAAGTCATGAGATCTCAATAAGTTATGTCATATTGTGAATCGATATAAAATGTTATATCGTTGATGATTGCTTTGATATAATAATGTGTATTATTGTAAAAGAATATGAGGATACAAATTCTACGTCTATTAAAGAATGCTAGTAAGCGTAAAACTTATTTAACTTGTAATCTAGACACTAAAAGATGTCATACATTTAATATTGAATGTTGTAATTTGACATAATTGATATGAAAATATCCGATGGATTCAAAATCTAAAGCATACACAAGTTTTGGAAGAACATTTTTATAATCCTCATACATAGATTAAAGCAATCAAGAATCTTTTGTATTGTTATGCAAGTTGATGACTTAAATTAAAACTCTTGAAGAGTTTTCAAAAGGCAATAGATTATTTGCTTAAAAAAGTTGAAGTAGGGAACTTACAGAATTCTTTGATCCTTAAGGTATGATTCATAAAAGGAGATAGAAGGAAACATATTTTGTCAAAGCTTTTCTATACACATGAGCTCCAAAGAATGGCGATATCAACATGCAACAGGTTTGTTCAAGTAATACTATAGTTAATTTATTAACCAAGTATCTACCAACTACAACTTACAAGAAGATGAAACACAAGCTTGGAAAACAAATATTTAAGTCTCTGGATTGTTGTTGTCATTAAGGGGGAGTTAATACGTGATGTACTCTTTTTCCCTCGCAATGTTTTGTCCCATTGAATTTTCCTTGTAAGTTTTTTAATGAGGCATATCCATAATGCATATTATTAGATATGCATATTCTTTTTTCTTCACTATAATTTTTTCCCATAAAATTTTATCTAGTAAGATTATGAGAAGCCACATAATCTATCGACATTCAAGGGGAGTAATATAAACTTATTTGTATTATAATGAATGTATATTTTGTGGAGTCCTTTTAGGAACGATTAGGTATCCTACAAGAGGATCAAGTTATATTTTTTCTATAAATAAAGAAATTTTCCTTCACTGTAAATCATATTTATGAATCCCTAAATATCTCTTGAAATCAAAAGTCCATTATTTGTTCACTTTTTTTTCTTTTTTTATGCTCTCTACCTCTATATTCACATTTCTCTATAAAGTCTTTTTAAAAAAATATTTATAATTTTTAAACCCTATATAGATGGTAGAACTAATTCATCTTAAATATTAATCAAAATAAAAAATTAACTAAAGTAAAATAGAAGTATCCATCTCAAAAGACTAATTAGACTTATTTTTTAAAAAACATTGAGTTTAAATTTATAAAATAACTTTTTTAAAAAATAGATCTATAAAGCATCAAATTATAGCAAATGAAGAAAGATAAAGTGTTTTTTATGCATACAAATTGATCATTTTCTTCCTTTACCCATTAAAAGGCAAAGAGAAAAACAATTTAAATCGGCTGACAATAAAAAAGTGTTATTAAAATTTAAGCTTTTTTAAAATCTACTAAATTCTTTTTAAATACTTGTTTATTTATTTAAATCTAAATCAGGAGAAATTTTATAAGTTTATGCCCAAAACACAATTTCATTCAATACCTAAGCATACGTCTTGGTTGATAGAGTTTATGCCACATAATATTATCGTCTCCACATTTCGCTTGATACATAATGTAATTAAAAAGGTTATTTTTTTTTAAAGAAAAAGATCTTTAATTTTATTTTTCAAATTTATTTTCTAAAATATATTATTATATTTTATTTTTTATTTGTTTATTTTTTTTACTTTTTTTACCTTTACTTCATGTGCTTCTGTATAATTGTTCATAATGTTTAGTTTTTTTAAAAGCAATTCTTTATTTTTAAAGTATAATATTATCCTAATATTTTAAAACTACACCTTTTAAACATAAAAAAGATTGAGTCATCCATAAATTTATCTATGATAAGTGATGTTATTAATTTTGAATTTCTTGATTGAATGATTCTATAGATAAATTTAACTTAGATTGAATGTTGTAGAGTTGAAGATTACTTTTTATTAAATATAGATAAATTTAACTTAGATTGAATGTTGTAGAGTTGAAGATTACTTTTTATTTAATATTTAAATAATGTTATTAAATCATAAATATTTAATATTATTATTTTCTCAATACGCCGTCTATGATATTCTTGTAGAATATGTGCTTATTAGGATTTTATTAATTTATCAACTAAAATGTTAGTATTTATTTTTAAATTCTTTATCAATTACAGTTTACAATATCAATTACGAATATATAATTAGTTAATACTATATTTCCAAATAATAATATGTGTCTTGAAAACTTAATAAAATATAAAATTTAATAGTAATTCTTATATAGATATATTTATCAAATATTAACATTTAATTGATGATAATTAATTTTAATTTTTAAATCTAATTAAAACCTAAGAAGGAATGAAGTACTTACTCCGCGAGAATTTTTTTATGAATAATATTTGAACTCCATATCTCTAATTATGAGTAGATCAGATATAATTTCTACGTATTACATTCGTTAGTAACTTTTATAAATCAATCATGGTGTTGGAATTCACTCCAGTGATGCTTCCTTTCGTATTTATTAATGAAATTTTGAGATTGTGCCAACTCAGCTGATAAGAGTTAAAGGTTGTAATTGATATATATATATATATATATATATATATATGAGGGGGAAATAGCCCTTTAGGGTAGTCTAACATAGAGGCTGCTTGCTGGCAGAACGAAAGACGAGGCGAGCGAGAGAGGACAGATAACGAAAAGAGACGAATTGTATACGAAATCTGTCAGATTATTTTATATATATAACTAGTATACATATGTATTTATATATCTGGCGAGCAAGAGCGAACAAAGAGTGAACAAACTAATTGTATTTGTATATTCGTCATATAATTGTATATGTATATGTATAATTTGTATTTGATAATTTGCGTTTATATATGTATTAAAGAGGAAGGAGGTACTAATATCCATATTTATTTATTATCGTTAAATATTATATAATAATAATTATATTATTGCCTCTAAATTTTTTATTTATTGTAATGTCACTTCTTTCTTCAAAACATTTAATTAGAGTGCAACATTTCTTATTTTTTAGGAGATGTAAATCATTATAACTAGAGAAAGTCAACTAATTGGTACAATCTTAATAGCAAATCAAATAATTNTATATATATATAATTTGTTTACTCTTTTTGGTCAAATTAAATATTCATTAAGATCTAAGTTTTCTTCAAAGACTGTTTTTTTTTTCAAATTGCTCAAATTTCTTTGAAAAATTATTAGACCAATTTAATTCTTCAGATTCTCATTTATATGTGATCGTAATAATTTTTGGTCTCACAAAAAGTAGTGATGTAAATTATTTGGTGAGTTCGTTAAATATTTAAAGAAGTTACAATTTTCCATGAATGATTTTGATTCAACATTCAATTCATTAATGAACAAATATCGTTCAAATTCGACGCAATTTTTTTTAAATCACTTGACTATGAAATTCACCGTTAAGAGAAAATACATCAAATTCCTCCTGAACTTGGCACAGAAACTCGCTTTAGTACTTAAACTACACGGGTGTTTATATAGCCCCCTTAACATGTTTGATGTGAATTATTTTCAACCTTCGGAGCTCCAGCCTCCTGCGCGTGTTGATACAACTTTGAAGGGCGCGTAATTCATATTTTAGCATTTTTTAAAAATAAAATTTGGCCCTCCAACGATAATATCCGACCCATTACATATTTGAATGTAAATCTTCTCTTTTATAGAACTCTAATTTCCGCTTCTCCTCACCAACCCAATCATCCATCCATGGTGACCTAATTCATGCTTTTTTTCTTTATTTTTCTCAAATCTTAGCTCTTCAAACCTCAAATCTTAGCTCTTCAAACTTAAAAGTTGAATCTTTGAAGGAATAATTGTTCATCAAAATGTAAGCTTCAAACCTATTCTTCTTTTTCTATTATTTTGATTTTTATTTCCTCCCTTTTTCTTATTATCTGGTTTTTTTCCCATATTCTTGTTAATTCTTGCACAAAATTGTAGCACACAATGCGATCAATTAATTTGACAAATCTTTGTATGGAAGAAGATGATTATAATACGAAGAAAAAAATTTATTGTAATCATGGACTTGTGGTGCGTTTGAAAACATCTTGGACTTCCAAAAACCCCGTAAGAAGATATTGGCCATGTCCTTATTATGGGGTACACATCATCTTTGTTTATTTTCTTTTAGCCGATTAAGAATTTGATTACTAATTCCTTCATCCTTTTTCATTATTGCAGGGTCCTAGATCTTGCAACATTTGGTGTTGGAAGGATAAAGAGAATATTTGATTTGAGGTCGAAATTTGTGATTCCTAAACTAATACAAAAATTGAGTGAGCTTGAGAATATAGTAGAATTGTCTCAAACCTCAGCCACTGCATTCGAATTGGTTGAGGATACTGAAGAAGTTGACAAGCCGAGAAGTTTCAAACAACATGATAATTGTCTAGGTATGAAATTCAAAATGTTGCAAGAAGAGGTTGAGAAGATGAATGTAATGCAGAATAGATGGAGAAGAACATGGCAGAATGTGCTCTTTTTTGTTGTAGCTTGTTGTTTTGTTATGGTAATAGCTATAAGCGATTGTTTCTGGGTGATGTATAAGAAGAAAGGTTCAATGAAGTTACCTTAAGCTCTTGATGTAGTAAGATCAGCGTTGGAGTAGTGTACTA
The DNA here is from genome assembly GCF_001406875.1 of Solanum pennellii. Lineage (NCBI taxonomy): Eukaryota > Viridiplantae > Streptophyta > Magnoliopsida > Solanales > Solanaceae > Solanum > Solanum pennellii. The sequence goes on along the minus strand of NC_028639.1, from coordinate 33,835,895 downwards.
CTGTTTATGTTGTAATCAATTAGGTGCAAGACTCTTTTGTAATGAACTGTATGTTCTTCTTATTTTGTTAATGCAATTTGTTGGTTTATGTATTTCGTTTGTGTTTTATTTACAACTGCATTCACATTATTGCAATCACAACTGCATAATTGTACACGTAAAAGTAATGCAAAATTAGTTGCACAATTGTTTCAAAAAGAGACAACTAAAATAACAAACTAATGCAACAGTCACAACTACATAATTATTTTAAACATAGATCAAACTAATGCAGTCACAGCTGCATAATTGTTTCAAACATAGATTAAACTAATGCAGTCATAACTGCAACATAATTGTTTAAAAAACAAATATAGAAATGCAATCACAGCTGCATAATTGTTCTAAAAACAGATAAAATATTAATCTAAAGCAGTCATAACAGCATAATTGTTTCAAAAACAGCTCAAATATCAAACTAAAGCAGTCTCCATATCAAACATCATCTGCATTAGACCTTGTTCTCCTTCTTTTGTTTTCTCTCATCTCTTGAAGACCTTGCTGAGTTACGACATCCTTTCCTTTCCATTTTAAGCCTGATCTTGGTTTATGATGCCCAAGATTTCCAGTCACTGTTGAAGAGTTCATAGGCATTACAGGCTACGTTCACAACATAAATATTGTCTTAGATGCTTCATAAGTTACAATCGAAAAGGTGTAAATATTTAAGACAACTTACATTGTGGATTGTAAAACCACTCTGTGTATGTATTATCTCCATTCCAACCATTCTTGGCCTCTTCACTCCTCCAGTAGCACCAGGAACATCAGTAGCAGTAGCAACTACACAAGTTCCTCTTTCTCTTCCTCTTCGCCTTCGAGCTACAGTAGTCGCAGTTCCTCTTCCCCTTCCAGCTACACTAGTTCCAGTTCCTCTACCCCTTCCAGTAGGACCAAAATCATTGACAGCATCCTTGTTTCATTAACAGACCCAGTTGTAGTTCCTCTTCCCCTTCCAGTTCCAGCTAAATTAGTTTCAGTTCCTCTTCCCCTTCTAGTAGCACTAGCTTATAACATAAGTTGATTAACAAAAATATTAGACTGATAAAGATGTAAAATAACAACTACATGAATTACTATAAATATTACCTGTTTTGTAGAACCTCTTGGTCGACCTCTTCCTCTCTTTGTGCTTGATTGTGATTCAATTCGTGCTGTAGAAGAGCCAACACTTGACCTAGTTGAACTAGTATTTGTTCCTCTCCCATTTCCTTTTCCTCTGCCTGCATTAACTTGATTATTCAAATGACAACCCCTCTTATTATGATCCTTTGTATGACAAAGGCTGCAGGTCATCTCAAACCTCTCTCGGACAATTTTCCTGTTTTATTTTCATTCTGCTCCTTTCTCCTGCACTTTCTAGGATTTCCTGGTAGTGTTTTGATAACAGGTGGTAATACAGAATGGTTTGTCGATTGTGGCCACATTTCCATGTTAGTAACTGGTTGAATATAATGACTATAGACCTTGAGATAAGTCTCCTTGTTATACTAATGTGCAACATAGTTAATGGCCTCCAATTTTCCAAAATGAAGTGCAGCTATAGCATGACAACAAGGTATTCCTCTTAGCATCCAAGATCTACAAGTACATGTTTGTGTGCCTAGATTCACAATACATGTGTTACCCCAGCTGTCTTTAACCTCAAAATCATATTCACCATTCCATTCAAGGTTACATTGCATTGACTTTGTTGTGTTCTCTGTTAATACCTTTAAGACATTGGAGATATGTCTGTTATCCAAGTATCACTGAACTCCCTCACTTGTCCTATTCTTCTCATCACTTTGACTCTTATTTCTTCAAGCATCATGATGATAGTTTTGTGTCTTGCCCCTAAAATCCATGTATTAAAAGCTTTAAACCATGTTGTTGTCAACACTATCACAACAACTAAAAAACTTAAAAGTATAATTTAGACCACCTTTCTATATTGTAGTACAATAGGTTATCAATTATTCCAGTACCTAACTTCTCCATATGATTCAAATTTCTTTTCAATTCTTGTTCATATGTAGATTTGACACATCTCCAAAAATAGTTTTTTCTTTCAATGCCTTTCCAATTGATAGATTAGTTGGCTAGAACATGTCTTGCACACATTCTTTGTTCTGCATTTGGCAGAAGTTCTTGAATAGCTTTGTCAAGACCCTTTAACAACATTAAGAATATCACGAGATCTAACTTAATGAATAAATCAAAAAGAAAACAGATGAATAAATGGAAAAGAAAATAAATGAATAAAATGAGAAGGAAAATAAAAATACCTTCTGCATATCAGTGATGGTTGTCAATTCTGTCCCATCTCCTAGCTCAAGATTATGTCTTACAATCTTTATAAACTATTTCCAAGTGAATGTGTTTTCCACCTCAACAACTGTCCATGCTAGTGGTAGCATTTGGTTGTTCCCATCCTTACAAACAGGACCTCTAGAAACATCTTTCAAGAAGCAACCATCAAATCCTAACTCCAGCTTTGAATGCTTTCTTTAAATCATCAAAACATATGTAAAATGATTGAAACATTTTTCTTCCACCTTCAAAAGTTTCTTCACTAAGTCTCACCACACATGTGCTTCCTGGATTAGTCCTTAAGAGCTCATCTCTATAATCTAGAATTCTTTTAAACTCCTCCACATGATCACCCATAATTTGTTGCAACACAATGTGTTAGGTTATTAGCATTTTAATATTAATATTTAACATTTTAAATTGCTTTATTTTGGAGTTATAAGAATGAACATTGGAATGGATGACTTCTACATCATCCATTAGCATTGGTTATCCATCAATGTATTTCATTCTTAATTCCTCCATTACTCCCTTTGTAACCTATGTAACATATGTAACTCCCTTTGTAACCTATGTAACATATGTAACTCCCATTGTAACTTATGTAACCTATGTAACTCCCATTGTAACCTATGTAACTCCTAAGGCCATTATCTTCACTATTTACTACCTCCATTATCTTCCTATTCATTGCTAGGAAGACTTCTTGTAGTATAAATAGTGGTAGTTTTCATTTGGTTTTAGAGACACACAATTCATAAGAGAAAACAAAGAGTGAAAGAGTTGGTCTAAAAGAGAGTTCTTATTAGTTGAAGGGAGGTGTTCTTTTTTGTGGAGCTTTGGACTCAACTCTTGTCCAGAGTTGTTGAGTTATACTTTGTGAAGGCTGTTGTATCCTGGAGGGGACAAGTCAAAGAGGACTACTGCTGGACCGGTGAAAACATTTGCTGCAGTGGGCTTGAATCTCCTTAAAGAGAGCGAGATATCCGCGCCTCAGCCTGAAGAGATTAATTTCTTCATTTTATTTTCAATTGTAATCTTGCAATTTTATTATCTTGTAAGTTTTTTCACTAACAATTTTAAGGAGATTCAAAGATGGCTACAATTGAAAAAACCGCGGATGTCAAGATGGGAGATCTTAACAAGCCATTTCGGTTCAATGGTAACCATTTCAAGAGATGGAAGGGTAAAGTACTTTTCTACTTAAGTCTTCTCAATGTTTCTTATGTATTAACCGAGAAGAATCCAAATAAAGAAGACATCACCACTATGAATGATGATGAAACTATTTCTCATCTAGAGAAAGTGGAAAAGTACGATGGTGATTCCTATAAGTGTCGGTATTATCTTCTTAATTGTCTATCTGATAATTTTTATGATTATTATGATAGAACTTACTCTAGTGCAAAGAAAATTTGGAAGGCATTGCAGAGTAAGTATGATACCGAAGAGGCTGGAGCGAAAAAATATGCAGCTAGTAGATTTTTTCGTTTCCAAATGGTGGACAACAAATCAGTGGTAGATCAAGCTCAAGACTTCATCATGATTGTTGGAGAGCTTAGGTCCGAAGAGGTTAAAATTGGAGATAACCTTATTGTTTGTGGCATAGTGGATAAACTTCCACCTTCTTGGAAGGAATTTCAAAAAACTATGCGCCACAAACAAAAGGAAACCTCTCTTGAAACCTTGATAATGAAAATCCGCATGGAAGAAGAAGCAAGGGGCCAAGATGCACTTTTACAAACAGAAGAGAACAACATCACATCGAAGGTAAATTTAATTACTTCGAATAATGCTACTCCTGAAACTCACAAAAATACTTCTTTAAAGCCTAAGAAGAAAAAATTCAAGAAAAATAATGGTAGACCTCCCAAGAAAAATAATGGTGAAAATCACCAAGCACAAAATCAACAAGTTCAAGAAAAGGGACCATGCTTTGTTTGTGGCAAGAGTGGGCATATTGCTCGATTTTGCAGATTCCGGAAACGTGGTCCTAACCCTCAGGCAAACGTTACCGAAGAACCTTTTGTGGCGGTGATTACCGACATAAACATGGTTGAGAATGTTGATGGATGGTGGGCTGATTCTGGTGCAAACCGTCATGTCTGTTATGACAAAGACTGGTTTAAAAAATATACTCATTTTGAGGAGCCCAAAACCATCATGCTTGGTGATGCTCACACTACTCAAGTGCTTGGAAAGGGAGATGTTGAATTGTGTTTTACTTCTGGAAGGATATTAACATTGAAAGATGTACTTTATACTCCTTCTATGAGAAAAAATTTGATGTATTGTTTTCTTCTTAATAAAGCAGGCTTTAAACAGATTATTGAATCTGATCAATATGTAATAGTGAAGAAAGGTATTTTTGTGGGGAAGGGGTATGCATGTGATGGGATGTTTAAGTTGAATGTTGAAATGAATAAAACTTCTACTTCTGTTTATATGCTTTCTTCTACTAATTTTTGGCATGCTCGTTTGTGTCATATTAATGATCGTTATCCATGAGTAGTTTAGGATTAATCCCAATGGTTAAAAAGAATTTTGAAAAGTGAGAGGCTTGTAGTAAAGCCAAGATCACTAAAAGGCCTCATTTTCAAGTTGAAAGAAAACTGATTTGTTAGAATTAGTTCATACTGATATTTGTGAACTTGGTGGAATTCTAACTCGTGGAGGTAATAGATATTTTATCACTTTCATTGATGATGTTTCTAAGTTTACATATGTTTACTTGATGAAAAATAAAAGTGATGCTTTTGAAAATTTCAAAACTTATCTCAATGAGGTTGAAAATCAGTTTGGAAGAAAAATAAAAAGAATTAGAAGTGATAGAGGCCGTGAATATGAATCAAATGAGTTTAATTCTTTTGTTAGATCATTAGGAATAATTCATGAAACTACTCCTCCTTACTCTCCTTCGTCTAATGGAGTAGCAGAAAGGAAAAATAGAACTTTGGTTGAATTGACTAATGCCATGCTTATTGAGTCACATGCACCTTTAAATTTTTGGGGTGAAGCTATCTTAACTGCTTGTTATGTGTTGAATCGTGTGCCTCATAAAAAGTCTAAATTGACACCTTTTGAATTGTGGAAAGGTTACAAGCCAAGTTTGGGATATCTAAGAGTTTGGGGTTGTCTAGCCTTTGTGAGGCTAATGGATCCCAAGATTACAAAGTTGGGTAAGAAAGTTACTACTTGTGCTTTTCTTGGTTATGCTTCAAATAGTACAGCCTATAGATTTTTTAATCTTGAAGATAATATTGTAATAGAATCTGGTGATGCTATTTTTCATGAAAATAAATTTCCTTTTGATACTAAAAATAGTGGGGGTCAAAGGATTGAACAAAATATTTTGTCACTACCTAGTTCTTCTACTTCAACTTTGAAAAATAAAGAAGTTGTTGATTTTGAGTTAAGAAGAAGTAAAAGAGCTAGAGTAGAAAAAGATTTTGGTCCTGATTTTTATGTGTTTAATGTTGAAAATGACCCTCTAACTTTGAAAGAAGCATTATCTTCACATGATTCTATTTTTTGGAAAGAGGCTGTAAATGATGAAATGGAATCTCTAATTTCTAATAAAACTTGGAAGTTAGTTGATTTACCACCGGGTTGTAAAACAATTGGTTGCAAATGGGTCTTAAGGAAAAAGTTGAAACCGGATGGTTCTATTGATAAATACAAGGCTAGGCTAGTTGCAAAAGGTTTTAAACAACTAGAAGGCCTAGAATTTTTTGATACTTTTTCTCCGGTAACAAGAATTACATCCATTAGACTTTTAGTTGCTATGGCTGCAATTTTTGATTTGCAAATTCATCAAATGGATGTAAAAACTGCTTTTCTAAATGGAGACCTAAATGAAGAAATTTATATGGACCAACCCGAGTGTTTTGTTGAAGCAGGCCAAGAAAGCAAAGTATGTAAACTTACTAAATCCCTATATGGCTTGAAACAGGCACCAAAGCAATGGCATGAAAAGTTTGATTCCTGCATGATTGAAAATGATTTTAAAACAAATGAGTGTGATAAGTGCATATATCATAAGTCTTGGAATAATTCACATGTGATCATTTGCCTATATGTTGATGATTTGTTGATCTTTGGCTCTAACATGAATGTTATTGATGAAGCTAAAAATGTTCTTAGAAGCCATTTTGATATGAAAGATCTTGGTGAGGCAAATTTTATTCTTGGAATAAAAATAACAAGAACATGTGAGGGGATTTTCCTTGACCAGTCACATTATGTTGAGAAAATTTTGAAAAAATATAACTTTCATGATTGCAAGCATGTTGCTACTCCTTTTGATTCAAGTGTTCACTTATTTCCTGTTGAAAGTGAAAATGATGTAATAAATCAAAAGGAATATGCTAGTATAATCGGAAGTTTGAGATATGTGACTGATTGCACTAGGCCTGATATTGCATATGCAGTAGGAGTACTTGGCAGGTTTACAAGCAAGCCAGGTAATGAACATTGGCATGCTATAACAAGAGTTATGAGATATTTAATTGGAACGAAAAATTGTGGTTTGTTCTATAAAAAATATCCTGCTGTACTTGAAGGCTTTTGTGATGCGGATTGGAACACTTTGTCAGGTGATTCCTGTTCTACCACTGGTTATGTCTTTACTTTAGGTGGTGGTGCTGTTTGTTGGAGATCAAAAAAGCAAACTATAATTGCTAACTCTACCATGGAGGCTGAACTAATTGCTTTAGCTTCAGCTAGTGAGGAAGCGAATTGGTTAAGAGATTTATTGTTTCAAATTCCTTATTTTGAAAAACCAATTCCTCCTATTTTAATTCATTGTGATAGCACCGCTGCAATTGGTAGAGTTCAAAACCGTTATTACAACGGTAAATCCAGACCTATAAGGAGGAAACACAGTAATGTAAGATCGTATTTGACAAATGGTATCATTAATGTTGATTATGTCAAATCTTGTGATAATCTTGCAGATCCTCTTACGAAGGCCTTAACAAGAGAAAAGGTCTGGAGCACATCGAGGGGGATGGGATTGAAGCCTACAAATCCTTGAGTCATATATGAGGAAACTCAACCTGGGGACTAGAGATCCTATAACCAGGTTCAAAGGGAAAAACTAATCATATGATGACTTGTTGTGAAAAATGCACTATTTTTTCCCCTCCCTATGATGTGAGTGCATTATTTCCTGTAGTTTGTGAAGGTTGAGTTGATAAAACTCTTAATGAATATCTGTAGCCTGTATGGGTGGAGTGTTAATCTTACAGGAGCACTCTCGACAGATTTCACCTATGTGATGTGTGGAAGTAGGTCGCTTCCTATGAGAATGGGGCTTATTCTCAAATGCACTCATGAAACCGGGATAGCACATGGCCATAACGTGCTGGCTGTTAAAGCTCATGTCAACACCTTGATTATTATGTGTGAGCAGTGATATTTTATTTCCCTTAAGCAGTCATAGTTCAAGTCTGAGACCACTACGACTCTGGAGTAAAAGTTACTGTTTCACTAAGTGGAGGTTCAATGCAGAGCACACCTTCATTATGCATAGTAGTCTTCCTTCAACTGATATACTCTCTTATCTAAATATTAAAATGAGTGGGGGATTGTTAGGTTATTAGCATTTTAATATTAATATTTAACATATTAAATTGCTTTATTTTGGAGTTATAAGAATGAACATTGGAATGGATGACTTCTACATCATCCATTAGCATTGGTTATCCATCAATGTATTTCATTCTTAATTCCTCCATTACTCCCTTTGTAACCTATGTAACATATGTAACTCCCTTTGTAACCTATGTAACATATGTAACTCCCATTGTAATTTATGTAACCTATGTAACTCTCATTGTAACCTATGTAACTCCTAAGGCCATTATCTTCACTATTTACTACCTCCATTATCTTCCTATTCATTGCTAGGAAGACTTCTTGTAGTATAAATAGTGGTAGTTTTCATTTGGTTTTAGAGACACACAATTCATAAGAGAAAACAAAGAGTGAAAGAGTTAGTCTAAAAGAGGGTTCTTATTAGTTGAAGGGAGGTGTTCTTTTTTGTGGAGCTTTGGACTCAACTCTTGTCCAGAGTTGTTGAGTTATACTTTGTGAAGGCTGTTGTATCCTGGAGGCGACAAGTCAAAGAGGACTACTGCTGGACCGGCGAAAACATTTGCTGCAGTGGGCTTGAATCTCCGTAAAGAGAGCGAGATATCCGCGCCTCAGCCTGAAGAGATTTCTTTCTTCATTTTATTTTCAATTGTAATCTTGCAATTTTATTATCTTGTAAGTTTTTTCACTAACACAATGTTTCTTGCTTTCCTTGCTACAGTCCTCCCTATATACACATTCAACTCTTTCTTCACTAAAATTTGAAACTGAAAAACTCTAATGCCAGAGTCAGAAATAATTCTGTCCTTGTACCTTTCTGCGAAGTACTTTGAATTCACCAATTTATTTCTGGTTGTGCCATTGCATTTATATACTGAATTGTAATTCTTCACCATAAAATCTCCCGTTCTTGAATCAATACTTCCAAACAACAACCATGACAACTAGCTGTACACTTTTCCCTCACCCTAGTTGCTTCATTAACATATTTATCTAATTCAACATGTTCTTGAACTGCATATCTAGTAATAGCTTCTCTAAATTGCTTAACACTTTCAAAAGCAAGACCAGTCTCCCGAACTATTAATTGACAGGTAGGATTAAATAAAATTTTCTTTTTATTTCTTTTTGCTCTTGTTGCTTTTCTTTGTCTTCTTATAGGCAGTTCAACCTCATCTTCCTCATTAACATCATCATCAGTATCTATTTCAAAACTAACAGCTTCATCTGAATTAAAGTAGGGCTCATCTCCAGCTATCTTACCCTCTAAAGTAGTTTGTTTCTTGGATAGATATTTATCATATCCCAAATCAACTCATTTTTTTTCCTAAATCAACTCCTTCAGATTTTCTAGGGCCCTTTTCTTTTATCTTTTTTATTTTAGAAGCCCTTTTCTCTTTCCTAAGATTTATAACTTCCTCATGAACATCACTACCATACTCATCTTCTCCTTCATCAGACAAATCTGCATTGTCTGAATAATCAATTTCTTCTGTTTCACTTTCTCAATCAGACCCAACTTTTGGAATATCAGATGCAGCAGCAAACGAAGTACCGCCCAAGTCTTTTCCAACACTAGCAGAAGCCCTACCCAATTCCTCTCCAGCACTAGTAGAAGTCCTACCAAACACTTCACTCAACTCTTCATCCACAATAGGTTATGCAGGTTGTGCAGGTTCTTCAAATCCTAAACCTTCACTATCCTCAAAAGTCTGACTACATCAAAAGTAGCATTAGATTCCTCACCTACCCCACCCACATCATATTCAATTGCTGGTGGGGCCACAATAGCTTCTTCAACTAAATGAGTCACATAAAGTTCAACAATATCTCCATTTATTAATTTAGGTACAATAACCATAATATCCCAATCGCATTTAACTTCAACAACATGTCGACATTTAGGTGGTTTAATATAAACAACACTAATAGCATAGTTATACATAATATCTTTAACTATATCAACAAATTTAAAGTAGAACAATGTATCAACCTCTACGTCAAAACAATCAGTGACCATACCTCCTTCATACTTCATACGAGGTTTTTGTTGAAGTTTTCCACCATGGTGAAACCTTAAGGTTACATACATATCTATCGTCAAACTGAAAAGATAAAAAAAAACTAAGCTTCTCGAAAACCCTAAAATCGGACAAATGCTACAATCATCTAAACACAGATTACTAACCTGGTAGTTTTTTCACGCGATTCTTTATTTCTTTCACAAAAACCCTAAAATCAAGACTCATTCACGCTAATGGAAGAGAATCTTCAGATTCGATCTTCTAAGTTTGAGAGAAAAGAAACGAATGAGAATCGCGGGCTTAGGAATATAGGGATATTTGTTTATAAATGGGTCGGGTGGGTCGGGTTGTATTTGGGAACAGATCTTAGAGATTTAGGGATATTTAATTATAAGTGGGTCGGGTTGTATTTTGGGAAGGGGTAAGATATTTTTTGAAATCTTTAGGTGACGTGGACCACTAAAAACGCGCGTGTAACAATGCCCAACCTTCAACTGGGCTGGTGCTCGGAAGGTTAAAAATAATTCACATCAAACATGTTAAGAGGGGGTATATAAACTCCTGTAGTTTAAGTACTAAAGTGAGTTTTCGTGCCAAGTTCAGGGGGGATTTTTATGTCTTTTCCCTTATATATATTAATAATTACTAAATATGTGATTAATATCTATTTTACATGTTTTGTGCTACTAACCTTATGAGATATGGAGAGTGGAGGAGAAAAAAATGTTGTTTATCGACTGAATCAAAATTTCTTTGACCCTCTTCTTTGATCTTTCTAGAAAGATTTTAACCATTGTTTTATAGTGCTTTTTATCCTATAAAAAGTTCGTCAAATAGAGTTTTAAACGCATGTTATCATGGTGAGATTATGTAATTTTAGACTTATTATGATGGTCAATAGATAATAAGTCCAACAGGAAAAAAAAGTTGATGTTCATTAATTTGAATTTTTTTATAAAAAATCAATTGTAATATTTAGATCTTAGTTTGCTGAGTTCGGGAGTGGCTTAACAATGTTAAAAAAAGACATGCGCCTTACGCCCCCCAAATTTAAGGGACTTTTTTTTATTTATATAATAATAGGTTATAAGTTATTATTTTTAATAAATATTGAATAAAAAAAGTAAACTTTTTATGTAAAATGAAGGAATTATTAGAAGAAATTTGACATATTTGAAATACTATATCTCATAAAAAATAATTTATAAATAAAAACTAGAAGAAATCAATTATATAAAAGTTATTAACGATTCAAATTTAAAGCCCCATTTAACTTTTGTTTTAGGCACTAATATGCTTGAGCCGCTCCTGGCTGAGTTGGCACAATCTCAAATTATCATTGAGAAATACCGAAACTAACATTGCTGGAGCGGATCCCAAACCCTCATTGTTAGTAGGGGCATATTTATATGTGGATCTCCATTTAATTTTTAATTCTCATACATATTTTAACTAATTGATCGTAAAATTAATTATTGAATTGATCCGTTATTATTGAATAAAACCCTTTTGACGTTGCACAAAAGTCATTGCTTTACATTTAACTACCACTAAAAAGATTCTCTTAGTAAAAGTGGTAGGACTATTTCAACTATTTCAGCTAGAACAACTATGCATATTTATTTTTTCTATTTACACATGATCTGGCGTGATCAATCCAATCATATTATTGAAAGAGGGACCTTTTCAAAAAGGAAAAAAAAATCTGACAACTATGAAAACCACAACACAAGCACTTATTTTTCATTCATTCTCTTTAGGAAAAAGGGTCTTTATACCCCTCAACTTTGTCATTTGGAGCTGATATACCCCTCGTTATTAAAGTGGTTCATATATGCCCTTACCGTTATACAAACGGCTCACATATACCCCTGCCGTTACAAAATGGCTCACATATACCCTTCATTTAACGGATGTTAAAAAATTAGTTTTAAATTTATATTTATTACTTCTATTTCTTTTAAAAAAATGATTTAGGGTATATATGATTCTTCTGTCAAAGTTCAAGGTATATTTTAATTTTTTTCATACATAAATTATTTTTTGACTTCTTTTATTATAATTATTTGAGTTTCTTATTCTTATTTTGTTTTTTTCTTTCATTCCTTAGTTTAAAGAAAAAAAATTAAATATTTTTTTGTGTATTGTAATTTAATTTTGTATTCGAAGAAAAAATTTGGTCATCTACAATAAGTTTTACAAGAATATTAGTGAAACATAAATAAATTTGATTATCAAAATAATAATTATAAATTAGTCATTGAAACAAAAAAAAGTGAAAAAAAATGTTTGACGAGGATTAAATTTACTCATATGGGGTTATATTTTTTAGAAAAAAATAATAAAAATTTAGATTAAAATTATTTTTTTTCATTTCCGTTAGAGGAAAAGGGTATATGTGAGTCATTTGTTTACAAGCAGGGATATATATGAGCCACTTACATAACAAGGGATATATCAGCTCTAAATGACAAAGTTGAGGGGTATATCAGACCCTTTTCCCTTCTCTTTATTTAAGAAAAGAAAAATTTAACAGAGATCACGATCCTTTTCCCCTTTGTTTTCATTTCTTTATTTATATGAGACCAATTGAACGGGTCTTTGTTGGCAACTTATAACTAAAAATAGATTTCTACCATTATAATCTTGTAATCAAAGATTTTTATGTTTAAATCAATCATAATCATGATATTTAAATACGTAAAAAATAAGAAAAATTGCAAAGAACAACATACAATAGAATAAAATTAGAAAAGAAGAACAAGAGCGAAAATAATTTACTAAAAAATAACCTAAATGACATATCAAAGGAAGAAAAACGACTGAGAAAAGAGTGAAAATCAGGAATCAAATTAAGCAGATTTTAGGTTTATTAATAAAAATAAAAAACACGGCAAATGAATAGTCATATGCATCACTCAAAGAAAAAAAAGGAACTAGCAAATTAAATAAAAAAAAAGTAAAGGAAAAAAAAAAGCTACTCACCATAAAGCAAAAGCGAAAAACGATAGAATTATACGAATGAACTGTTCTTGAAGTAAAGCATAAAAAAATGGAATGAGAAATTTCATAATCACTCTTGATTGTCTAAGAAACTCGAACTTATTAAATAGTTAATATTGATGCTAATGCACAAATCACTTCTAATCATTTATATTTATTACATATAGATTAATAAAAGAATTCAGATTATATTGAATTTGAGATATATTAATTGAAGTAAATTAATATGCACCAAATAGAAACTTCTTTCTCTATTCTATTTGATTATTAAAAATATTTTCAAATCAATCCCTGATAATTTAAAGGAATAGTCCACACTTTTAGTTTTCGTCCTGAATTTCTAATATATAATGAAACTAAATGAAGACAAGTTTAATCTCATTCTTTATACTTTAAATTTTTTTTAAAATTGAAATAACAAAATTTATTAATCCGACAACGAATAATTGAATTGATTTATGAATACTGCTTATTACTTATATTTGTAAGAATTTTCGAATAGGGTTCATAATAATTTTGTAAACCAATTCTTTTTATTCTTTGATAAAGCCATAATCATTTAATTATGTAAATTAATTTGAAAACTACAGAAAGTAACATATAATAGAATATATAAAATTAGAAAGAAGAACAAAAAGGGAAAGAATTCACTAAAAATAACCGAAGCGATTGATCCGTAGAAGAAGAAGAACTGGAAAATAGTAAAAATTAAAGAAATAAACTTAAATTGCTTTTAATTTTACTAATAAGAATGCAAAATCATGACAAATGGATAGTCATATTTTTACGTAATGTCATTTTTTTTCTTATTCATTTTTATCTATATTCAGTTGTTTAGCTATAATATTACTTTAATATTTTAAAATAACAATTTTTAATCATAAAAGAGATTAGTCACCTACAAATTTCTCTACGATGAGTGGTGTTATTAATCATGAATATTTTGTTGTTGAATGCACCTATAGATAAATTTAATTTATATTAAATAAATATAATTTTTTTTTATCGTAAAAGAAACTAGTCATTTATAAATTTCAGTATGATGAGTGACATTATTAATCATAAATATTTTATTATTGAATGCACTTATAGATAAATTTAACTTATATTAAATGTTGTCAATGACTTTTATAAATACTTAAATAATTTTTAAAAATTATAGCTATAAATGTTGTTATTTTGTCAATATATCGTCCATGATGTTCTTATAAAATGTGTGCTTATTAAAATATTGTTTATTTATCTAAGTTGTCATTTACTTTAAAATTGTGTATCAATTATATTTTACAATATTAATTACAAATTATAATTAATTAATATTTTATTTACAAATAATAATAGATATCTTGAATATTTAATAATAAATAAAATTTAGTACTATTTCTTATATAGATACATTTGTCAAGCATTATCATTTACTTAATGAAAATGAATTTCAATTTTTAAAATTTAAAAGATGTAATAGTGTAATTACGTTCGTACAATTGTACATAATTTTAGAAAATAGAATATAATTATGTTATGGCAAATATAAATATATTTTTAGAATTACTAGATTGTGTAATTATTAAGACAACACTTACACGAAATTGTAACGGCTCTTTTGGTCGTTTCGAGTACTAAAGCCTTTTGTTTCATTAAATACTTTTCAATAGATTCTAAAATGTGTATTTTGAACTATTCGTAATGACAATTATAAAATTAATGGGATAGTTTTAATATTTGAGATAGTTGGTGGTTAAAGAAGATAATACTAAAGTTAATTGTGGGCCACTTCCTTTTTTTTTCTTTTTTAATAATTAGTTATATATAATAATTACAATATAATTAATCTCTAGTGGAAAGGAAGAAAATCATAGAGGCGTATGAGAATCGCGAAGAAAATCAAAAAGCAAGACTTCCGATAAATCATCCGCCTAAATCATGTGTTGGGTATATGACTCATGTTATTATCGTTATTATTATAATTGACATTGTCGACATTCGATAAAAATTGAAAGGTGATCAGGTTGATGTGGTAGGCGTGATTATCACTATTGAAATTGTGGATTAACAAAGTGAGGAGAATAGGGTATTACAACAGTTTGAAGGATACTATATATGTTTATAATATTACTTATATATAGATATCCATTTATATTACCCATATTTAACAAATTAGGTATCCAATTCATTTTGAAAATGGATAAAAAACGAGTAAAACCCATATTATCCATTTAAAATAGATAGTTAAATGGATAAAATAAATAAAATAAAACAAAAAAAAGTAATAAATGGTTAAGTAGTAAAAAAGTTTTTTTTTCTTTTTTTAAAAAAATCTATAAAAAATATGAAACTTTTTTTTTACATTTAATTTGGGATAGAGGATGGTAGGGCTAGGGTGGGGGTGGGGGTAAGAGGGTGAAGGTGGCTAGGG
>NC_028639.1:33812409-33819980 GCF_001406875.1 Solanum pennellii | reverse complement strand
GGGTAGGGGGTGGATGGAATTTTTTTTTAACATTTTCTTTGGAGGTGGTTGTGGGGGGTGGGGTGGGGGCTGATACAGGCAGAGTTAATTGATAAAAAAATATTTTTTTTCTTTTTAAAGCATTTAATAAGATCTCTAATATAATATGTGTAATATAGTTATCTATATTATCCATTAGGTAAGCTCGTTTTACCCATTTAAAATATGAGTCGAGTTGGATAACTTATTCATTTTTATTTAACTCATTTTTTGATCGACTTATATTCGACTCGATTCGCTCATTTATCACCCCTACTTATATATGTGAGTGACTTTCTTCAAGGTTAGGATTTTTATGTTAGATGTACAAAAAACTAATAGGCTTGATTAGGAAAAGTTGAAAAAAAATAATTGGTAACGAAGGAATTTGAGAATTTGGGTAAAAATTAGAATGGCTCTCATGCCAATCATTTGACAATGATTGCCTTATCATTGGCCAATGATTTAGGCTATACAGTTAAAATATTGGAATATGTTAGTTCGTCAATAATCGCAATATAACACTGATGTTCGTCCTTAGGTAAAAGTTATCATATTATTTAAGTTTTAATTTACGGAAATATATAATTAAGTATTAGGTGTATTGAATTATTTAAATTTTATTTAATTATGCTAATTGGACGAATCTAGACTTATCCTTGGGTTTGGGCTTTAGAAAATTGTTTATAGAATTAGGTGAGTTTTTGAATCTAGGCTAAACATAGAATAAATTGAGTGTTGATAGACTCATTAACTTACAAGTTATGCACATATATATACTTGATAGATTGAAAAAGTTCGGAGGCATTGAGAAAAGGAAAAGTATTAGAAAAGTAGCTTGCTTGAATTCGATTTTTTGGTGGAGGTAGATTATGGTTATTTCTATTTGATAGATCGACTCTCAATAGCGATTGATATGTATTGAGCGACATTGTGAAGTTTCCTATGTACTTGATTGTGTGGTTTGTGATTGGTCTAAAATCTTGAGACCGTAGAATTTATAATCTTGAACCCTCTCTATCAAAGTGATGCCTTGGATAAAGAAGGCTTGATGAAATAAATTAATGAGATAATTGGATCGGAGTGTCACGTTCTGACACAGTATTATTGTATCGAAGTGTCACGTTCCAATACGGTATTATTGGATCGAGGAGTATCACGTTCCGACACGGTATAATTGGATCAAAGTGTCACGTTCCAACACGATAACGTTAAAGGAAAGGTCTCTTGAATTAACTTAATGTACTGAATCTCAAAGAACCCATTTTCCAAATGAGTATGGTGTGAGGGCATGAGTCCTCATATGTGTTCTTGATATTGTGATTGATCGTGTACCTACTATGGTGTTGTTGTCACTGGTTCATGTTGTTTGTTGCATGCCACCTGTCAAGTATCATAGTTGATTTTATACTATTATTCAATATATATTAGTTTCTATTTTGGGTTGGCCGATGATATCTACTCAGTACGTGTTTCTTGTACTGACCCCTACTTGTGTTTTCTTCGTTTTTCTTTTGTGGAGTGCAACAAGTGTACCATCGACTTCGACTCGCCCTCAACTCTAGCCATTCTCCAGCACGTCAGATTTCAGGGTGACCTATTCCTTCTAGCTCGTGCTGGATTATCTCAGTCAGGGTATGATGTCCTTAAATTTTGGACATGAACCCTTTTATTTACTTATTTTGGTGTCACTAATACTTTTTGACTGGGTATTTTAAGAATAGATGTCTTTGATGTGATGACTTTTAGATATTTGGGAGGATAAGTGTTAAACTTTAGATGTTTATTTGATTGGTTACTTCAACAAGTTTTAAGCTTCCATATTTTATGGGTATGCGTAGTTGAATTATTGATATAAGTTGGGGTTAAGAATTCTTGATTTACCCACTTAAGAGGTTAAGTGTGGGTGCCACTTACGATTCGTGGGTCGTGACAGAATTTCAATTATAAAATGACTTTTCAAACAAATTTCAAATTTCCAAAAACGAATGAAGTTTTTCCTACTCAAAAAATTCTTAGTGAAAGATTAGAATTTCACATATTTAATTATAGGTAGATCTTAATTTATGAGTAACCACCTTAATTAGTAATAGTCATACATCAATTCATATTATTAGTATGATCATATTTATATGTAGATATTCATTTAATTTACGCTCTCATACATATTTTATTATATCAACGTCTTATTAATGCCCACACACCAGATGCTAAGCACTGGGCGTGAGTGGGGTGTTAAAGAATGACAAAAGTCCCACATCGGTGGTTAATGAGATGGGTGGACTCCTTATGAGGCTTGGACAGTCCTCCTCCCTTTGAGCTAGCTTTTGGGTTGTGAGCTAGGCCGAAGACCTAATTTCACATGGTATCAGAGCAGAGCCTGTCTCACCTGATGTTGGGGACCCAAAATCAAAATTGTCCACGCACCAGATACTAACACCGATGCTAAGCACTGGGCATGAGGTGGGGTGTTAAAGAATGACAAAAGTCTCACATGGGTGGTTAATGAGATGGGTGGACTCCTTATGAGGCTTGAGAAATCCTTCTCCCTTTGAGCTAGCTTTTGGGGTGTGAGGTAGACCTAAGACCTAATTTTATATGCTATAGTAGGGCCAGTCTCACCCGATGTTGGGACCCCCAAAGTCAAAATTGCCCACGCATCAGATGCTAAGCATTGGGCGTGAGGTGGGGTGTTAAATAATGACAAAAGTACCACATCAGTGATTCATGATATGGGTAACTTCCTTATAAGGCTTGAGCAATCCTCCTCCCTTTGAACTAGCTTTTGGGGTGTGAGCTAGGCCTAAGACCTAATTCACAAAAACAAATGTGATAACATTCACTAAAACTTATGAACTATAATGATGATATAAATGATCATTGTTGACATATTCTGAAAATTGTAACAAAATTGATTGATATTATAACTAAGCAAAATAACTTGGGAGACCCTTGTACTTGATTCTATTTGTCAGTTGAATCATTATACTGAACGCTTAAACTTACTAAAATAATTGACCGAACTTATGTGACACTAATATTGTTGAGATGGAAAAATACTTGACTGCACGTGCCTCAAAGCGAGTGAATATATATTTTTTGTATTAACTATCATTAGTAATAATTTAAATTTAAAAAGAGAAAAATCAACCCATCAATCCCCTATCCCACCCCACTCCTTCACCTGCAACTTTCTTCTTCCTTCAGCCCCCACCCACCCTCTCCTTCTTCCTTAAAACCACCCACCACCCCACCCTACCCCGCCCCCTTCTTCTTCTTCTTCTTCTTCTTAACACCCGCCCCCACCCTTACCCTACCTAACCAAAACTCTTATCTCAACCATTTTAATTTCTTTAATTTTAAAATTCAAAATTCTTCTCTATGAATCTTGATCGATTCACACACTTCTAAAATTTGGGCTTTCGATTGTGAAAGATTGAAGTTTAGATAATTTTGCAATCTTGAAGAGTAATGATATATACTGAAAAGTTGAAAATTTTCATGAAGAAGTTTGAAGAATAACAAATGAAATTTTCTGAATTTATGAAAATTATTCAAAATTATGATTGAAAATTACTTGGTTTGTGTTGGTAAGCTTTTAGTGTAAAAAAATTCATGTCAAATAGAAAGAATCAGACCAATTTGACATGAATTTAGTGCTCAATTTATGAGCAAATATTAAGAACATGATACTGAAAATATTAATGTGCAAACTTATTTTATTTTTTTAGCTTTTAATTTCTTATATGACATGAAATTCTATAAAATGACATGGATTTTATGTGTAAGCAGTTGTGCTACACTCACACACATATAATAAGAAAGGCGTTTAAAGTATTGCATTTGAGTATAAGGGTCCAACTGACAAACAGAGCCAAGTATAAGAGTCTCCCAGGTCATTATGACTTAGAACTAATCACTAAATTTGATTAATATTACTAAAATTTACAAAATTTTCCTAACAGAGGGCCCATAATAATTTTGTAACCAAAGTCTCTATGTTTATATCAATCATAATCATAAGTTTAATTATGTAAAGAAATAATTTTTCTAAAAAAAGTAATATACTATGTAATTAAATTAGAAAAGAAAAATTAGTTTACTGTGTAATGAAATTAGAAAAGAAAAACAAGTACGGAAGAAACTCACTATAAAATAATTCAAGGGATAAATCAGAGGAAGAGAAAAAACAAAGACTAAAAAAGAGTGAAAAATGAATCTAAGATAGTTTTAGATGTACTAATAAGAAATTCAAAAACATGACAAATGGATAATAGTATGTATTACCAAAAATTTAGAAAGGAAATCAACAAATTAAAATTTAAAAAGTGAACAAAAATAAAAGATGAAGAAGAAACATAGGTACTCACTAGAAAGAGAAAGCAGAATGAAACAATTATATGAATGAAATTGGAAACTGATTTGTAATTAAAGAAGAAGAGAAGCCAAAAGTATGACAATGACATCTACCTTTCTCACATGGTGTAAAATCGGTAGACATAGTTGAAGTAAAGCGTCACAAAAAATGGATGAAAATTTCAAAACCATCGTTAATTGTACAAGACACTCACACTCATTAAATAGTTAATATCGATTGCTAATCCACAAGCCACTTGTAGTTATTTAAGTTTATTGGATATAAATTCATTTAAAAATTCAGATTATATTTGATTTGAGATACGTTAATCCAAATAAATATTCACATGGGATATGCACTAAAGAGAAAAATTCTTTATTTTTTTATTATGCGATTAAAAATGTTTTTATATATCAGTCTCTCCTAATCTAAGGGATTGGGTTTAAAGTATAACAATTCACACTTCTAATTTTTATGGTTAATTTTTTATGTATAATGAAACTAAATGAAGAGAAGTTTAACTCATATTTTATACTTTAAAATAAATTTTAAAATTAGAATAAATAAGTTGATTGATTTCAACACTAATAATTGAATTGATTTGTGAATATCGTTTAATATTAAAATTGATAATAATTTTTTAGCACAGGCTCATAATAATTTTGTAACCAAATCTTTTTATGTTTAAATCAATCATACACCATTTAACTACTGTAAAGTAATTAGAGCACTGCACAAAGTAACGTACAATAGAATAAAATTAGAAAAGAAGAGGAAAAACGAAATAACTTATTAGAAAATAGCCCAAGTGATTGATCGGAAGAAAAACGACTGAAAAATAGTGAAAATTAAAGAATTGAAATTAAGTTACTTTTGAATATACTAATAAGAATCCAAAGCATGACAAATAGATAATCATATGTATCACTAAAAGATAAAAAGAGAACTAGTAAATTGAAATAGAAAGAATAAATAAAAAGGAAAGATGAAGAAAAAACTACTCACCAAAAAGAGAAAGCAAAATGAGAGAATTATACAAATGTCAATGAAAATTAATTTCGGAGTATAGAAAAACATAAGTCAAAAGTATGACAATGACACCTATCATTACAGTGACATCTGTTGCTCCAAGATAGACTAACATACAACCGCTAGGTTGTTCTACAAGTAAAGCGTCAGAAAAAATGAGATGGGAAATATCAAAATCACTCTTGATTGTCCAAGACTCTCACACTTATTTATTAATTTTTAATGATTTGTTTGATTATTTATTGTTTTTACTTTTAAATTTTTTTTCTAAAAAATTATATTATTATACTTGTGTTGTATTTTAATTTATTTACATTTCATATTTCATAACTTTACTTAACGTGCTCCCATGTTGCCACGATCCAAAAATGGATGTGATGACACTCGTCTTATCCTACGAAGACAATTCAGCCTCAATCCATATATAGTGATAATATGCAGAAGTAAAAATAAAGATGAAAGTTTAAAACTAATACTAAAGCAAATACTAAGTCAACGTGATTAAATCCCGAAACTGGTTTTGACATGTACAAGCCTCTTATGTATTTCAATAGATTTGAAAGAAACAAACAAGTCTCAAATGATGTCTCTAAAATTTTGGACAAAATCATAACTAGGAGTGAAAAAGTCTACTGAGATGACAATCAATTACCTCACAAATCTCCATAGGAAGCCTTAGATAAGAAGAAAGAGTATCACAAAGATCTGGGCTCATAGCCTACACAAAATGTAGAAGAAAGAGGTGAGTACCAACCACATGGTTAGAATATAAGATACGAGTACTCCTACCACTCCAGTTAAACCTTCACAACTATAACATGCATAAAACTAGCCCAACCTAACAGTTCATAATCTACATAGCATATAGCTCAATAACAACACTACAACAATAACAGATCGGCAACACACAAGATAAAGTTCATGAATCACAAGTTCCACAAAAGACACTCACAAGTTCACAAATGATATATATATGCAATGCAATGAAATTTAATGTCAAGTATAGTGATGCATATATGACCTAACAATACACACCCGTTGTCTCTCAGTCCGGAATTCATGAGGTACATATCTATCCATGCATTTTGTCGTGTCGTACGACACGATCCTTGATAAAAAAAACATATCACGGTGTGCAACACTTCTCTCGATAATAGAATCCATCACAGCGTGCGAAACGTCCATCGATTCATAATATTCGTCGTGGTGTACGACACATCCCTCGAAATGGTACATCCTCTTTAATATCTTATTCTTTCTCAATTCAGATAACACTTGTCACAATCATGTCTCAAATACAATGCAAATTACACGTTCACACAAATAATGAGAAAATGATCATTTTCATAAATGCACAATTCACAATAATACAATTGGGATTAAACATTAAAAAATAAATCAATTAACCTTTCAAACCATTATTAAAGCATCACGCATCAATAATTAATCACATTTCCTTTTATTATTGATTTTTCATCATTAGAATTATTCAATCTGACCAAGTCAACTCATCGCCAAGTCTCATTACTTTCCAACACACACCACAAGGAGATACACGATTCTATACACTTAACAAGGGTTGAGAAAATTTACTTGCCTCAAATAATCGAACAATTCCTCCGAGACTTGAGCTTACCCTTTTATTGGACTTCTAAAGTCAATGCAATCTATTCACATAATAATCACAATAAGTGTCACGACCCAAAACGGGTCGCGAGTGGCACCCACACTTATCCTATTATGTGAGCGAACCAACCAATCTAAACCCAACAGTTCAACCATAAATAACAAAATATAATGCGGAAGACTTAAAACTCATTAAGGAAAATCAATTAATAACTTCTAAAATTTAATACTCATCATCCCCAAAATCTGGAAGTCATCACCACAAGAACATCTATCCTCAATTTACTAAATCTAAGAATATCTAGGAAGCTAAAATAAATAAACAGCTAGTCCATGCCGGAACTTCAAGGCATCAAGACATGAAGGAGAAGATCCAGTCCAAGCTAGAAGCATTAGCTCACCCTGAGATCCGACGTGATGAAGACTGGCTAGAGTTGCGGTTGAGTTGAAGACGATGGCACGTTTGCTGCACTCCACAATTAACAAAGAAAAACAATTACAAGTAGGGGTCAGTACAAAACACGAGTACTGAGTAGGTATC
>NC_028639.1:33806759-33810508 GCF_001406875.1 Solanum pennellii | reverse complement strand
GGTCCGTCGAGCCCTCAACGGTCCGTCCTGCCATTTCGTCGTGAAGTTCAGAGAGTCGATCTCAGTACCCAAATTTTCAGAATCTAAGTGTTTTGGAACGAGACCCCCTCGACGGTCCGTCGTGCCCATGACGGTCCGTCGTGGGATCCGTCGATCCAGACAGTTATTGCCAGAATAAACTCTACTGCTCAAAATGACTAAACAGGTCGTTACAATAAGGTTTTTAAACTAACGACACTCATATAACTATATGCGTAACATTACATGACTATATGAGGTTTATAGAACTTGTTGTATCATGTTGGGAGAATAAGGCTGCAAAGGGGTAGTAAGATCAAAGAATTAGACTAACGTTATAGGTCAAGGATTATCTTAAATAAGTTTGAGTTAAAAATGTCTCTTCTAACACCCCTACCGTTCGAAAGGTTTAAGTTAACCAGTACGTTTGGGGTAAGACTAAGAGTGTCTTATATGTAAAGAAGGATGTTTTATAAGGTGATATAGTCTCCCAATGATCGTAAGTTAAGTTTTGAAGTCAAGCAAGTTGGGAAATAAAAGTCGACGAAAGTTAGAGTTAGTTCTTTGATAAACTTTTTGAAATGTGGGTTAAATGTCTCAGAGCTTTTCTCCCAATCTATAAAGCTTTAGAAGAATCTAAATATACAAAATCTAAGGTTTACAAGCCTAATTACCAACGTACTAAACTATTTTTCTATATGACTTCAGAACTGGTATATATTCAGATTTTAGTGAGACTGTACAAACAGACACGTGAAGGTGGACCCCTAGCTCTTATGTCGATTTAACTTTATAAGATTCTGATTTCCCTTCATTGTATCATATTGTTTTTGACTAAATAAGAAGAAAACAATTCTAATCCTCTCTAAAGGTCCCCCCAATCATCCAATCCAAGATCTATTGAATTCAAGGTGGTTTCACCTTCAAAATATTCAGAGATTATGTTACTTCTTTCCTCCTCGTTGGTTGAAATTTGAAGGATTTTTCATGGTGAAATAGTCTCATTTTTAGGTGTTGTTTCTGTTGTTTGGAGGTAATAATTCTCACCCTTCATTTTATTGAGTGAGTCCAAGTTATAATTATTCTATATAAGCAAGAACATGAATATATGGCTGAAAAATAGTATTTTGATAGTTATGTGATGTTGAACTGTTTTGAAGTATTTTATGATGTTGTTGTTTTTGGAATTTTTGGAAATGATTTGTTTGTTTGTGGTTGTTATTGATATGAGTCTGGAAGAGAAGAAGAAGTATATATGAATATTTAATTGTAAGATAAATAAGTGTAACATTGATTCTATTCTTGCACTGCGATTTTCAAATGGTTTCTTCTTTGTTCAACATCTTGTGTTTGAGGAAATTGTTTTTACTAAGAATACATGAAAAGACTATGAGCCCCATTAAATTTTAAGTTAATGCTCTTCCCTTATAATATTCTATTGCTTATGAAGAGAAAGACAAAATTTCTAATGTAATTATTGGACAAACTCACTAGATGATGATCAGAAGCCGTGACTTTAAGTTAGTATGGTCATATTGAACAATTATAGGAATGTATTACATATGTTTTTTTTGGCTTTAATGTTTTGAAGACTAATGGTTGGAATTTGTTTGTGGTTATTTTTAATTGGAAAGGAAGGGTGTGGCGATACGCCGAGCTTTTATTATTGTGCAGGCATACTGTATTTGGTTGTTATTGACTGTTGTATAGGCTTCCACTTGTTAATAGATGCTGCAAAAATGTATGTTATGTCATTCGTTTAAGGTTATAATTTGGAGAAGAAAATTTAAAGAAGCATACATTTAAAAAGGGTATGGCGAGCTAATCACTCTGCTAGTAATTTCTAAATTGCTACTTTGACCCTAACATGTTAATATTTTATATGTAATGGTTGTGTGACATGAAAAGAAGGGGTAAATTACATATTAATATTGCAAGACCCATAATTGAGGTATGTTAAGGCTACGCGTTACTTCATTTGAGCATGGATTTTAGAATCCTAAATTGTCAAAAGTTGTTTTACTATTTTATTGCTACAAAGTCCTGTGAAAGGCATTTGGATTGCAACTGACGTATTTTTGTGACTCTATTATGCTTATATTGCACTCGTTTGGTTATATAGAGTACTCGACGTCTATATGTCATTTTGTTGATCCCCTTGGCTATAGGTCCATGTGTATATATTCTTATTCTTATTTATGTGGTATAACTTAGAAAGATTAGGGAGGAACATTAAGAATTTGAAATCAGTCCTCCTTCCTCGGTAATTTTCTTTTGAAAAACGTAAAAAATAATATGTCAATTTCCAGAACTTCTAAATGCAACTCGAATGTTTAAAATACTGAAGGACATGTTTTTTTTGAAAATAATGTCTTTTACAAATTACTGAGAAAACTATATAAAAACTAAGTGAAGCACCTTAAGCTCTTTATGAACATCCTCAAGTGTAAGTCTTTCTTAATTTAATATAAGTTTGCTAGTTTAATATACAAGCATACAAGGTTCTACGAGACATTTACATATACAAAAGTGATTACGAGATTATGAGGACAACAATACCAACGAACCAAGATTCACGCCATGATTAAGGTAACATAAATGCATTACGAATCATGACATGACATGGTATGCATTCTACTCCCGAGCTATAACTGGAAGGTATGGGACTATAGCATATATATATATATATATATATATATATATATATCTGTGTGTGTGTGTGTGTGTGTGTGTGTGTATACATACATATATATATATATGTGTGTGTGTGTGTGTGTGTATACATACATACATATATATATATATATGTGTGTGTGTGTGTGTGTGTGTGTGTGTGTGTATACATACATACATATATATATATATATATGTACATATATATATATATACATACATACATACGTATATATATATATATATATATATAGGCCAAATACATACGCAGGTCCCTAAAGTTGTTCGCGCTTTTCCCCCAGGTACCTCAACTAACCAAGATTCCTATTAAATCCTTTAACCCCCTATAATTTGATCCCTTTAAATATTCTTGGCTGATGTGGAGCCAAACGTGATCTCACGTCTTTTAAGCGCGTGCAGACTCTTTAAAAGCGCTGATGTGGATCTTGAACCACCCACCAACGATCTTCTTCCCCCTTTTAACCCTAATTTCTCCCATTCTTCCATTATTTCTCCTCTTTTGTTTCTCTTCATCATTATTTCTCTTCTTTACCTCATTATATTATATCTCTTTTCATTGATTTCTTCTTAATCATCAAGTTTCAATGTCGAATTTATCTTCTTCATCGATTTCTTCTTCTTCAACTGCGAAGGTACTATGTCAACTCGAAAATCGCGAATGAACTCCAAAATTGTCTGCAATCTTCGATGATTCCTTCAACAAAACACTCAAAATCACTTTAAAATCTAAGAATTTCAGCTGTAAAAGTCATTGAAAGGGAGAGCTTCTTAGGGTTTTCTTGTTTAGAAACGGGTTAGAAGTGATTTGGGGGGAAATTGAATTTTAGGTTTGATGACTTAATATGTGGCACTGACGTTTAATTGGGTTGAAGTGTATTGGTCAAAATTTCCACGTGGGGAAGGTTCATCTCACGCGCCTAATTACCAAAAATAATTTATTGAAATTTGGCTCCACATCAGCCAAGAATATTTAAAAGGATCAAATTATAGGGGGTTAAAGGATTTAATAGGAATCTTGGTTAGTTGAGGTACCTGGG
>NC_028639.1:33803409-33806450 GCF_001406875.1 Solanum pennellii | reverse complement strand
ATATATATATATATATATATATATATATATATATATATATGTGATTATGTGAGCATACCATGCATACTTATTTTGTATATGGCCAAATGTTAGTCATGGAGGCTATCAGAGTTTTTGTTTCAGGTGGTATATTTATTACCCTTTTTATAACAACTATTTACGATTCAACTGCCAATGTATTTTTGTTCTTACTAACGTCCCATTGCCTTAAGACACTGCTTTTTTGTTTGGTGCGTGCAAGTCTAGGTAGGGATTTTGATTGACCCCTCCACTAGGATTCGGGGTTCAGCCTTGAGTTGGTAAGATCCATCTTTTCCTGGAGCTTTCATATGATGTTTACTTTTATTGTATAGTTTCGGTATAGTCAGGACCTTATTTAGATCGGTGCTTATAAAACTTTTAGAGGCTATTATAGAAACAATATTTTGGGTTTATTTATGTAGCTTTCAATCTCCGATGACATTGGCTTGACATGTATAAATATTTATGAATGTCTGTATATGAGTTGTTGTTGTTCAGGTTATGACTCTAATGGTCCAGGCTTAGTATTTTAGGTATTGTGTTGCCCCACCTTCTAGTTCCATAGTTTGGTCAGTTAGTATGTTTTAGTGTCAAGATTGACTAAAGTATCGAGTTCCAGTCACGTCTACCCTAGTTTGGCTAGTGCAAACTTGATATCAGAGTAGGTCGTGTCCCATGGAGTCCACAAGTTGTGTCTTGTAGATTCTTGTTTATGGGTGTGTTGTGCACCACACTTATAATCAAGAGGCTATAAGAATTTAGAATTGGTTATATTTATTTCAATTTAAAGATCGTGCTATAGAGATGAGTTATAAGTACATATGGAATCCAAATCATGCTTTGTGTTTCTAATATGCTTAAGAGGATTTATTGAGGCTTTACAGTAGATTGTTGTACATGAGAAATTTCTAGACTTGATATAGCTAGAGATGCTCGATTTGTTACTGGCATGAGGATAGATTGGTTGAAACCTTGTTAAGACAGTGTCGACTACCGAGAGAATACTATTAGATTTCAGTTCACAAGGGAAGTAGTATGAGAATAGTAGGCTAATGCTGCAATACCAAAGGGCAAGTTTATTTGCAATCTTCAAGCAAATAAATGTTTTCCAAAGGCTGTACCTATCATATTTTCCGAGCGAGTTTAGGATATTGATGCTAAGACCTCGACTCTTCAGTTATTCTAGTGGGCAATGAGTTTCTATATGTATTTCCAGGTGAGCTTCTTGCTATTTCCCTAGAATAGGAGATTTTTTTAATTGATACATTACCAGAATCTCTAGCTATATCAATTCTCCCATTTAGAATTGCACAAGAAAAATTGAAGGAATTGTAAAAAAATAATTCAATGATATATTAGATAGGTGCTTCATCAGGACTAGTGCATCACCAAGCGGTGCACCAGATGTTATTTGTGCAAAAGAAAGATGAGTCATTGCAGAAGTGTATAGTCTACCAAAATCTGAATAAGGTGACTATAAAAAATAAATATCCATTACAAAAGATTGATGGTTTTTTCGACCAACTATATGATGTCGAATGCTTTCCAAAGATTGATTTACATTTAGGGTACCACTAGGTACTTGTTCGAGAGGGTAATTCCCAAAGATAACCTTCAGGATTAGACATGGACATTTTAAGTTTCTTGTAATGTCTTTCAGATTGACGAATGAAGTGGGACTTACTCGACAGTTCGCCTAACCAGCTTAGGTAGCTAAGACAAGCCTGCTAAATAGGTAGTATTCAGCCAGTGCCTATTTCCATAACTTAAACCAACATATGCAACAATACCTAGTTACCATCAATTTAACAATCAAACCATATGCTTTTCTACCCATGGGTACTCAGAGTTTCCCCCAAAATAGCAAAACATTGCTCAAATTGACGATTTGCCCTTAAGAAATTCATCACTCCATCAATCATTAGGAAAATACATGCAATCAGGTCAACAAAAGTCTAATAATACTTCACCCATGTAGAATTCAAGTCAGACCCAACAATATTTAATATTTGATTTCAAATTTTAACCAACACAACCAATTTTAAAATTCTACGCACATGTTCATACAATTAACTAATGGACATAGTTCAATAACAACAATGCATCACGACCCAATGAAATTAACGATGAACATGCATCATATGGACTAAAGATCATACACAAAACATAACCTATATCTCAAATAACAAGATATAAGTCAAATACCAACCTCAAGCAGAAATGTATATGAGCAAATGAAGAGAGTTAGGGTTTGGGACAACATATCAAGCAAGAACACGCTCTCCAAGCACTAGAAATTCATACAAGGACACTCACACAATAAAATATGCTTTTTGATGTGAAAGGAAGAAAATAATCTCATAGATAACAAAGGTTTTATTTTTAGAAATGAAAAGAACCTTGGCCTTTTATACAACACACGTCCAGTGAACATGGCTAATGTTGTCAAGTGGGTTCGATGAATTTCTAACTGAAGCCGAAGCTTGTCGAAGAGGCTTGAATAGATACGAAACTAAAGCCTAATTTAGTGAACATAATGGAGTCTGTATAGTGTACTTTGATGGATCATCTTTGGATCCCAGATCACCTAAGTTGACAACACACTTTTTCTTCCACCACAAAGGCAGACAAAAATTAGTTTGCACAATGACTTTGGTGGATCAACGTTATGGTTATGTCCTCGCCTATTATGTCCATCGGAATACTTTGACTTATTTTAGACATGGTCTCACAATACACCTTTTGAAAGCAACAAAAAGTAAGACTTGAATTGCCTCCCAAGAAGCGCCTTATTTTAAATTGTGGCACGATATAGTTCCCAATTTCTCAACAATAATTTTAGGAATTTGGGACGGTGTACTTAGAACTGTTTCTTTTTGCATTGGACTGAGATGAGTGGAGATCTATCATATTTGGTTCTCTAGTTGCTTGATCCACACCTAATGGGAGGTTACCATTTGACATAACGTTTAGAAGTCATTTTTCAATTCCTCAACACTTTGTCAGATGCTTCAACCTTG
>NC_028639.1:33712627-33792835 GCF_001406875.1 Solanum pennellii | reverse complement strand
TACCGTCGTCTTCAACTCAACCGCAACTCTAGCCAGTCTTCATTACACCGGATTTCAGGGTGAGCTAATGCTTCTAGCTTGGACTGGATCTTCTTCCTCATGTCTTGATGCCTTGAAGTTCCGGCATGGACTAGCTTTTGTTTATTTTAGCTTCTTAGAATACTCTTAGTTTAGTAATTTGATCATAGATGTTCTTGTGGTGATGACTTCCAGGTTTTGGGGAACAATAGATGTTGAATTTTAGAAGTTATTGAAATTGTTTTTAATTAATGAGTTTAAGTCTTCCGCATTACTTTCTGTTGATAATATATTGAAATGTTAGGGTTTAGATTGGTTGGTTCGCTCACATAGGAGGGTAAGTGTGGGTGCCAGTCGCGGCTCGGTTTTGGGTCGTGACAGTTAACTTTTTCAGCTTTTCAAAAATTTATCCAAACTGATGTTGCCCAGATCACTATTAATGAAATTAATAATTTAATTGCTCAAAATAATTATTTGAGTTTATATGTTAAAGTCTTACGAGAACATATTAGTTCTCTAGACAAAAATTAGATGAATTAATTATTTCGGTAAAAGAATTTCAAAGGAGTCCTCAAGAAAATATTGCTTCTACTTCTAAAACTGCTTTAAATGTTGTACCAACGCATATCCAGCGTCCTATTGATACTACTGATTTTAAAGTAAAAACTTTCAGTGATTTAGAAAGTCTGATTGATAAAAAACATTCTGGTTTAAGTACTAAACCCATTGATTTTACAAATGATATTTCCGATATTAATAAAATTGAAGGACAATTTTCTGAAAATAATAATTTACAAACTTCTGAGATTAATTCTAGAAGGTTTAAATCTGGTTACCGTAATCAATAAAATATTGTTGGTAAAGGTGGCTATGCTACTATCCCTTCTATGATGACTTATTACTACCCTCGTTTAACTCCTCAAGATGTCTTAATAGAGGAAAGAGATTGGAATCAAACCAACACGTCATACAGTGGAAATGAGGTTTATGAATAGAATCTGGACGCTTTGACAGATCGACAAGTTTCCATCATGGTACATCGGATGCTGATGTATTCGTCTATTTGCAGGCATACTTATAATAATTCTGACCATGCTACCTGTAAGATGATTATTGCAGGATTTACAGGTCAACTTCGAGGATGGTGGGATAATTTTCTATCTCCCTAAGAAAGGTATGCCATTACCAATGCATATAAAAAAGAGATAAAAAGGGAAATAGTTACCGGTGAAGATGGAAAACCAACAGAAAAAATAACTAGTCAAAAGACTGAGGATGCAGTGTATACCCTAGTCCTCACTATTCTAGAACATTTTAATGGAAGATTTTCCAACCGGAATGAAACTATTAGAACTCTGCTAAATGGTCTTAAGTGTAGACACTTAGGAGAATTCAGATGGTATAAAGACACCTTCCTAAGCAGGGTCATGGATTTACCAGAAAGTTAAATAAGTTATTGGAAAGCCAGATTTATAGATGGCCTTCCTCCCTTATTTGTGGAAAGAGTCAAGAAAACTCTAAGAGGGGATCATACAGAGATTCCTTATGATACTTTAACTTATGGAAAGTTAATAGGGACTTGTACTCAGGAAGGATTAAATCTGTGTAATGAGCTTAAGCTAGCTCAACAAATTAAGAGAAATCAAATGTCAGAAAGATCTCAATTGGGAGACTTTTGTGCACAATTTGGGATTGAAGGACCTTCTAATCCAAACCAAAAGATATTTTCTGAAGAAGACCAAAAGAGAAGATACAAAAAGCGTCATCGTTCAAAACGATATAAGGAAAAGAAGGAAGCTAAGAAAGCTTCTAGGAAGGCGACAAGATTTGCCAGAAATTTCTCTAAAAGAGATTTAAAGAATATCAAATGTTACAAATGTGGAAAATTTGGTCATCTTGCTACGAACCGCAAGGCAGAAAAGCTTAAAGCTTTGGAATTGGATGATTCAACAGAAGAAAAAAATTATGAGCTATTGTACGAATCAGGTTCGGGTTCTTCTCGTTATAGTTCAGATTCTTCTAATAGTGATAATGATAAATCTGATGCTACTAATAAGTGTGTCAATTGTACAGGTGATACTTGTGTCTGCGGACAAGATGAATTTTATAAAATAGAGTCTCAAATAGAAGAATCAAATTTAGATAAATTACAGTCTCAATTTGCAGACTTTAATTTTCATATGCTATCTTCTGATAATGTCATTGAACTTTTAAAAGATGTTTCTGATGAAAATCTTAGAAATAAAATTTTGGAAATAGCTTCTTCTCAAACCTCTTCTGCAAAATCTTTTGAAAAACCAAAGAAGAGTGAGACTTGAAATTATAACCCTAGCCCTTATTCTTTGCAGGAAGTCTTTTCTCGTCTTGAAAAGAAAGGGCAAGATATTGTCAAAACCAGAGATACTTCTCTTGATGATTTGAAACATGAAATTGAAAACTTAAAAAAAGAGATTAAATCTTTAAAACAAAATCAAATGATTAATAATCATAGAATTTCGCAGTTAGAAAATGAAAAAGAAATTTCTTCGGCTCATCTTACTGACAAAGGTAAGGCAGTTGTAGACGAAGAGATAGATGAATCTCTTAGTTCTATACCTAATAGTTTTCTTGGAATGATGCAGATTGTTACTGAGCATCGTTTGTATATTAATTGTACCATTCTAGTTAATAATGATTTTAAAGTAACTATATTGCTATGATTGATAGTGCCGCAGATGTTAGTTGCATTCAGGATGGATTAATTCCTTCAAGGTTTTTTGAAAAAACAACTCATATTGTTAAATCTGCGTCTAATCATGCTTTAGACATAAAGTATAAGTTGTCTAATACTTGTATTTGTCAGAGTAAAGTCTGTATTCCTCATTTTTTTCTTTTAGTTAAAAATCAATTACAATCCTCCGATAATTCTCGGAACTCCTTTTATAAATGCTATCTATCCTTTTTCATATTTAAATGCAAAAGGTTTTTCAGCGAATTATAATGGTCATACCATTAATTTTGAATTTATAACTGAACCAATCACTAGAGATATTAACTCTTTAATAGATTTAAAACAGAAACATATTGATTCTTTACAAATGGAAATATATGGCATGAATATTTCAGAATCTATTCGATCAGCTAAAATACAAGAAAAAATTAAATTGATTTCTGGGAAAATGGCAGCTGACATTTGTGCAGACCATCCAAGTGCTTTTTGGGATAGGAAAAAGCATATTGTTACTATGCCATATGAAGATACTTTTTCTGAAAATGATATTCCCACTAAATCTCTCCCCTGCCAAATGAATGCTGAATTAGTGGACTTCTGTAAAAAAGAAATTGATAATTTATTACAGAAAGGATTAATAAAACCTTCAAAATCTCCTTGGTCTTGTACCGCTTTTTATGTAAATAAAGCTGCAGAACAAGAAAGAGGTGTTCCCAGGTTAGTTATAAACTATAAACCTTTAAACAAAAGTTTAAAATGCATTAGATGTCCTATTCCAAATAAAAAAGATCTTTTATCAAGGTTATATGATGCTAATATATTTTCTAAATTTGATTTAAAGTAAGGATATTGGCAAATTCAGATTTGTAAGGAACATACTTATCGAACTGCTTTCAATGTTCCTTTTGGCCAATATGAATGAAATGTTATGCCATTCGGTTTGAAAAACGCGCCGTCTGAATTTCAGAAGATTATGAATGATATTTTTAATCCATATATGAATTTTATAATTGTTTATATTGATGATATTTTAGTTTATTCAAAAACCCTTGAATCTCATATTAAGCATCTTGAGATCTTCAAGAAAATTGTTATGCATAATGGTTTAGTTATCTCTAAATCAAAAATGAGTTTATTTCAAACTGATGTTCGATTTGTAGGACATCAAATTTGTCAAGGAAAAATTACTCCTACTCAGAGATCTATTGATTTTGCGTCAAAGTTTCCTGATATTATAGCAGACAGGACTATGTTACAAAGATTTTTGGGAAGTTTAAATTACATTTCCCCTTTTTATAAAAATCATTCTATAGATCTTGAACCTTTGACAGATAGACTAAAAAAGGGTAATAAATGCCCTTGGAATGAGAATCTTACTACGCTTGTCAAAAGGATTAAACAAAGGATTAAAACCTTACCTTGTTTAACTCTTGCTAACCCAGTATGGCCCAAAATTATTGAAACTGATGCTTCAAATATTGGTTATGGAGGGATTCTTAAACAAGTTAACCCTCATGATAAACATGAATATCTTATTCGTTTTCATTCAGGTAAATGGACTGAAGCCCAACGCAAATATGCGACTATAGCACATGAAATGCTTTGTATTGTTAAATGCGTCTTGAAATTTCAAGATGATCTTTATAATCAATTTTTTTTGATTAGAACGGATGCCCAATCTGTTAAATACATGTTTGATAAAGATTTCAAACACGATGCTTCGAAGTTGATTTTTGCTAGGTGGCAGGCCCAACTAGCCCCTTTTGATTTTGAAATTCAATATAAAAAAGGAATTGATAATTCCCTCCCAGAATTTTTATTCAGAAAATATCTAACATCCTAGACAAAATTTTTTAGTATGTCTTATTTTGCATTTTTCTTTGATAATAAATCTCTAATTACCATTCTAAAGGTACTCCCTTTAGACTAAAGGTACTCCCTTTAGAAAAAGATATTCAAGAATTAATTCTTGACAAACTCATACTGTCAATAATACAAGACGACTTCTACTTTTCTATACATGATTATGAAGAAGTCATTAGTCCTTATTACTTGGACTTTGATGATTATTTTGATTATCACTAATAAGTTTGTTATTACAACATGGGAGGAAATGACCCTCCTCCTTGGTCACAAGCACGTGGCAGAGGGGATAAAAATCGAGGAAGAGGAAGATCGACCTCTCAAGCTTCTCAAAGGTCGTCATACGACTCATCATTTCCAATAATATTGGGAAATAAGAGACTGGTTAATTCAAAAATTGATGAGGCATCATCATCATCTTCAACAATCAATTTAAAGGATATTCCAACAAATAGTCCACTATATGAGCAATTACAAGCATATCTGCAAACAAAAGAGCAAGGTGATACCTATGCTTCTTTAGCAAAAGAGAGCGATATGCAAAAATGCTGTGAAAAAGCAACTGCCAAAGAAATCATATTTCTTTTGGAAAGCTCTGATATTCAGAGAAGTAATGAACCTTGGAAGATATTCCAAAGGTATCTAATAAAGGGGTTGTATTTCTCCGGAGAATCTTATAAGACTCGATCATATTACGAGGCTATTCTTATTCATACACGAAGTGCGGAACTCCAGCACTTTACTTTAGAACAGGAAAAAAAAGTTTATAACTTCTCTAAATTTATTTTTAAACAGATTATATCTGTAGAAGAATGGGGAATATCCACTATGCAAGAAAGGCAAGTTTATGTCAATAAAATCAGCATGAACTTGACCTATTGGGATTATATTCAAGCCTTCCATAAAGTATTTTATTATAACAATGACAAACATAAGCACACTTGGTTTATAAAAATTTGTGCAAAAGTGTTTGAACAAACTGTCCCAAATTGGTTCATCAATTGGTGGAATTACCATGGACGTACGGTAAAGATTTTACCAAACAATTATTTAATTCTTTACAAAGACTGGGTAAAAGTTTCCCCTTTTCTAACCAATTTATATTTATCAGGTCATATCTGTAATATAGAAAAAATTGATCAAATGTACTTTTTTATCGAATTTTCTATACCATGGATTCATAAATGGATCCCAGAGATAGGGTACCCCGGAGGAAAAAATCCCTTGTCTTTATCGGACTTATTACCACCACTTTTGGGATAAGCTCACAAGCCAAGACCCAAAAACTGGTCAACCTCATGGCCAAGAGCTTGTAGATCAAATACAAGCAAAGATTATAGAATACAAGGACATACCCCAAAAGAAGCTGTCAGCTGAAAATTCTATCAAGCATATTGCCAGAAGAATCTCTATTCAAGAAGGAGATAAAGATGAAATGATAAATGAATATCTTGAAGATGTTAAGAGGAATTTACTACAAAACCTCTCAGAATTTGATAAATCAGATACTTCAATGAAAAGTGGCACCAGCAATGATATTGCAGACGCCCAATATGATGATCAAGAGATAAGCTTGACAGAAAATGAGCTTGATAAAGTGCAGGAGTTTCTACAGTCTATTAAGGACCAAGAG
The DNA here is from genome assembly GCF_001406875.1 of Solanum pennellii. Lineage (NCBI taxonomy): Eukaryota > Viridiplantae > Streptophyta > Magnoliopsida > Solanales > Solanaceae > Solanum > Solanum pennellii. The sequence continues at coordinate 33,786,611 of NC_028639.1, read as the reverse complement.
GTCCAGATAAGGATGAAAGCAAAAGGAAAAATAGTAAAACAGTAAAAATACTGTGTAAGGGGACCAGATAAGGGACCCACTTAGTTTATAATTTGCCTATATAAGGAGCACTCTCCCTCAGATAGGAGGCAGGAGCTCATCCATAAAATTTTATTTTTCTCTCTCTTCTCCCTCTTCTCTCTTCTCTCTTGTAAAATATTCTGTTGTGAAGAAATAATAATTCAAGCTTCGGTGCGATATCTTAGGTAATTCAAAAACTACTTTTTATTATTTTATTTTCTTAACTGCCGCCGTGACTATGTCCGGCTAAGTACCTTTCATGTCTATGCCAGATGCATGATTTCTGTATAAGGTTCTGATAATATATCTGGATCTAGTCAAGATACTAACATATTATGAGTTCTTAAATTCTTATCACAGTCCTTGACTTGGTTCTGAGATGGAGGTACAGTCAGGTTATAAACTCTTGATAATAGCGAGCATGTGGTGTCGTAAGTCCCTGTTAGTTATTAAAGAAGGGGCAATTTAAAACCCATGTTAGAACTGCTATTTATCAATAGGCTTATAATCTAGACATTCCCCATGCTTAGGTAAAAGCTTACCGTACAGCCAAAGCTAAGGATAAGAGTTTAATAAATTATAATATGTTAATATATTTTGATCGTATATTGAACTAGATCGTATATGGACCAAAATTATTGAAACTGATGCTTCAAATATTGGTTATGGAGGGTTTCTTAAACAAGTTAACCCTCATGATAACCATGAATATCTAATTCATTTTCATTCAGGTAAATGGACTGAAGCCTAGCGCAAATATGCGACTATAGCACATGAAATGCTTGTATTGTTAAATGCGTCTTGAAATTTTAAGATTATCTTTATAATCAAATTTTTTTGATTAGAACGGATGCCCATTCTGTTAAATACATGTTTTATAAAGATTTCAAACACGATGCTTCGAAGTTCATATTTGCTAGGTGGCAGGCCCAAGTAGCCCCTTTTGATTTTTAAATTCAATATAAAAAAGGAATTGATAATTATTCCCTCCCAGACTTTTTATTCAGGGATATCTAACCTCCTAGACAAAATTTTTTAGTATGTCTTATTTTGCATTTTTCTTTGATGATAGATCTCTAATTACCATTCTAAAGGTACTCCCTTTAGAAAAAGATATTCAAGAATTAATTCTTGTCAAACTGATACTGTCAATAATACAAGACGACTTCTACTTTTCTATACATGATTATGAAGAAGTTATTAGTCCTTATTACTTGGACTTTGATGATTATTTTGATTATCACTAATAAGTTTGTTATTACAGCATGGGAGGAAATGACCCTCCTCCTTGGTCACAAGCACGTGGCAGAGGGGGTAAAAATCGAGGAAGAGAAAGATCGACCTCTCAGTCTTCTCAAAGGTCGTCATACGACTCATAATTTCCAATAATATTGGGAAATAAGAGACTGGTTAATTCAAAAATTGATGAGGCATCATCATCATCTTCAACTATCAATTTAAAGGATATTCCAACAAATAGTCCATTATATGAGCAATTACAAGCATATCTGCAAACAAAAGAGCAAGGTGATACCTATGCTTCTTTAGCAAAAGAGGGCGATATGCAAAAATGCTCTGAAAAAGCAACTGCCAAAGAAATCATATTTCTTTTGGAAAACTCTGATATTCAGAGAAGTAATGAACCTTGGAAGATATTCCAAAGGTATCTAATAAAGGGGTTGTATTTCTCCGGAGAATCTTATAAGACTCGATCATATTACGAGGCTATTCTTGTTCATACAGGAAGTGCGGAACTCCAACACATTACTTCAGAATAGGAAAAAGAAGTTTATAACTTCTCTAAATTTATTATTAAACAGATTATATCTATAGAAGAATGGGGAATATCCACTATGCAAGAAAGGCAAGTTTATGTCAACAAAATCAGCATGAACTTGACCTATTGGGATTATATTCAAGCCTTCCATAAAGTATTTTATTATAACAATGACAAACATAAGCACACTTGGTTTATAAAAATTTGTGCAAAAGTGTTTGAACAAACTGTCCCAAATTGGTTCATCAATTGGTGGAATTACCATGGACCTTCGGTAAAGATTTTACCAAACAATTATTTAAATCTTTACAAAGACTGGGTAAAAGTTTCCCCTTTTCTAACCAATTTATATTTATTAGATCATATCTGTAATATAGAAAAAATTGATCAAATGTACTTTTTTATCGAATTTTCTATACCATGGATTCATAAATGGATCCCAGAGATAGGGTACCCCGGAGGAAAAAATCCCTTGTCTTTATCGGACTTATTACCACCACTTTTGGGATAAGCTCACAAGCCAAGACCCAAAAACTGGTCAACCTCATGGCCAAGAGCTTGTAGATCAAATACAAGCAAAGATTATAGAATACAAGGACATACCCCAAAAGAAGCTGTCAGCTGAAAATTCTATCAAGCATATTGCCAGAAGAATCTCTATTCAAGAAGGAGATAAAGATGAAATGATAAATGAATATCTTGAAGATGTTAAGAGGAATTTACTACAAAACCTCTCAGAATTTGATAAATCAGATACTTCAATGAAAAGTGGCACCAGCAATGATATTGCAGACGCCCAATCTGATGATCAAGAGATAAGCTTGACAGAAAATGAGCTTGATAAAGTGCAGGAGTTTCTACGGACTATTAAGGACCAAGAGGACCAGATAAGGATGAAAGCAAAAGGAAAAATAGTAAAACAGTAAAAATACTGTGTCAGGGGACCAGATAAGGGACCCACTTAGTTTATAATTTGCCTATATAAGGAGCACTCTCCCTCAGATAGGAGGCAGGAGCTCATCCATAAAATTTTATTTTTCTCTCTCTTCTCCCTCTTCTCTCTTCTCTCTTGTAAAATATTCTATTGTGAAGAAATAATAATTCAAGCTTCGGTGCGATATCTTAGGTAATTCAAAACTACTTTTTATTATTTTATTTTCTTAGCTGCCGCCGTGACCATGTCCGGCTAAATACCTTTCATACCTATGCCAGATGCATGATTTCTGTATAAGGTTCTGATAATATATCTGGATCTAGTCAAGATATACTAACATATTATGAGTTCTTAAATTCTTATCATAGTCCTTGACTTGGTTCTGAGATTGAGGTACAGTCAGGTTATAAACTCTTGATAATAGCGAGCATGTGGTGTCGTAAGTCCCCGTTAGTTATTAAAGAAGGGGCAATTTAAAACCCATGTTAGAACTGCTATTTATCAATAGGCTTATAATCTAGACAGGTCCCATGCTTAGGCAAAAGCTTACCATACAGCCAAAGCTAAGGATAAGAGTTTAATAAATTATAATATGTTAATATATTTTGATCGTATATTGAACTAGATCGTAATTGCCGAGCGGACTATCGCCAGTCTTTTAGATCTATTATTATTATTATTATTATTATTATTATTATTATTATTGCTATTATTATTATTATTGTTATTACTATTATTATTACTATTATTATTATTATTATTATTAATTTTTTTTAATTTTATTATTATTATTATTATAATTATAATTATTATTATTATTTAATATTATTATTATTATTATTATAATTATTATTATTATTATTATTATTATTATTATTATTACTATTATTATTATTATTATTATTATTATTATTATTATTATTATTATCATTATTATCATCATCATGGTGCATGTTGACTTTGGAGACGAATTTGGTTAAGGGATCGGCTGGAATTTCGGATGAGAGGGAGGAAGTTAATAATTTAATAAGGATATTCATAATTGGAATATAAACGAGTAGGATATACATTTAAGTGTTCGCTGCCCCTGGTTCTTAATCAGTGCTTTTAACTATTAAACATTGCAATTTTGCTATTATATTGTAAATTATATTTTGATATATTGAGATAGATAATTAAATATTACGTGTATTAAATTATTTAAAATTTCATTTATGATATGCTAATTGGAGGAATTATGACTTACCCTTTGGTTTGAACTTTAGGGAATTAATTATAAAATTAGGTGAGTTGTTGTGTCTAGATAATATGAGTGTTTATAGACTCGTTATTTTACAAATTATGCATATATACTCGATAGATTGGAAAGGTTTGGAGGCATTGAGGAAGGGAAAAGTATTGGAGAAGTAGCTTGCTTGACTTTGGTTCTTTGGTGGAGGTAGGATATGCACTGAATGATATTGTGAATTTTTCTATGTACTTGATGGTGTGGTTGTGTGGCTTGGTTGTGTGTTTTGTGATTGGTCTAAAATCCTGAGACCGTGAAACTTATAATCTTGAACCTCTTTATCAAAGTGATGCCTTGAATATAGAAGGCTTGATGAAATATTATCAATGAATTGAAAGTGCTGATAATAAATGATAAATTAATGATATAATTGGATCGGAGTGTCACGTTCCGACACGGTATTCTTGGATCGGAGTGTCACGTTCCGACACGGTATTCTTGGATCGGAGTGTCACGTTCCAACACAGTATTCTTGGATCGTAGTGTCACATTCCGATACAATATAATTGGATCGGAGTGTCATGTTCTAAAACGATATAATTGGATCGAAGTGTCACGTTCCGACACAATAACATTAAAGGAAAAGATATGGAATTAACTTAATGTACTCAATCTCAAAGAATCTATTTCTCAAATGAGCGTGGCGTGGAGGCATGAGTCCTCATGAGTGTGCTTGATATTGTGATTGATTATGTAGTTACTTATTCATGTTGTTTGTTGCTTACTACCTGTTAAGTGCTATAGTTGAGTTCATACTATTATTCTTTGTATATCAGTTACTATTTTGAGTTGGCCGATGATACTTACTCAGTAAATGTTGCCTCGTACTGAGTCCTACTTGTATTTTTCTTTGTTTTACTTATATGGAGTGTAGCAAGTGTACCGACGAATTTGAATCGCCCTCTGCTCTATCAAGTCTCGGCATATCAAGTTTAAAGGTGAGTTATTCATTCAAGCTTGGGTTGGATTCTCTCAGTCATAACCTGATGTCCTTAGTTTTCAGACACGAATTACTTTATTTCATTTATTTTGGTGTCCTTGATACTCTTAGACTTAGTAATTTGAGATTAGATGTCCTTGTTGTGATGACCTTCAGGTTTTGGGAAAAGATATCTAGTAAGTTTTTGAGCTTCCACATTATGATTGTAGTTTGTAAGTTGGGGTTAAATTCGTTGGTTCTCCCACCTATGGGGTTAAATGTGGGTGCCACTCACGACTCGTTTTGGGTTGTGACAAACAACGCATTCCATACCTAGATAGTATGTTCTATGTCGGTTAATGCCTATTCTCATCATGTGGGATGTGCACTATAATTATTGGATATGTTCTACAACGTGTGGGTAGTGGAATGGGATGCTATCAACACATGTCACGAGTAGGCTTTGAAGATACTAAAGTGAGTTCCCTAGGTCTTCCAAGACCATTATGTGTAGTCCCGTAATTCTATGGTTGACTTTTAAATGACTTATGTAATGTATGTTCTCCTATTGATAGTATGTTTAAGTAGAAAAGTTCTTATCTAGGGTAGCTTTGAAAAACAGTTAGGTTTGCTTGAAGAGGGTGTATGGGGGATCTGTTCATTTCTTACTTAGGTGGGTGTTAGAGTAGCCTTAGGTAGAGAGTCTAAATGATGAAGGTTATTTGATGAATATGGCTATGTCTTGTGTTATATGTTGATGTTACTTGAAATGGCTTTGTATGTGAATATGGACATGTTTTATGTCTCTTAAACTCTTATGATGAAGGTTCTTATCAAAATGTCATGAAAGCATGTTTCTATACTAAATGTCCCTTTTTACATGGTTTTTGCATGGCTTCCATACTGTCACAACCCGAAACCATATCCTAGAAGTTAGGGTACAATCTCAAATTGTAACCGGCGTACTCGACCTCTCGGAGGTCTTATACAAGCCCTTTCATATCATCCATTGCATAAATATAGTGAAAAGTAGTGCGGAAATTAAAACTTTTCACAAAACATAATATAGTCTTCAAAATCTCTTTCATATAAAAGTAATAAGAAATACTAAGTCTCAATCTCATCATCGTAAGACCCAAGAACACTTGGGACAGCCCATACTTCAAAATACGAATATAGAAATACTTAGTCTATTACCATACTTTGAATGAAAACATAAAAGACATATATGCCCTCAAGTCAAGTGAGAACATACTTCAACTTCTCTTGAACGATCTTCTAAGTCCAAGTCTTCACTTCTCAAAGCTCCTCATCTACCAAGAACTATATAGATAGATAAAAGCATGAAATTAGTACAACCACATGTACTAAGTATGACTTTATACATAAAAATCATGAAAAACGGACATTTATTGAAAATATGCATCTTTTCATTTAAAAATCATATTATAATCATAAGAACAATATTTAGCGACTTGGAAACACATAAGATAACATTAAAACCAAAAATCATATTTTTTAACTCACTTAACTGTGAGGTGCATTCACTGTACAACGATTAAATTCACTGTTATAGTGAATTGCTTAAACCTCACTTTAGACACCTTTTAGCATGTAATCTTCTCACTCAAAGTTATCCCAAGATTCACTTAAGTCACACAAAGAGATACCGCCCATACACCCTCTCTGGATGTGCCTAAACGACCTTTAGGATTACTTGTAATGAGTCACACACACACTTAAAAAGTATCATGAACATCAAGGTAAGATTCTTCTACCAAAGGTGAACTCTAAGTCTCACTTGAGTGAGTTGTGAAGCGACCTCCCATACAATCCCTTACACACAAACTTAAGAGATCCTATAGGCTCCCTAAGATAAAATCATGCTCACATAATACATCAACACATAGGTAATATGACATTCTCCTTCCAAAAACTATCAAAAGACCTACTTAAGTAAATCAAGAAGAAAACGTCCATAGTGACCTCTTCGAGATTACCTAAATAGTCCTTAAGACTACCTAAGGCTTAGATCATGTCCACAAAATCAACCAACTTCCCTAACTAGAGTAATCCTCAAGACTTCCAAAGATATGACATGAAGAGTTCATCCCTTATGCCCTTTTCACACTTTAGCTAAGGAATCCTTAAGTCACTTTAGATTAGGTACTCATTTATTTACATACTCCTTAACGTAAGTCATTATGCCCTCTTCACACTTTAGATAAGGAATCCTTAGTGAATTATCAAGCATAAATCAACCAATTTAGGCAATTTAAGAACTCTCATTTGCAATTTCATCCTCACCACTGACCAACAACACATAGCAATGCTATTCATTTACAAATTTCAGCCTAAAAATTGAAAATTCACATAATTATAAATTTACCCTTGGGAATGACACCACTTATTTAATGATAGAGCAATTTTAATGCACAAGTAAACACAATGGGCTACTTAGACTTCATCCCAAACTAAAATTTAAACCTATTCTAATGCAGATTTCACATCTAAACACCATTATCAAGCATATTTACTTTATAACTAGTACTTTTAAGCACTTAAACCCCTTTTCAAAACACAAATTTCAAGTACATTCAACTGTGTTTAGAAGCAAAACTATAATAAAGCATGAACCACTGATGGTCACCATTCTCAATTTTCATATTCTTTACTTGGCATCTTTTTGCACTGCGAAACACATACCAATTGTGGCCAATGAACTTTCCATTATAGTGTTGCAATGGTGAGACATTTCAATTGTCCTCAAACTAACTATCTTTTTCTTTTGTATCATGTCCTTCACAAAAATTGAATACCCCAACATTTGCATCAGAACATCACTTAGTTAAATACTCTATAAATTTCTTGAATTCTCATCTTCCTTATTCTTTATCACCATCTGAGGATAAGAAGGGGGACACTTAGTCTCATCACATTTACATAATTTATATCTTATTTCTTCATTAACCTTCACATCCTCCTTCTTGGACAATTCCGCATAAGTTACAATATAGATGGGCACAGTACGCTTGACCCCGTCATAAACTTTTCGAGTAGAAATTTTTTTTGTTGCCACCTTGATAACATCAAGCAATTTTCCACTCCTTTTGACTTTTTCTATACAATGGTCATCATTTTTTGAGTTTGAGAGAATGTCACATGGTAGTGTGCAATAGTATTTTTGATTGGTTTTAGTCTATAAATGGTTTATTTGGGTCTCTAAGGGCTTGATTGAAGCGAAGTGAGAGATAAAGGTTTGGGTCAACTTTGAAACATCGCTCATGAGTTCCTTGACATCATTGACCATAGACTAAACTCTTTTTAGAGCTTGGTTGAACAACTATTCAATTTGGGAACAAGTCAAGTCAATCAACCTTCATTGGTTTTGGGGATCATTAGATATTTTGAGAGGCACATACAAATTTGAACTCCAATTTTTGTATCTATAATCTCCTCTAGCTCTAGATTTCTCCACACCATTATAATTGTCGATCTCTCAATTGACTATCCAGATCTATCCAACCTTTATTCTCTTCCCTAGGACCCAAAGAACCATAGTTGCTTACTTGGTATAACAGGTTAGAACCCAACCCTTGGTTCACCAAGTTCTAAAAATCTTCATCGAATGAGGTGTACACCGTCTACTCTTCAAGAAAGGATGTATAATATGCCTCAATGGTATTTACGCTCTTTGTTCCAATGCCCAACATATACACTCGTCATTATATTAGACATTTGTTTGTATCTCTCCTGATGAGTCCTCAAATTGGACTCTTCTAGGGCCTTATTTCAATGCAAATAGTATCCTCAATTCTGTATTTATCTCGATATTTGGCAAAAACTTCTAAGATTCTACTATTTGAGGATTTGGTAGGATCATGGACACTTAGGCGCAAAACGATAGCAAAACGGAAGAAAAGGGCTAAAGATACAAAGTGCGGTTGGCGATGCGCCATATAGCAGAATTCTATCTTCTGTTAGAACAAGTGAGCCCTGAAGGAAGTGGATCAGAAGGCGACGAAAAAAGCAGTCAGCGCTTCGTCGAATAGATATGGGAAGCAGAGTTATTTCACCCAATATTAAATCATGAATGTATATAAAAGCAAGGCACAAACGATGACATATTAGAGAAAGAACGGATTGCCGAATTGCTCGACGATTCACAACTAAAAACACCGAATGGATCCACTAGCACTAAATCTGAAGCCTATAAACACTGAACTATTTTATTATTTAGAGGATATTTTGTAGATAAATTTTAGAGTGTGAAACATAAGACTCATAATATTTTATTTGTTCTTAAGTTTTGTCGCATGTTTGGAGATGGTTTTGAGAAAGCTTGAAGAATGAAGTTCTTCTTCCAACCTTGTAAGTGGGTCTTCTCCGTTTACCTTCCTTTGCCATTTTAAGGTTTAATATCTTATACCCATTTAATTCCTCTATAATTTTAAGTATATTTGATTATTGCTTGTTGTGTGGCTAAAAATTTTCATTCTTGGGATGTGATTTAGCAAATACTTGTTGATATTATTGTTGGGTCTTGCTTGCTTATAGTATTAGATGCATTTTCATGGTGATTTCACCTAGTGATTGTGGTTTAATTTAATGGGTTTGTAGTTGAAAATACAAAACCACTCATGTGTTTTTGTCTTGCCTGAGAGGGAGGTCGCGAAACTAAGACCACTAGACTCATTGTCTAAGTAGCTGGTCGACATAAGGTTCAACCTGAGAGGGTGAGCCTAATCCCATATCTTATCACCCTCTATAGAAAGGTCAGGGTGTGGGTAAGGCGTAGGCTGGTTAGTTTAGATGAGTGGGTGTCCAAGAGGAACTATTTAATATGGGGTAAGTTGCCCAAGAGGGAACTTACTTTCACCTAAAGCTTAGCCTAGTCAACATTGTCTTGCGAATTTTCTTATCAAAAGCATGTACCCATTAGTTTGTGTCAACATATATTGCGGTCACACCCCAAAAACTCTCTCCTATACCTGTTTTCCCTTTTATCTTTGCTATTTTACTACTTGTGACAAAATCCTTTCTTGATATTTGACACTTTGGTGTCACAAATTGAATTTTAATTTTGTTTTAATACTCGAAAATGTCTTGAACTGTCAATATTTAGAATGGAATTGTAAGTAGCTACTACTTTCACTTCCACTTCCTTGGGACACAACCCCAACCCTTAGTTGGGTTACTTTACCAGCTTCGATTCGTAGACACTCAAACTGTAGGTTAGTGTCGTTGATCACGAAATTAAAATATACACATAATGAAGCATCAAAATGGACACACTGCCGGGGAGTGGTGTCATGTGAAAATGTAGTTACTTATAATTTTTAGTTCTTTGTAGTATAGTTTCTACTAATTTTACTTTTAGTTTTGTCTTTTCTTTTGTGTTTTGTATTTTTGTTTGCAGATCTTCTAAGCATGACAAAGGGAGTGGGTGGCAATCCAGTTGAGGCAGATCAAGAAGTCGAGAGTAACTTCATAATAGCTGCACTGGTATCTCAACTGAAAGACTTGACCACCAAAATATCTGCGGTGGAAAACCATTGCGATCGCAAAGGGAAGTATATACCTCCCACGCGAGGAAAAGCTCTAGAGAAAATGAGAATAGTCTTGTTGAGGACGCACTTCAAATTATTCTCCAAAATATCACCGATCAAGATTGAGTGTTGGATGAAATGAGAGAGAGTATTGAAGCGCTAAATCAACTAATTGGATCTTACTGTAGATCAATTCAGCACATCAGATCACTCTTGATGTTTTCCATGCCTCAACTCCACCCAAACAAAAAATTGGGGTTTCCTAGTGATGGTAGGACTAACTTCAACATCATGGAGTGAGACAGGATCTACGTTGAGACACGAAGTTAAATAAGACACTTCTTGGGAGGCTTAGGATTTACTTTTATAAATAATGGTGTGTTATTGTTGCATGTCAAAATGAGGAAATTATAGAAAATTTCAACTTAGCGAGCAAAAGGTCTATTTCGCGAGACGCCAAACAAGTAGGTGAACCCAACTGAATTGTGCCATTTGGCACAATGCAAGAGTATTGTAGAGCCCATAAAACTCGGCGAACTAGAAGAGAATATTGGCGCATCGCCAACCTGTTAGGCAATTTCAATAAAAACCACCAATCTTGCCCCAGAAAATTAAAGATTTTGAAGAAAGGGCGAGATAGAAGACCGCTCGGCACATCACCGACTGGTTAGGCGCCAAATGGACTAGAACTGAATGATTATATAAAGGACAAAGATCAAATATTTAAATCTCCAAGCTTCCCTCATTCCAAACACTCCAAAATCACACCAAAGGTATTACTCTCTTAGGTTTCTGTCAATAGTTAGTATTTTAGTTTGATAATAGTGCTTGGGATTGGATTACTTTGCTGCCTAGCGTTACAAAAATCATTTGATCGGCACCAAATGTTAGTCTCTAAAACCCCAATTTATTTTTGATGATTTTGTACTTGTTTGCAAGTAATTATTGGGATGACGTATGTTGAGCCCTTGTGATAGAAATAAACTGCTTAGATGCTAATTTTAAATTGTGAAAAGCCTGATATGCCTTGTGGAATCAAATGCTTGCGTTTTCTTAATTTGAGTATAAATATTTTTGATTTGGGTGTTGCATGTTCGCTGCCAAACTGGTTGGGTGAAGTCTAAGTAACCAAAAGTTGGCTAATCAACGAAAATTTCTCTAGGAAGGAATGGGGACAAATTTCTTGAGGGTAATTGTAGTTGAATGCCCATAATTTGTCAAGACCAGGAGAAGTCTGAGTATTTCAGAGTGATGGGAAGTGCGGGTTTTGCACAAATTTCATATTTAGATGCCTAATTATTAGTTGTAATAATTGTAAGGGTTAATTTTAGGATCAAATTAAGATACAGAGGCATTTGGTTATGTTGAGTGGGTCGAGTTCGCTGAATGACTCAGCGGTTCACCTAATGGTCATAGATAAGCTCATATCATGTTTCTTTTCCCACCCTCACAGTATCGGACAATCTCGCCTTCGCAAAAATTTGTTTGTGATACGCTGAATGGAACTTTCACTGCAAATTGGCTAGATTGTATCCTAGACTCCTCTGGCAAGCTGACCTAGCTCTCCAAGAGGGAGCAGTGATCCGTCCAGTGAAAAGGTGAACATTTATGTAGTAATTCTTCCTGCATGTAAAATTAACTGGTATGATGACTAATAGGAGATTATTGCAAATATGGTACGCACTAACAAAAATACACAACTATAAAGGAGAACAACATCAGGTATAGAAATCAATGAAGAAGGAACGAATCCTCCAAAAAGAGAGGTGAGGAGATTGAAAGAGGTAAGGGAAAGAGAAAAAAATCATTAGCAAGAAGAAGACCAGAGTAATTGGAGCTGAGAAAAATGAGTTGGAAGATGTCCAATCACCAATTCAAAGATAGAGTAGGCTAAGAAGTACGCCTCAGACTTCAGCTAGTAGGGATTCGCCAGATGCTGCCACCTAAATCAGAGTAGCCTCAACCACAACGCTTCCTGAGCCTACTTCAAACCTTCACATACTCCTCCATTGGTCCCCGTGCATGTGCTAGACCATCCACCACGGATATTGAATAGATTAAAGGGTGACCAAGAGTGAACCATTATTGAGGAGAAGCTTATGTCTATGGAGATACTGGCAGAAAAATACCCTGATGTCTTGCAAACACTACACTTCCATGGGTTCGAGCAATTCACGAGGCCGTGAGGCTCATTTATTTCCTCTTGGATTAAGGAATTTTACACAGCCTACGGAGCATTGGTGCCTAAAAATAAAAAGCAGGCAAGTGAGTTCAGACTAGTAAGATATGTCACTCTTACAGGCATAGTGGTAGAATGCCACAATGAACATATCAACGCTGTAATGGCAAGGGCACTACATTCTGAACATCCTATGAGGGATTGTCCCAGGCCTCATCATTAGAAGATTTGAAGGAGTGGTTGGATCTTCTGATTTATGAAAATACTGAGAGATGGATGAGGGATGGAGCTCCTATAAAAAAGAGGGACCTGGACATTGCTGCTAGATTCTGTTTTGGCTTTATCAGCAGTACTATCATGCCATCCCAAAAATGAGTCTGTACTGCGCCTTCCAAAAGTAGCTTGCCTAAGATCTATCATTCATAGGAGGACTATTGATCTTGGATTGCTGACATCACAGGAAATGTCCATGAGAGCCAATCAAAAGCATACCTCCCTACCGTTTCCTATATTGATTATTGAATTATGTAGACATGCTGAAGTACCTATGGACACTATGAGGGACTTCAAAGTCATACCATCTTTTTCCACTGACATTCGGTGGATTTAGGCTGAGTAGACTTGTGAGGAAGCTGTCGGGAGAGGAGTATCCCCAGCTAAGACCACTCATGAGATTGATATCGACCTTATCTGTAGATGCAACTGCACCCACTCCGGACTATAGGCCCACAGATACCTCTACTCCTTCTTCCTCGTCACAGGATTCAGGTGCGCCCACACCCAGCGAGTAAATACAAATCACTCAAGGGATGATCTTGAAGATGGGGCGTCTAGCCAAATCAACTGACATAAGGGCAACTAAGCTGGAGAAGTCGGTCCGAGAGATGTTCTAGAGAGCGATAGCTGCTGCACTTACCCCAGTTCAAGCCTCAGTCCATGGTTTAGCCTGACGGTTACATCATGCAAGACCAGATAGAAGAAGCCATGTGATATCTCAACTTTACAAGACCATGTTGCAAATCTACGCACAAATGTAGATTATCTGAAGTTAGTTGAATGCAATGACTTGATGAGAACAAAGTGCACAAGGATGCACCTGAAGAGGAAAAAACTACAGATACAGATGCTAAGACTTATGAAGAAATGGAAACAGTATGGGAGGATTTACATCATCACAAGAAGAGCATCACATATTTAGGAACCTATCAGATCTAGGAGGTACAGTGGTACAACTTGTGATTCATACATCACATACTAAATCATCTGCAACAACTGCTATTGGACTTGACAATACCACCACTGATGTGAGCATTATGGGCATTGATGCCCAACCATAGGTTGTCACTCAGAGTTTTGATGCCCCGACAGGAGTAGAGACCACATAGACAGGATTTCTCTTTACCTTCCTCCTTGTTTTGATTTTATTTTATTCTTGATACTAATACTCGTATTCGAGGACAAACGCTTGTCTATTGTGGGGTGAGACGACCCAACCTTGTTTTGTCGTGTTGAATATTTTATGTGTTTTGATATATGTTTGAGTTGAATGTTCAAAATATGTTTTTAAAATTGCTTTCGCAAATGTTTCAACTTATGACTCTCTTTTGGGTCCTAATTTCATAATAAAAATTTTCACTGGTGAAAACTTCACCACCTCTTGTGCTTAAAGTGGCTGTTCTTGTACAAATTTGAGTCTCGGTTTTGATCAATACGGATGACTTGAAAAGTGATCTCAATTGAACAAACATGAATGTGCGGCTACAACGAGAAGAAATGAAGTTACATATGCAATATGTGAACTCTTTGCATCTCGTTGTGATTAGCTAATTGTCGAATTGATTCTTCTGCAATGACCATTTCACACTAGCGAAAGTGTATTTTTTTGGTTTGACTTAAGTATCATTGCCTTGTGTGATGAGCTTACCTTGAACCTTGCATGAATAAACCTAGAATTTCCCCGGTTAGTCTAATTAATTTTGAAAGGTATCCTCTTGACATGATCTTAGGCAATTCTTAAGAGTGTGACCCAACTTGTGGCCTACCTGTGAGTGTGTGAAACTCTTTTGAACACCCTTTGAGCCTTACCTCTTCCTTGGAAAAACCTTGATGAAACCTTAACCTTGCATTATCCACTACCTATAACCCTTTTTGATATGTGATATAAGTAAATAGACAACATATGCCAAAAGCTTAAGTGGCGGCTTGTGGTGAGAAGAAAAATAAGAAGTCAAAAAGTTCAAAAGAAGTCTTGCTAACCCATGGTATTGCAGAGAAATCGACCCTCCATAAAAAAAGAGAAAAGACTAAAAAGAAAAAGAAAAGACAAAAAATAGAATAATAAAAGAAAATCGTGAAATAGAAGCTTGAAATGTAAAGAAATCGGGTTTTAAAGCAATCCATGAAGGGAAATAAATGATGACCTAGAACACTTGACTAAGGATTCAAAAAGGAACATAGGGGATAGCTTAAGGAAATCACATCTCATTGGAGAAAAGTCACTAAGCCTAAATGACCATACCTTTACACTCAACCCCATTACAAGCCTTAGAAAGACCTTTTTGATCTTGATTGAACTGAACTGAAGGTCAATTTGAAAATAAGGGCAAACCTATGCGTGAAAACATGTATTGTGTTCCTCTTTGTGAGTGTGAGTGTGAGCATTGCACCAGAATCCTGATCCTAAGTTGATAAATCTATGTGTGTGAAAATGTAATCATTCTTTGTGTGAGGGCATGTTGATACTTTTGTTGAGCTTGAACTTGAATTAGTAGCAAGTATTGTGAGCTCAAAAATCTTTGGTAATAGTGTGTCACAACTTGAATCTTTGAGTATACAATTGAGCTATGCATGAGTAGTTTGAGTCTTGTTGTGTACATTCATGATTGAGGCTGTTGTAGATGTACTTGAGACATCCTATTTGAACTACTGAACTTAAGTTTTACTTGAGGACAAACAAAATTTTAAGTTAGGGGTGTCGATGATTCCTCAAGTTGGACTCATCTAGGGCTTTATTTTTATGCAAATAGTGTCCTCAATTATGTATTTTATCTCTACATTTGATAAAAACTTCTAAGTTTCAGGCATTTGAGGATTCGGTAAAAGCATGGACACTTATGTGCAAAATGAAAGCAAAACGGAAGAAAAGAGCTAATGATGCAAAGTGTGCATCGCCAAGCACACTTGGCAATGCAACATATAGTAGAATTCCGCCTTCTGTTACAACAAGTGAGCCATGAAGGAAGTGGATCAAAAGGCGACGAAAAGAAGCAGTCGGTGCTTCACCGAATAGTTATGCGAAGCAGAGTTATTCTGCCCAACATTATAGCATGCATGGGTATAAAGGCAAGGAACAAACAACGACGAATAAGAGAAAGGGGGGATCGCCAAATCACTTGGCGATTCACGACTAAAGACGCCAAATGGATCCACCAACACTAAATGTTATGATCGGGAAGTACCCCTTGAAAGTAACACGGCGTACTTGACCTCTTGTAGGTCTTGTACAATACTGTTAGCATTCATTCATCACATAAATATGAAAAGTAGAGCGGAATTAAAACTTTTCACAATAAATTCTATAAGGAAAATATTTTATAAAACGTAAGAAATAAACTAAGTCCCATCATTAGCCATCTCAGACACAAGGTATCATAGGGTCACAACTTTTTCATCAATTTGAAAAGAAACTTATAGTCTAATACAAAGTCTTTAATAAAAGAAAACATACGAGGACATACCAATCTTGAAGAAATCTACTTCCAAAGATTCAACTTCTAGGTATCCTCACTTGCCACCACCTACAGTTGTAGACATAGAGAAATGTATGAAATTAGTACAATTTATGTACTAAGTATGGTTAACATGCAAGAAAACCATGCAAAAAAGGGACATTTACTTAAAGATATGCTTTTCATGCTATTTTGATAAGAACCTTTCATCATAAGAGTTTAAGAGACATAATATAAGTCAACAATAATATATAAGACATATTCAACTAGCATCACCATGTAGGACTAGATTCCATATCAACAAGTAAGCCCTTTCATCATTATACTCCCTACCTAAGGTTACTCTAAGACCTACCTAAGTAAGAAATGAAGAGACCACCCATACACCCTCTTCAAGCACACCTAAGTGATCCTTAAAGACACCCTAGATAAGAACCTTTTTATTCAACATACATTTACTAAGTAAACCTTATTCATTAAAGCCATTTAAGAGACAACTAAAAAAGTAGGGGACTTCACATAGAAGACCTAGGGAACTCACTCTAGCATCTTCAAAGCCTACTCGTGTCAAGTGTAGATAACGTCCCATTCCACTACCTACACATTGTAGAATCTATCCAATACTACAATGCACATCTCACATGATGAGAATAGGCATTAACCAACATAGACCACAATATCTAGGTATGGAATCCAATGTCATAAGACCCCACACCTTGGAAGGTGTTCTACTATCCAAAGGTAAAACTAAGGACACATCCCATGTACGCACATGGTTTAGGGGATATCAAAAGGCTTCTTTGTACTCTCGTCTCATACTGGAGTTGAGCTACAACCTTAAGCATATCCACTCGTGCTTTGCCTTGGTCCTCATAGAGTAAGTTCATTCACGTAAGAGTATTTGAGAAGGTACCATCCCTAATACCTACCAACTCATAATACCACAACCAAGAAGGGATCTAAAAGGGTCTACTGATCAAGATTCATATAGCTCATTCATGAAATGGGTACCATGCTAGGTCTATCCGATTCACTTTATTACAAACCTTCTTTTAATATTCATGGTTTCACATTAGTATTTCATAGAAGGGTTTACACTTTAGGTCTACGATCCTAGACTTTCATTCATACACTCATTCAATACAATTCAAGTAACAAACAGGGACAACTATGTCTACCAACACAATATACAACATCATTCTATAGGGACTCTTCTTAGCCCTTGATCATCATATATCAACAATTAGAGAAGAAGAGTTTTCAATCATATCCTTATAGTACCTATACAAGATCACATAGACATCACATAGTAACCTTTACTTTATACATTCATATATACCATAACTTGATAGCACCATAATTCACATAATAATGCCGACAAGGCCATGAACATAGTATTTACAACAATTAAAATCCGCACCATAAGTGGACCATACCAATCAATAACAATTAGATATAAATTATACATTAAATAAAGAAATTAGGTCAACTCACTACCTTCCAATAGCAACAATCACCATTCCTTAGCCTTTCCAATAATTTCACACAACAAGAGACCTTACTAATGACAATGTCCATAAGACTAGGCCAACAATTCATCCATATCAATGATTAAACAAAAACCAATATTGATATCAGTACTACGAGGCAAATTATGAACAATTCCAACAATGATCAACATATAATTCAATAGCCCATAACAATCTAAACATGAATTCAATCCAATTTGATCATAACCAATACACTCACTTTAGAGACAAAATTAAAATATCAAGGAATATATTTGTTCTAGAATTTTTTATCATAAACCATCAATTAAAATTGAATACTTCATAAATCATCAATTTAGACTTTTTTATGCAAGAACCCATGCTTAGGATTCGAAATAGGGTTTTAAGGTTTTTGAGATCTTTTGAAAAACCTTTGGAATTGGCTCCTTGAATGAGAGAAAAGTCAAGGATGAAATAACCATACCTTGTTAGTAGAAATTCCATGAAAATTGATGAAGAACTCACTTTAAATCTTCAATCCTGGCTTCAAGCTCCATGGAGTTTCGAGAGAACTTTATTTGGAAGAGGGGTTTCGATTTTTGAAAAGTGAAGTCTAATTCTAGGTCTAGGTATTTAAACTTACCTAAAATACATTAAAACACCTAAAATAATAATCTATAATATAATTAGAACCTGAAGTGATTTTATAAATTCACCCTTAGGCTGGCTGAGACCCTGCAAAATATTGCAGGTGCTATTCGACGACTACCATTGACGGGTAGTCAACCAGACGATGGCTCATCCTGTTTCTCCATCATTTTGGTCAGAGGCTCACCAAAGTGAGGACTAAGCTCCCACAACTAAGTGTGGAGCCACACCCCATTTTAACGTGGCGCGAATTAGTCTAAGGGGCATCGATTGGGTCGTCAATGGGGCTTTCTTTGGCAGCTTCTTGGCAAACGTTTGTATCAACACTGTGAAATAACCCCTAGACGTAACCTTGAACAATCCCTTAGCATACATAATCACATTTCATAGGTGTCACATCCAGGGATCACCCCCTAGATGTAACCAGCGTCTTCTTCTTCTTTGAGGATTAAGACTAGCCTTTAGCTTACATCATCACATATCGTAGGTTAAATTCTGGAAAATTTAAAACTTTTTGTTAACTTCTACTTTGAGGTTTACATAGACCTCTATATACACATAATATATTACATAGTCTTCTACTTTTATTGCACAAACACACACACACACACACACAGAGAGAGACACACACACACACACACACACACACACACACACACATATATATATATATATATATATATATATATTCATAAGAAGTCTAGAATATGTATCATATTAAACCATCTAAGTCAAATACAACATCTTGGGTTCAACCTATACTTCATTAAAATAAAGCCCTTATATAAGCATATACAAAGTCAACAAAGAAATAGAATAAACTAAATTGTCTTTAAGACTAAACAATATCAAATAGCAAGATAGTGACATCATCCCCAGAAGGTGAGGACCTACCGAACACTTGGGGAATATCCAAATAGTCTTTAATGTCCTTCAACTAAGCTCAACGGCCGGATCCTACAATTTGTAGTAAACATAAACATGGGGTTAGTACACACTTGTATTAAGTATGAGTATATGCACATAAAACAATTGAAGTCATGCTAAAGGGGACATTTGTTCAAAACCATGCTAAAGTACTTCGAAAAATCTTATGCACAATCAAGAACTCATATAAGACAATACTCACATAAGCCATAAGTCAAACCCATGTACAACACAAGACCAACATCAACAAGTTATATTCAAGTCAACATATACAAGATTTCATAACATCATAATATGGGCAAGACCCTTACTCATTACCCACCATTTAGCCTACAAGTGCAATGACCAAGCAAAACCCCATAACCTTACTCAATCAAGTAAACCAAACAAAGGATCACAAATAATGCCTAAATCAACACAACATATCATCAATAATAACCATCACCATATTTAGCAATATAGACCAATAACATGTTCATAATGAAACTAACATCATATAGGATCATCAACATGTAAAGTCAACATAAGCATAACATTTACTTCATAAGATCATTATATCATAAGAACATTCTTCTAGGACTTCCCTCAAAGCCAACTAGTGCAATGCCTAGGTAGAGTCCCATACCCTTACCTAGTCTAAGCCAACCTCTCAAGTCAACCTATCTAGAGTTCACATAATTACTTAATTTTACTTTTGGGAACATTTTCCTTAACCGACATAGACCATAAGAGACAAGTGTGGAATTCGTTATTGTAATACCTTACATCGATGGAAGGTGGTTTACCGGCCAAAGTAGAACCTAACATAAAGATATCTTTCTAGGTGGATCCACTAGCTAGTGTTACTATGGTGGAAACATAGTTCTACAACTAGGAGATATGTAGGAACCCTCTACATGCCTATAGTATTGGATCCTCATCTCATGGGAATCTATTGGGTGAGTATCCCTCATAGGGTAGTCATCACCTCATATGGAGCTATAGGGTAAATCTTTCTCTTTGGGAAGTCAACACCTCACATTGTCAAGTTCACTCGATGCTAAGCTAAGTCCCTTTTGAAATGTCTTTATTTATTAATCATCACTTAGTTTAGGTCATAGGGTCTAATCCCTTGTATAGTCATTGTCATTAGCTCATTAGGATTTCATGGGAATATCCTTTCATGGCAACCCTCATATGTGAGTTTAGCACATCATCATAATCATTTCATAACAAGGCACATAGGCAAGTCATCACCAACCTTATATCATTTCATCTTAAGCAAAATCTCATAATCACATAGTCAAGACATTCAATTCAACATCATACCAACACCTATGTAGGCTATTCAAAAGGTATACTTCAATTGAACTACATCACCAATCACAAGCCATCATACTTGAAGTAAAGGTTAGGATCATGAAGACTTACCAAATATCCTTAAAAAGCCATCATCATGGCCTTACAATCAACCAACAAATTACATCCAATAATAGGTGTAGTAATATCAATCAATAGTAATTAACACAAGAACTAGGTTAATTGGATCATCACTATCGCAATTACATCAATTCATAACCTAGGGTTAGGGCAAATAGGGTTCATCATGAATTCATCAAGAATTAGATCCAATTCAAACCATACATTACACTAGTCAATCCATACATGAATTATAATAGATAAAACAAGTCTAATAATCAATTCATTCTTCAATTCATATCAATTCATGACTAAGATCCAAGATTTGGGAAATCGGGGAAGGGAACATGGTGAACATCAAACTGCATCAATTAACATCAATTAATCAACAATCTATACTCAATTAGTCATAGGAAATCACAATTTATCATCAATTTGAAGTTTAGAACAAAATCCATAAGAATTGGAAAACCCCATGGAATTGGGTAATTTAGAAATCAACTTTGAGAGGACCTCTTGGGAAAGGAATCCAAAGAGTGAAGAATCCATACCTTAATGAAGATTAATCCAAGAAATTGAAGTGAAACCCTAGATAAATTGACCTTCTTCTTCAAGCTTTGTTTCTTCTTCAATGGAGGAATTTGGGGAGAGAGAAAGTAGAGAGAGGTGAGAGCTTTTGGATTTTGTTTTGGGAATTTGGTTTGGGTTAGTGAAAATTGACTTTAAAATTAAACTTAGGCTATATATAATCACTCCCTGAATTACCTAAAATACCCCTCACTTAAATTGGTCTTTTTGTGAAGTCTAAATGTCAAAAATATGATTTTACTGAATTGGGAAGTGGCTCCGCCTCACGGGGTCAACACGCATTTTATTTCCCAAAAATAAATTTTGGGACAGTGAGGTCCATGTGGGCTGCGCGTCTCGAAGCAGCCCACTGATTCTTGACTTTCGGAGGCTGCTTCGGCAGCCTGCCCACCCATGTTGGGGTTCTCCTCCATGACGCTTCGGGTGGTGCTTAGGCCGTCGTTATTGGATATTTAGACTCTCTATACTACACTCTACCTAACCAAAGTATTTTTACAAGTTTTAGACTTCATTTGACCCTCCGAACCATCCCCAAATATAATGACGTCAACTAGTTCGAATAGGCTAGTTTCCGGACGTCATGGACGTCCTTTGACGTCTCCGCTCTAAAACTTTGGAATGAATTTTTAGGTCATAAAACAATATCTAAACCTTTAGACACTCACGTTAGTTTCTAGATTAGGTCTTTACTTTTTGGAGTGTTATAATTGGAAAATAAAATATGAAAGAATTAAAACTTTACATTTGAAGTTCACATAGATTAACATATATCGAAAATAGTCTACAATTGTTTCACACAACCATCTAACATAAGGGTAAAAGATTTGGGACATAGCCCTTGTAACATTACAATATGTCACATATAGAAATTAAAAAAGTCTTTAGAATAGAGAACATGAAAACTAGAATTAAGCTTCTTCATCCTCAGACTTGAGGATTCACCAACTTGGGTTATCAATTTTTAAGTTCTTCAATAAAAACTGGAATATCGTCAATGGCCCGAACCTACACTTGGTGTAGAAAATAGAAGAGAATATCATTTAGTACAAAACACATGTACTAAATATGGAAACATATGCAAGTAAACCATTTGAAAATATGCACAAAGGGACATTTTGTTTATAAGCATGCTAAGCTACTTTAAAAGCTTTCATGCACATTCCAAGAATATAGCCAAGTCCTTAACATAGTCAAATAAGACATTTTCATATTACATGTTCACTAACGACATCATAATAAAGCCATAAGCAATATTTCATCAATACCATACAAGACCTTACCCATAATCCCAATTCAAGTGAACTAGTGCAATGTCTATGTGAAGCCCCATAACCCCACATCAACTATGTAAACTAACAAATAGACTATAAATATTGCCTTTAGATTATATAGCATCCTAATAAATGTATTCAACCTCATACATAACATTCTAGACCAAAAACATATATATATATATATATCAAGTAAACCCACTTCATATGAGACCAACATTATGCATTTCATTCATAACATATGTATATAAAGAAATCACCCTTGGAATTATCCCCTCAAGGTCCACGTGTGAAATGTATAGGTAAAGTTTCTCATTCCCTTACCTACAGAAGTACACCTCTCAAGTCATCCTAGTTATTATGTATCTTCTTACTTCCATTCATTCATTTTACTTCCGGGAAACTTCGCCATAACTGACATGAGACCATGTGAGCTAAATAAGGAATCCAGTGTCAACCCCTCATACCGAAAGGAGGGCATCCTACTTGCTAAGGTAGGAAATATACATGATAATAGCGTCTACATTGATCCACTAGCTACTTATCCTACGGGGGCACATAGTTAACGAACAAGGAGATTGTTACTACAAACTCTCTTTATGCTAATCCGAATTTTTTGAAGTATCTTTAAGTCATCGTTAACATTAATATATAACATAGGTATTAGGAGACTAACCCCTTGTATAACATGATCATAGCTAGTAGGTTCTAGGAAGATAAAATCCTTTCATCACAACCCAACATTAAGTGAGAACATTACATCATAATAATAGTAATAAGATGCACAAAAGAATCACTACCAATCCCTCATAATCATACACCTATCATCATCTTATATACATAATGTTCATAGCCTAATCATATATTCAAAACCTCATCATTTATACTTCAACTGAACAACATATCAAGAATAGACCAACATTAATTCAATAGAGTATTTATGATCTTGAAAATCATACCAATGGCTTCCAAGAATCTAATCAAAGATCTCACCACCAATTCCGTGATATTCACCGAAAAATTCCATCATTATCTTCGTATAATGGAAAATTATGCAAGGACACATTCAATGTCATCTCCCTTAATCATAATTAATCCAATTCACAATTTAGGCTTAGGAGAAGAGGATTGTTCATGGGTCTTTATAGAGATTTAGGGAAAAGCTGTAAGGGATACATCAATACACACATAAAAATACATAGATCATGACTAATAATAAAATTAAATACTACACAATTCTATTTAGAAAGTATACCCTTCTATTTAGAAATTTGACCCCCGAAATTGGATGAAAACTAGACTTTTCAAAAACATTGAAAACCAAACTTTGAAGAACCACTTGGGGAAAAGAGTCCCAAGAGTGAATAACTTCCATACCTTAAGAATACTTTAATATTGATGAAGGAAATCCTTAATATTGAAGCCGTACAGAAGCTTGACCTTTATTTGCAATGGGGTCTTTGGAGTAGTGAGAGAAACTAGAGAGAAATCGAAGCTATTTGGGTTTTATGAGGTGTTAGGTAGTTTAATGACTTAGGGTGCTTAAATAGTCCTAAACTAACTAATTATAAACGACAGTAATTAATTAATTAATTAATTAAATAATTAGTTAATTACCTAACCACCCCCACTTAAGCCGTGTGGAGACAGTGAGACAATGGTCTATCGACGAGACGCCGTCGACACCCCTTCGTCCCAACCACAGACCGTACTGGTCAAGCGTAGTTTCTAACAGGGGCTGAAATTTGGAGGCCATGAGGGAGGATTACAAGTATAGACTCACGAGCACCATTGACAGGGTGTGAACCCATCGACGGCTCGTCGATCCCCTTGTGGTTGCACACTATTTTTGACAACTTTTAGGGTCAATTGTTTGGGTCCTCCTCGAGGGCCCTTAGGGTGGTCCTTAGGGAGTCCTACATGGACGTTTTGACCCTAAACATGCACTAAGGTGTACCCTAGGTCTTTTTACAAGGTTTTACCCTCGTACGACTCTTCAAACACCGTACGAACTTAAAGGCACACTAAGTCACTTTCACTAGTCTCCGAACATCGTGGTCGTTCATTGATAGTTAGCTTTAAAGATTCCTAATTAATTTAATTACCTTTATTTAGGCCTGGAAAAACTGAATTATTAGAGATTAGGTGAGACTCTATCCTAGGTCCTTGGAATTCCGAGGTATAACAATATCCCCCCTTGGAAATATTCGTCCTCGAATGTCACTTTAACCATCTTTTTGGAACTATGACTCAAGACCAGCAGCCCCAGCAACCTATGAGGCATAAGAATAATTTAATAACAAAGGAGGAAACATTTGTTAGGGTTTTGCCCTGATTTTCTTACCTTATTAGAAGTTTATTTTTCCAAAGAAAAGACAAAACATTACCATAAATGTTTTTAATTTTCCTGAAGGAAAATATGATATTCTTCCATATTTGGTTTATTCTTTTCTTAGATAAAAATTTAGGAGATATATGAATTGAAGACTTCTCTTCTCATATCAATAACAATAACATACACAATGTAGTCGCTTAGAGACTTTTGTTTATGGGGAGATTTGTTCTCTCTACAATTTTATTGTTTTTTCTTTATATTGGTTTTGGTATAATAGTATTTTCGGAGAAGGGTCTAAAATATCCTTATAGTATTAGAATTGGTACAAAAATACCCCTCGTTTATCTTTTGGCCTTAAAATACCCTTGGGTTTAACCTTCAGGGACCTATTTTGCCCTTTTGGCTAATAGACTACTTAGTCAATATATTTAATTATTTCATTTATTACGTGGCATGTTGTAATTGGTTAGAAATTTAATTAATTAAAATCTAATTAGTTTGATCCAAACCACCCTATCCACCCGGATCCACCCGACCGATTAAAATCCATTACCCATTTATTTTTTAAAAAAACCCAAAACATTTTCCCCCAACTACATCAGTTCTTGGAGCTCTCTTGGAGTTCATCTTCTTCATCAGATTTGTTAAGTTTTGTGTTGTTTTCATGTTGACATCTTCTTCATTTTCTTCATCTCAACAAGTTGAGTCAATAAGTTGAGTCTCTAAGTGTGAATAGATAGTAAAAATATCTTACTGCTATGACTCGTGATAATGTTGGATGTCACGTCGATTCTTCAAATGTTGTCATCTTGGCTCATTATCTTGTTGTTATTGGATTGGATCGATAGTAAACTTCCAAGTCATGTGTCATTGATGACTCACAATCAAAAGATTGAATTAGATTCAATTCGGAAGTAAAGAAACCGATTGAAAAAAATCCTAAAGGAAATGGGTGGCAATTGAAATTCATAAACCAAAGGAAATTGGTGGCAATGAAATTCATAATGTTCCTCAAAAGGGGAAATATTGATCTACGCAAAAAAAGACTTACTTTTGTTTCTGCCTTCTTCATTGTTTTGATCATATATCGATCATTGTTTGTCAAATAGAAAAAACTTCCACTTTTTCAGGGGAACAAAGCTTTCGGAAAGGATCATTATCACAGATCTATATCATATAATCAGTTGCATCCCCTTCGAATAGCATCTTTAATGCCCTGAGGACCATTACAATGAATGATAATTAGTTTAAACGTTTTATAAAGTCATCATTTTCAACATGTAATAGAAATGAAACCATACCTGAAAACTTTCGAACAATAATCCTTCTATCTGAATTCACAAGATGCATGAGGAGGTGTAATCTTGGATCCTTCTATTGGAAATCTAGTCCAGTACTTCTCTCGAGGATCAAACGATGATGGCTTGAGATCTAGTGATGGTGGAGGTCCAGGCCGTCCCACTGATACCCGTATAGGTACCATCTCCATCCATAAATTCATTCTCGAAATTGCCCTCGAGGGCCAACAAAACATACATTTCCCATTGTTTTTCCATAAAATCAATCTCGAACGTACATACATACATCCATCCACCAATATTTACCTTGTCCATGAGGGAAAATGTCAAGTTAATACCACTATAGTAATGCCATTCAGGAGAAACCTTTCAGCATGGAAGATTTTATCATTCGCGTAAATGTTATCTTGTTCGTGATTTTCTTCCTCTCTTGTTGGTAATGATGAGCCTTGTGTACAAAATATCATGTTTGGTGTAGCTCTGTTCTACTAGTGTTTAGTCGGTCTATAGTAGTGTGGTGTAGTCATTTGTATTTTGATGTAATGTTAGCAATCTGCAGGTTACAACTAATGTAATGTCATCGTGTTTTGCTTGTGGAAAATTGTTAGCAATCGTGTTAATCTCTTGATTGTAATGAAGAAGTTCTTTGCAATCTGCATTTTACCATTTAGCAATCTGCATTTTACAGCAATCCACATTTTTATGGCAATTTGCAATTGTTTACAGCAATATGCAATCTGCAATTTTTAACAGCAACATGCAGTGTGCAAATTTTTATAAAAATCTGCAATCTGCAAATTTTTACAGCTATTATACATCAATTTGTAATCTATAAATTCTTACAGCAAAATGCAATTAGCAAATTTTTACATCAATCTGCAAATTTTTACAGGAATTTACAATCTGCAAATTTTATAGCAAAAAGTGCAATCTGCAAATTTTTACAACTCAATCTAGTTAAAAGGAAATATCACCAGGGATTCACAACTCACAAGATTTGTTAAAACTACCATCAAGCAACATACGTAATGCATCTGAAAAACAAAACAACCACATAGTAAGTGATAATGGCATTGTCATATATTTTGAACCTACAAAAATTTACAAACACTTGTTCAAGACATATTAACATCAAAAAAGTCAAAATATTAAAGTTTCATCATGCCATAACAAAACACCAGAAAACAAAAAACAGCTTCATAATGCAACTACTTCTTCCCACCCCTCTTTGCCTTCAATTTGCCAATTCTTTTCTCCTTTTCAATTGTCAAATGATCTGAAGTCGTAGCTTCTTTTCCTTTCCATGCCAATTTTCTTGGTGAATATGGTAGATTAGTTGGAATGCTCACACCATTATCATCTCCTTTGAAGTCAATCCTCCTGGTACCAGTTGGTCGAATCTGCATCTCTTTAGCTTGAAGCCTAGTCCTAGCTTCAGAAATTGCCTTTGGCCTTAGAATTGTCTGCTCGTCTTCACTTTCATGCTCATCTCCATCCTCATCAGCAACTGCACTTGAAGGTTCAACATGTTGCCCATCCTCAGATTCATCAACAATTATTTTTATCTTTGACTTTGAAGGTCCAGTAGGGTTCTTTTCAATTTTTTTTTGATATTGAAGGACCATCAGGTTGGCTACTCTGTTGACTTGAAGAAGCAATAAAGCAAGGAGTAGACATGATACCAGATTCTTCTTGAATGGCTTGGGGTGTTGACACTGGCACATCTTGGGCTGGTTGTTTTGATCTTTGAAGCTATAAAAATGACAAAATTAGTTAGATATTGAATTAACTAGTGTAAATATTGACCAAGTAAAGAAAATTACATACCATAGGACATCTTTTATGCATGTATATCAACATGTAAGCTTCTCTGGAATACCACCAACTCAATTGATCTAGTGGCTCTTGTTTGTCGTGAAGATATGCTTTAATGGCATGAGGACATGGTATACCAGTCAAGTCCCATGTCCTACATGTACACTTCTTCCTATTAAGATTCACCACATGTCTATCTTCACCTTCAACTACCTCATATCCTTGGTCTCCATTATATTGAACTTGACAACATTGTGAAATGATATTGAAATCATTATACAACTCCATGGCATATGGACTAAATTCTCCATTCCAATTTCTACCCTCTTCTTCAAGTTTTTGCAACCTATTCATAATCTATATAACAATACAGAAGTAAGAACAACATTACCTATCAATATAACAATCACATTAAGCTATATTCTGTAATATCTATTAAAATAGTAGATCTATCAATGGAAATAAATTTACACAGAATTGAACATTGCTCTTTAAGGCTTTAATCTCAAATGTAAAATTCAATTCCTAATAAGTTGGTTTTGTAAATATCTAAGAGATTCAAATAAAGAGAAACAAGGTCATAGATCACAACAAAAAGCAACAGAAATTGAAAAGAATAAGAAAAAGTACAACTTTGTGAGATGAAAACTCAAAATCACCAAACTATAAAAATTTCAAACTCTAATTTTCAGTGTTATCCCACATTAATCTAACCTATATATAAAATATCAGTTATATTAAGGTAATATAAATGATGATATTATAAACAGTAACAACTCACCTTGATACTAATATTTTTAACATCTTGATTATAGGTTTTGCCCTTGCATCTAGAATCCATTTGTTGAATGACTCTGTAAAATTATTCTCACATGAATGATTTTTGCAGATTGTGTCAAAATAAGCCCTGCACCAGTTTTGTGCAGGGTACCATACCAAATCCTTTGCAGCTTGTTTAGACACACCACCCATGACTTTCAATTGATCATGAAATTCTTCTTCATAGGTGCTCCAGGCACACCACCACATTAACTTCTTCATTTGTACACTTTTCCAATCCTTGTTCCACTTAGCTTCTATGTGCCTTGCACACCATCTATGATGTGCTTTAGGAAACACCTGGCTAACAACATTGAGTAGCCCCTGTAACAGTAAAAATCATAACAAGTTAAAGTATTATTTGTATATGAATTTAACTGAAATAAAAAACTTACTAAAATCAGAAACAACTACCTTATCAATACCAGACATGAATGTTACTCCTTCACCATTTGCCAGGTCTAGAGAATTTCTCAGCATCTCAATGAACCATTTCCATGTTATAAGTGTCTCTCTGTCCACCACTGCCCAAGCAAGTGGATAAAAGTCTTTCATTGAATCTTTTACCATTGCAACCAATAAGATTCCCTTGCATTTTCCTTTTAGAAAGGTCCCATCTAGCCCTATAAAAGGCCTCAAACCTCCTTTCCATCCATTTTTTAAATCTTGAATGCATACATACATTCTTAAGAATCTTCTTTTTCCTTGTTCCAAAGCCTCTCTAGCTATATTTATGATAACATCAGTACCAGGGTTGCTGTCCCTCAATTCTTGAGCATAACCCTCCAACTTATTGAATTCATCAATGTAGCTACCCTCCAATTTCTCTAACACGAGCCTTTTAACCCTCTTCATCTTGGAATAACTAACATTCAAATTAAAATTATCATCCAAATCTTGTCTCATATCATTAACACTGTATTGGATTATTCTGAAGTTTTTTCTTGAAGTAGTGTGCTAAAGCTTCTTGAGTAGCTCTTCTATTCTTAAAAGCGTTTTCACCACATGAGTGTTTGGTTTTCAAGGTTTTAATTTTGAATCATTGATTTTTCCTATCTTCAGATATCAAACACTCAAATGGACAACCAATATCACACAAATATCTCAATCTTGTAGAGTCACTTTTTTCAACTTTAAGTGCAACCTTTCTAACAATAGAGTAAAAACTCACAATTCGTTTAGCTTCTTTAAGATCTTTAAAGCACATACCATTTTCCAACTCTAAGAATCTGTCTAGCTTGTCATTGATCTCTCTTTTTTTAACTTTCTAAAGACTTCCAACTCATCACTATTGTAATCACTAGGAATAGGTTCATTCTGATCCTCATCCTATTCATTTGTTTCACAATCTGTTGCTACCTCTACTGGCACAACAGGGTAAGGCTTGTTCAGGTCACAAATATTAGGAATAACAACAGTAGCTTCACCATCATCTACAACAAATAATTGAACAACACTAAACTTGCTAGACAGAGCGGATTGTAGAGTCCTAATGCTTGAATTCATCCTCAAGCAAATAATACCTACCAGTTGGCCCTGTTACTAACATTTGTTTCACAGCCCTAAACCCACATTTATGAATGAACTCTGACAACAAATCCACATCATAACCATACCAGGTTTCATTTAAATTTTTTATTGTATACAACTTGAGGAGAAAGGACCCACTTGCCCCCATAGTTAAATATTAAATACACTTTTTCGATCATTCTTCAAATTTTTCACATGGAAGACATAAAAAGTGAAAAGGAATTGTCAGCTATAAACAAAACAACTTATTGGGAAACTAACATTATTTAATATAAAGATAAAGGTAGTAAAGTTATAGGGACCTAACATTATTTATTCACATGGAATACAACACAAAACAAACAAAAAGGCACAAATTGGGACTAATGAAGTCATACATACCAATCACACACATACCTCACTCGAGAAAATCCGATAAAACATGTAAGAAGCAATAAATGACGGGGGAAATGTTTAGGGTTTTTTTTTAAAAAGAAATGGGTACTGGATATTTTATTTGGATGGGTTGGGTATTTTGAAAGATGGGTCGGGTGGATCCGGGTGGATAGGGTGCTTTGGGTCAAACTAATTAGATTTTCATTAATTAAATTTCTAACCAATTGCAACATGCCACGTAATAAATGAAATAATTAAATATATTGACTAAGTAGTCTGTTAGCCAAAAGGTCAAAATAGGTCCCTAAAGGTTACCCCAAGGGTATTTTAAGGCCAAAAGATAAACGAGGGGTATTTTTGTACCAATTCTAATACTATAAGGGTATTTTAGACCCTTCTCCGTAGTATTTTTATTTTAAGTATTATTTTTTGTCTTCTAATTTATCAACAATATGATTTGCAATTTGTAAGCTTTCCATGACGCCATAATCACCTCCTTCATATCCCCAACAAGTGTTATCAGAGCATATGTTTTAGCGATCCTATGACCCAACAAGTGGTATCAGAGCGCATGGTCTGAAGATCCGATGGTTCAATGATCTAATGCTTGAAGGAGTTTGAAGAGACTCAAGTGTTTCTAACCAATTTGCAACAAATTTGATGATAATGATGATTTTTTCAAGCTACATGTAGAGAAGAAGCTTCAACCATATTTTAAACATTCATGTTGATGCAATTTTTAAAAATAAAAACAAAATATTTTAAAACCATTTTCAATCCATATATTTTAAACCTTATTTTTAACAAATGGAAAGCAACAACAATGAAGATTTTGTGATGAAAAAGATTTATCAAACAAAGAAGAAGGTGGATCAAATTTTGCCAAGAAAATCCAGCCAAAAGGGGAGATTTGTTAGGGTTTTGCCCTTATTTTCTTACCTTATAAGAATTTTATTTTTTCCTCAACGAAAAGACAAAACATTACCATAAATGTTTTTACTTTTCCTGAAGGAAAATGTAATATTTTTCCATATTTGGTTTATTTTTTCCTTAGAGAAAAAGTTAGGAGATCTATAAATTGAAGGCTCATCTTCTCATATCAATAACAATAACATCAACAATGTAGTCGCTTAGAGACTTTCGTTTATGGGGAGATTTATTCTCTCTAAAGTTTCAATGTTTTTTCTTTATATTAGTTTTGATATAATAGTATTTTGATTTTTATTATTAGTTTTGTCGTCTAATTTATCAATAATATCATTTGCAATTTGTGACCTTTCGCATGACACCATAATCACCTCCTTCATATCCCCAACAACATTCACTCCTTTCTCAACACAAAAAAGCACCATTTATAAGATAGAATCATGAAAACTACCAATTTTTTTTTTGTAATTTCACAATTTCACATTATACAAGGAGGAATGTCCTTCACCTTTCCATATGGCTCCACATATTCAACAAGAAGCACTACATGATCTCATAACTTCACATTTGAGAAATTTCACAAGGAATATCACATAAATCAATATACCAAACATATAATCAAGTATTATCAAGTATGAAGACACATAGTTCAAGATATATATGAAACATGAATTTTTTTTCACAAGATCATGCATAATGAAGGGAAAATCATAGAAGTTTCAAAACCACATAAGACCCTTCGAAACCAAAAATTTTGAGAAGTTACTAACCTCAACCTTGACTGAAGAGGAGGAAAAAAGATGGATATCGGGATTTCGTGTCGGTCTCGGAATCCCAAGTAACATTCTCCACTAAAAGGTTCTTCTAGAGAACCTTCACAGAAGCTACTTTGTTATTTCTCAACCTCTTTATTTGCCGGTCTAAGATCTCAAACGGGACCTCTTCATAGGAAAGGTTATCATCGACTTCTAAATCTTCTAGATGAAGGATAGACACCTTATCACCTATGCACTTTTTGAGCATTGATGCACCAAATCCAACTCAATAGGTAATTTCAACTCATAGTAAACTTTTCTGATGCGTTTCACAACCTTATATGCCCCATATACCGGGTACTAAGCTTCCCTCCCTTTTATGAATGGCTCCAGTGGCTACATTTATGTTAAGTCTGGTCGCTCGGGCCGTTTCTTCAATTTCCCCTTTCTTGCTTAATAAGGCGCATCCTTTTACCAAATCTCATCACCCCTCTAATGGGTGATATATTAAAAATAGACCAACTCACCTAACATAAAGTCAAGGACCCTTTTTCTCTTGTCGGCATAAGATTTTTGTCGACTGTGGGCCGCCTTCAAACGATCCCTTATGAGTCAAACTTTCTCCAAAACCTCATAGATTGATTTGGGACCTATTAGAGAAAACTCACCTACCTCAAACCACCCAATTGGAGATCTAGATATCCTTCCATAAAGGGCCTCAAAGGGTGTAATGGCGATACTTGAATGATAGCCACTATTGTAGGCAAATTCAACAAATGGGAGATGATCATCCCAATTACCCTTGAAGTCAATAACACATTCCCTCAACATGTCCTCCGAGGTTTGGATGGTTCGTTCCGCCAAACCATCTGTGGATAAAATGCGGTACTAAATTTCACCTTGGTACCTATCACACTTTAGAATGCCTTCCAAAATCTAGAAGCGAATTAGGGACCCCTATCGGAGATGATAGACAAGACAACCCCATGCAAACTCATTATCTCATTATAGTACAACCTAGAATAGTCCTTCACTGAATAAGTAGCCTTGACGGGGATAAAATGGGTAGATTTTGTCAATCTATCAACAACAACCCATATGGAATCCTTTTGCCTTTGCATACAAGGCAAACCTACAACGAAATCCATAGAAAAATCTTCCCATTTCCAAGTAGGGATAGCTATATCTTGAGTTAATCCTCCTGGTCATTGATGCTCAATCTTCACTTGTTGACAATTAGGACATTTGGCCACAAACGCCGCTATATCCTTCTTCAAACCGTTCAGCTAATAGATCTTTTGTAGGTCATGATACATTTTGGTGCCACCCGGATGAATGGAATATCGGGAACCATGAGCTTCTTCCATAATTTGTCTCCTTGGGTCATCCACATCCGGTACACACAACCTTCCTTGGTACCTAAATACACTATTCCCCCTTCGGAGAATGACTCATCAAACTTAATAAGAACCGATTCCTTCAACTTTATCAATAAAGGATCAAGATGTTGCTTAGACGTCACCTCAACCACTAAAGGTGACTCAGAGTTAAGATGAACCATGAAATCCTCTATATGAGAATCTTCTAACCAAACACCCAACCGGGAAAATCTATGCACACCTTCACTAATTCCTTCTTACCATCGGGAACATGAGCCAAACTACCCATTGACATTTGACTTAGAGCATCTCCAACACCATTTGCTTTCTCGAGGTGGTAAAGGACACTCTTACCATAGTTCTTTAAGAGTTCTAACCATCTTCTTTGTCGGAGATTTAACTCCTTTTGAGTGAATACATATTGGAGACTCTTATGGTCGGTAAACACATCTACATGCACCCCATATAGATAGTGTCTCCATATCTTCAAAGCAAACACTACGCCCGCTAATTGAAGATCATGAGTTCGATAGTTCTTCTCATGCACCTTGAGTTGTGTAGAGGCATATGCTATCACCTTACTATGTTGCATGAGGACACAACCCATACGTACTCTAGAAGTGTCACAATACACCACAAACTCTTCGGTACGCTCTAATAAAGTTTAAATCGGAGCGGAGGTAAGCTTATATTCAACATTTAGAAACCACTCTCATAAGCTTCCGACCACTAAAACATAACTTTCTTTTGGGCTAAGGTTTTCAAAAGAGAAGGAGTAATTGTAAACCCATCAACAAATCTCTCATAATACTTGGCTAACCCAAGAATCTTCGAATATCGGTGGGAGTCAAAGGTCTAGACCAATTCTTAACCACCTCCTCTTTCTTTGGATCGACCTATATACCATTTCTGATAGGAAAGAAAAAGCCCAATTACAAAATTTTTTTTCATATACACGAGCGTCCTCCTACATTGTCGCTTCAAACAATGTGACCAAGAAAAACAACCTATCTCAACAAAAAATCACACTAACTATATAGAAAAGTGTTGATATTCCTTGAGGACTTGCAATACTAACCTCAAATGACTTATGTGCTCATCCTCACTTTTAGATTATGCCAAAATATCATCAATAAAGACAATTACAAATGAATCAACATAATTCCAGAACACCCTACTCATAAGGTCCATAAAAGCTCGTCGGTGTATTAGTTAGACCAACAGACATGAATAGCACCTTATAATGAATATACCTATTTTGGAAAGCCGCTTTAGGTATGTCAACTCCTCTAACTCTTAGTTGGTGATAACCTAACCTCAAATTAATTTTCAAAAAGTAACTCTCACCTTGGAGTTGATCAAACAAATAATCAATCCTAGGAAGAGGATACTTATTCTAAATAGTAACCTTGTTCATTTGTCGGTAGTCAATACACATTCTAAGAGACCCATCTTTCCTTTTCACAAATAATGCCAGAGTGCCCCATGGAGAAATGATTGGCTGTATAAAATCTTTATCTAGATAATCCTTGAGTTGAATATTCAATTTTTTTAACTAGGCCGGAGCCATCTGGTAAGGATGAATTGAAATGGGTTTAGTATCTGGCATCAAATCTATGCCGAAATCTATTTCCTGTTCAGGAGGAATTCCGGGAACATAATCTTGGAAGACACCCGGAAGTTCCTTCACTACATGGACCGACTCTTATGAACGAGTCTCGGATTGAAGGTCCTTCACCATCATAATATGATAGAGACATCCCTTAGAAATCATCTTACAAGATTTTTGCCACGAAAATGATTTAACCTCTAGGGATTGAGTTTCCCCCATTCCATTCTAAAACGGGTTCATTAGGAAATTGGAATTTAACTATCGTTGTTCTACAATCATTTGAAGAAAAACAAGCATGTAAAAAATCCATACCCAATATGACATCAAAGTCCAACATATCAGTTCTACCAAATCAACCAATGTAACCCTATTTGACAATAATATGCGACAATCCCTATAGAATCTTTTTGCAACAACGGAGTCACCCACCGGGGTAGCAAAAAAATATTCAACTAAGACATCAGGAAACATATCAAACTTTTTATCCACTAAAGGAGTTACAAAATACAAAGTCACCGGGATCTAGCGATGCATAAACACTAATTGAAAATACTTGCAACATAACCGTAACAACATCGGAGAAACCTCTTGGTCACCTCTAGACTTGAGAGCATAGAAGCGGTTCTCCTAGGATCATTGGAAATAACACCACTTTCTTTTGTTTGATTACTCTCCCCTCCTTGCTTCTTGGTCGTAAGACAATCCCTAACCATATTCCCACTCTTTCCACAACCAAAACAATTATCCGTTCAAATTAAACATTTACCCACATGCTTATTGCCACATGTGGCACATTGTGGGACCTCACTTGGTGAACTACCACATTTCCCTTCTTGGGACCTAGGAGTAGGAACCCTATCCTTATGGGACTTCGGAAAATTAGAAGGGACTTGGTTGGAGAATCTCTACTTGAACTTTGGTTTGTCTTGTATCTCAAACTTACCCTTAGAAGTACGTCCATCATGGGGCCTTGCCCTCTTGAACTCCCTACTCTTCCTCTTGAGCCTACTTTCCTCAACTTGTTGAGAATGCACCATCAAACGAGAAATGTCCATGTTGTCATGCAGCATTGCTACACGAAACTCTACCACAAGATCATTGGACACATTCGTCGCAGAATGACTCATTTCATCTCTAGGATTGGACACCAAAGAAGAGGCATATTTGGACAACATAGTGAATTTCAAAGAGTATTCTTGAACATTGATACCTCCTTGATGAAGGTTGATGAACTCTTCAACTTTTGCCTCACTTTTCTCCCTTGGGAAGAACCTATCGAGAAATACCCTCCTAAATACTACCTAACTTATGGGACCCGGTCTCGAAGCCCTATTGTCTTTCAATTGAGTGTACCAAGTTTGGGTCATATCCTTGAGTTGATAGGCGGCTAGCTCGGCCTTCTCATTTGAACTCACCATTATAGCATACAAAATCTTATAAACCTCATCAATAAAGCCTTGGGGATTTTCATTCACCTTTGACCCAAAGAACATGGGAGTGTTCATCCTTGAGAAGTCCCTCAATTGAGAAGCCATGGTACTAGCATTTTGATTCACACAGGGTGCAACTTCCTGGTTTGCTTGAACCACCATATCTTGAGCTTGTGCAGCTACGAATTGAACTTGGTAGTCATGGTTTGATACAAGTTGACGTAATCCATCCTTATATCTCCATCTGTCATAGCCAGAGGATTGACCGGAGCTTGGTCATAGAGGAGCTTGTTCTATGAAGAGGAACTTGGTTACCTAGTGGAGCTTGTTCTTCAGGAGGAGCTTGGTTACCTAGGAAAGGGACTCCCACATTCACAATCTCCTCTTCAACTCTTCTTGCGGCTTCCCTTCTAGTAGTCATAGACTATAACCACAAGAAAAGGATTAGAAGAAAAGGACACATAGAGTTAAGATTCTTGAGGCATGAATTAAGAATACCAAAGAAGTGAGAATTTCCTAAGCATCACATAGCCTCTCATTCATAAGTGTGGTGCACTTCACAATTATGAACAAGAATCTACATAGATGTGGTTTTGTGAGACATTCTATGATTGTTCAACCTCATACTCTGATACCACGTTTGTCACGAATGAGGAGCACCCCCTTGACATAACTGGCATCTTCATCCTCGAGGCCTTAGACAATCCCTTACCATACATCATCACATTTCATAGGTAAACGAAAATACGAAAGAATTAAAACTTTACATTTGAATTTCACATAGACATCTCATATATCGATAATAGTCTACAATCGTCTCACATAACTATCTAACATAAGAGAACATGATTTGGGACATATACCTTACAACATTACAATATGTCTCATATAGAAATAAAATGAAGTCTTTAAAATACAAAACATGAAAATTAGAGTTAAGATTCTTCATCCTCGGACTTGAGGACTCACCAACTCGGGGTTATCAATCCAAGTTCTTCAATAAGGAGTGAAATACCTTCAATGGCCTGAACTTACACTTGGTGAAGAAAATTGAAGAGAATATGGGTTAGTACAAACCACATGTACTAAGTACGGAAACATATGCAAGTAAATCGTTTGAAAATATGAACAAATGGACATTTTGTTTATAAGCATGCTAAGTTAATTTAAAAGATTTCATGCACATTCAAGAATATAGTCAAGTACTTAACATAGTCAAATAAGACATTTTCATATTACATGTTCACTAACAACATCATAATAAATCCATAAGCAACATTTCATCAATACCTTACATGACCTTACCCATAATCCAAATTCAAGTCAACTAGTGCATTGTCTATGTGAAGCCCCATAACCCCACATAAAATAAGTAATCTAGCAAAGAGACCATAAGCATTTCTTAAATCATATAATATCATAATAAGTGTATTCAACCTCATACAACATTCTAGACCAAAAACATATATATATATCAAGTGAAACAAACTTCATATGAGACCAACATTATAGAGACTCAACATTATGAATTTCATTCATAACATATTTATATAAAGAAATCACCCTAGGAATTAATCCCTCAAGGTCCACATGAGAAATATATTGGTACAGTCCCATTCCCTTACCTACACTAGTACACCACTCAAGTCATCCTAATTATTAGGCATCTTTTTACTTTCATTCATTCATTTTACTTTCGGGAAACTTTGCCATAACCGACATCAGACAATGTGAGCTAAAAATGGAATCCGGTTTCAACCCCTCACTCTGAAAGAAGGGCATCCAACTTTTCAAGGTAGGATATATACATCATAATAACATCTACATGGATCCACTAGCTAGTTTTCCGATGGGGGCACATAGTCAAGGAACTAGGAGATTGTTACTAGAAACTCTCTTTATGGTAATCCGCATTGTACTTTCCACCTCATGAGACCTTTGGTGAACCTACCTTCCTCATGGAAAGGGACACCTCTCATTGTCTAGTTTGCTCGTTACTAAGATAAATTTGTTTTTTGAAGTGTCTTTTTAAGTCATCCTTAACATTAGTTTATAACGTAGTTCTTAGGAGACTAAGCCCTTGTATAACATGATCATAGATCCTAGGTATAGAATGAGAAAATCCTATCATCACTACCCAAAATTTAGTGAAACATTACATCATAATCATAGTAATAAGATGCACAAGAGAATAACTTCCAATCCTCATAATCATTCAACTATCATCAACTCATATCCATCATGTTCATATCTAATCATACATTCATAAAGTCATTATTTATACTTCAATTGAACAACATTATCAAGAATATTCCAACATTAATACAATAGAGTATTCATGATCTTGAAAGTCTTACCAATGGCTTCCAAAAATCTCATCAAAGATCTCACCCCCAATTCCATGATATTCACCAAAATATTCCATCATTATCACCATATAATGATAAATTATGCAAGAACACATTCATTTTCATCTCCGTTAATCATAATCAATCCAATTAACAAGTTAGGGTTAGGAGAAGAAGAGAATTCATGGGTCTTTATAGAGATTTAGGGAAAAGATTTAAGGGATACATCAATCCACACATAAACATACATAAATCATCACAATAATTTAATTAAGACTACACAATTCAATGTAGAAAGTAGACCCTCGAAATTGGATGAAAACTAGATTTTTCAAGAAAATTGAAAACAAAACTTTGAAGAACCTCTTGGGGAAAGAAGTACCAAGAGTGAATAGCTTCCATACCTTAAGAATCCTTGAATATTGGTGAAATAAATACTTGATATTTAATCCCTATAGAATATTTACCTTGAACTTCAATGGGGGTCTTTGGAGTAGTGAGAGAAACTAGAGAGAAGTGGGAGCTATTTTGATTTTTGGGATTTATGAGGTGTTAAGTTAGTTTAATGACTTAGGGTGCTTAAATAGTCATAAACTAACTAATTATAACCGACCATAATAATTTATTACTTAATTACCTAACAACCCCCACTTAAGCCGTGTGGAGGCAGTGAGATAGGGATCCATCGACGAGACCTCGTCGACGCCTTGTTATCCCAACAAACCGTAATGGTCAAGCATGGTTTGGGACAAAGAATGCATTTGGGAGGCCCTAAGGAAGGATTATAAGTATATACTAACGAGCACCATCTATGGGGCGTGAATTCATCGACGGCTTATCGATCCCCTAATGGTTGCACATTATTTTTTGACAACTTTTAGGGTCAATTGTTTGGGTCCTCCTCAAGGGCCCTTAGGGTGGTCCTTGGGTAGTCGTACCCAACCATTTTGACCCTAAAAATGCACTAAGGTTTACCTAGGTCTTTTTACAAAGTTTGACCCTTATACGACTCTTCAAACCCCGTACAAACCTAAAGTCACACTAAGTCACTTTCCCTAGTCTCCCCAACCATTTTGACCGTAAAAATGCACTAAGGTTTACCTAGGTCTTTTTACAAAGTTTGACCCTCATACGACTCTTCAAACCCCGTACAAACCTAGAGGCACACTAAGTCACTTTCACTAGTCTCCAGACGTTGTGGCCGTTCTTTGAATTTTAGGCCTTAACACTTCCTAATAAAGTTAATTAACTTTATTAAGCCTGGAAACACTGTTTTAAAGCATTTGACACTTGGTGAGACTCTAGCCTAGGTCCTTGAACATTCGAGATATAACAGTTTGGGTCCTCCTCAAGGACCCTTAAGGTGGTCCTTGGGGAGTCGTACCCAGAAGTTTTAACCTTAAACATGAACATCTAGATGCTAAGGGTCTCTTCAACTCATTTTAGGACTCCAAACGGCGCATCAAAATGCATGAAACATGCAAAGGCACACTAGCACACACAAGACTACTTTCCAGACGTCTGGTCGTCCTTTGATGTTTGACTTCTAATCTCTTCAAACCAACTAGTACAAGCTGTGTCACACCTTATATTAAATTTATTAACTCTTAAAACAAGTGTGAGGCTCTAGTTTATCCTAGTTTGTTTTGAGGGGTGCAACACTAAATCTGAAGCTTATAACTAACCTCTCTTATTATTTAGAGGATTTTTTGAAGATAAATTTTAGAATGTGAAACGTTAAACACTTAATATTTTATTTTAGAAACTTTGTTCTTAAGTTTTCCCTCAAGTTTGGAGAGCGTTTTGAGGAATCTTGAAGAAAGAAGTTTATCTTCCAATCTTGGAAGTGAGTCTTCTCCATTTACCTTCCTTTGCCATTATAAGGTTTGATCTCTTATACCCATTTGACTCCTTTATCATTTGAAGTATATTTGATTATTGCTTTATTTGTGGCTAAAACCCCCCGTTCTTGCGGTGTGATTTAGCAATACGTGTTAATATTATTTTTGAGTCTTGCTTGTTGATAGGATTAGATGCATTTTAATAGTGATTTCACTTACTGGTTGTTGTTTAATTTAGTGGTCTTCTAGTTGCAAATACAAAACCGCCCATGTGTTTTTGGCTTGCCAGAGAGGGAGGTCACGTAACCAAGACCACTAGACTCATGGCCTAAGGAGTGGGTGGGCATGAGGTTTAACCCGAGAGAGTGAGCCCTAGTCCCATATCCAATCACCCTCTATCAAAAGGTCAGGGTGTGGATAAGGCGTAGGCTGGTTAATCTAGACGAGTGCGTGTCTTAGAGGAACCCATTTGATATGGGGTAAGTTGCCTAAGAGGGAAGTTACTTTTACTAAAGCTTAGTCTAGACACCATTGTCTTGCGAATTTTCTTATCAAAATGATGTACCCATTAGTTTGTGTCAACATATATTGCGGTCACACCCTTAGAACTCTCTCCCATACTTGTATTCTCCTTTATTTTTGCTGTTTTACTACTCGTGACAAAACCCTGTATTGATATATGACACTTTGGTGTCACAAATTGAATTTAAATTTTGTTTTAATACTCGAAAATGTCTTGAGCCATCACTATTTATAACGAAATTCTAATTAGCTACTACTTTCACTACGACTTCCTTGGGGCACGACCCAACCCTTGGTTGGGTTACTTTAATAGATTCGATTTGTAGACACTCAATCTGTAGGAGTGTTGTTGATTACGAAATATAAAACATACACATATTGAAGCATCACTCGTCTTTTTTTATTCTCGTCTTATTTTTCATTGTTGATGCATGTCAAATAACTTAGGCATAACATGGCTTATAGAACCCCAATAATCCCTACATAAGCCACTTAACATACATCATGTAAGATAATAATGAGAAAGTTTCCAAAGTCATAGTTTTAGTTATTCCAAATACCATAATTCTCAAGAAACACCTTAAGAAACTTATTACAAAAGCGAGAACGTCCATCACTAGTAATTGACCTTGGTGTACAAAATTTAGAGAAGATATTCTTTTACACGAATGTAGTGATAGTCTTTCCTCCATTGTTTGAAATAGCAACAACATCCATCAATTAAAACACATAGTAAACCACTACAAGGATGTACTTCATCTTATTTGTAATGTCAAGACCCGAGCCTATAACCTGGACATGACCGACACTCGAGAACCATTCCTGGCTCTCAAGCGAACCTTTATCCTGACTGACTACAAGCGTAAGAATAACTCAAGCATATATAAGCATCAAATTAGAAGAAGTGTTTAAAAACAATTTACTGAATCTTAAAACTAAGCTAGATATAATGGCTATGAAACATAAGTTTTAAATAAACTAAAAGACTCTCGAAAACTGTTTATATGTGTAGCCTCTACTATATATAGACGAGTGTCAGGACAAGAACCACGAAGACTCAAAAGGCTACTAATACCAACATTTCATAAAATTGAAGTCCTCCAGACACAACGAGATCCCACTCAAATGCTGACGAGCGGATAGAGTGATCTTTACAAACTTTAAAGAGTTAAATATTTAAAGCTTTACAAAATACTTTCTCATCTTTGAACTCAACATAATAAGTTATATATAATAGTAAACTTCAACTCTATTGGAAAATTCTATAATCGAAAACCATCACTATGAGCTAAATGATGACACAACGTCTCGCTCACACTACCAGAATTGTCCTATATTTTGCCGGGATGTTGAACACCTCAACTAAATGTCTCCTCTAAGCAATGAGGACTCATTTAAAAAGTATGATCCCTTAACCATGTTAGATACATGTTTTATGAGGACTTTGATTTGTCTGAACTCGTCTCCATATCGATGCTCAATACTACTCCCAATAATCTATAATACTCATATGTTTGAA
This sequence comes from Solanum pennellii, assembly GCF_001406875.1. Classification (NCBI taxonomy): domain Eukaryota; kingdom Viridiplantae; phylum Streptophyta; class Magnoliopsida; order Solanales; family Solanaceae; genus Solanum; species Solanum pennellii. The sequence continues at coordinate 33,743,350 of NC_028639.1, read as the reverse complement.
TGCATAAATCTTTCTATTGTTTGAGATAATTGCTCAATCTTCCCTCTTAAAAGATTGAATACTCTTAAAATATCTTTTGAAATCATAAATCATTTAGGAATTTTATCAATGTAAAAATTAATAACTAGGAATATCTAGTCCACTTATACTCTTACTCAATTCATACTTGAAAATTCTTTCTAAAAAAAATATCAAAATCAGATTTTAATACGATCATTGATGACTTGGAAAGTCATACTGCATAAACATTGATGGTATATCTAGGTACCGTACTACTTATACATTGATTACATACTCGATTATCATACTAATCATCATTCTTTTCTCAAAACTCATCTTTACTTTCTCAAAAACATTAGTTTAAAACTAAGTGTTGGCTTTAAAAACTTCTCAAGATTTATCACTCAATTCATAGGGTTCATATAGAATTATGGACATGAACGACTCAACTCAGGGATCTTAATAGCAATATGGAAACTAAGTACTCAAAACTCAACGATGGTACTAATCTAAAAAATACTCAAGTCATAGGGTTCATGCTGACGTATATATATGAATGAATCAATTCAAGAATCTTAATGCATAACATATGGCAGTTCAATAATTAACAATTTAATTTGAAAAAGAAACAGGAACTCATGAACTCAAATCAACTTATCTCAAGAATACTCAAATCTAGGAGTAGAATCCTACATATTTCTTTTACCTATTTTGGAAGTAGGTGTAGGGTGTGAGGACCAACTATTCCAACATTCACTACAAGAAAAACAGTCTCTAAGGAAGGGAAATCTAGTCTCTAAAAGTTTAATTACGGTCTCAATTGAGCAATCGAGACTAGAAGAATCTGGTCGCCACTCGTCCTAAATACTTCCGTCGCTAGTGGTCAATAAGGATGAGGTAAAACATCTGGTCCCTTAAATGTTTTAGGACGGGATAAACTCAAGTCGTGAACTCCTTTTAGTGACTGCAAATTTAGTCTTAAATAGAGCACTTATATCTTGGTATTGAAGTTGTTAAACCTCTTTTGGGGACCTTCCACAACCTCGTCTTAGAAAATTTCCAGAGACAGTGTACCAACTGGTCCTAGAATACAATTAGGTCTTTAGATACCATTAAGAAACTGGTCTTAGAGTAGTTTTAAATACGAACAACAACCTGGTCGTAAAATAGCTTTACCGTCTAGCATGATTACTAGTCGTAGCCTATACATTAGAGACGAGCATTAATTCTACTGCTAGATTGATTAGAGACAATCAATAAGTGTGGTATCTAATGGACCACCATTGATCCTAGAGCCATTAACAACACAAAGAGTCTATATTTATCCACAAATGTCATATTAGAGGGTGCAAGAATAGAGATAAGATTATGATTGTTATAATAAATTAGTTAACATTCCATGATGTTCAATATTTGCGAAACTAAAAAACATAGATAACATCCAAAGTATTGCAAAACATTCATAGAAAACTAATAATGAGTTAGTGCATCTTCTAAGCTTCTATTTTCACTAAAAAAAAGAACAAAAGTCTTGAAGAAAACTTAAAACTTCAATCTTTGTCAAGTGATATCCAAAACATCAACAAAGCCTGCAAGAAATAAGAAAAATCTATTAGAGAACTTAGACACATTAACAAAAAATCTAACATCTTTTTTGAAGAAGCACAACTATTAACATTTGGTAGAAAATGGAAATAAATGGAGTGAATGAATAGCATAAAGAGAAGTTGAATTAACGATGCAGTTGACAACAAACAGCAAAACAGAGCAGTTAAAAGCAAACTGTAAAAGACACAACAGCTACTGGTTGCAGTGTTGCAGCAGTGAGGAATTTCAAAACAAAAATTTATGCAATGCAACTTTGCAAAAAATAATTAAAAAAAGAGGCAGCATAAAAAAAATTAAATAGTTGCGAAAATTTCTGCAGTCGCCTCACCTCAGCTTGTCTCCTCGCCTAACCTACTTCGTTTAACCAAATTGAGAGTTCAAATTGAGAGAACTTTGAGATACATTAACATAGAATCTAACATCTTTTATGATGATTCACAACTAAATAATATATGTTAGAAAATAGAAATAAATGGACTGAATTAATAGCATAAAAGACAAGTTTGATTAACAACGCAACTGCAAAAAATAGTAAAAAAGAGTAGCTAAAAGCAAACTATAAAACAACGGAGCTGCTGGTTGCAGTGTTACAAACAGTGAGGAATTTTAAAATCAAAATTATGCCATTATGCAACTTTGCATAAAATAAAAAGAAGATCTTGCATAAAAAAAATTGAACAGTTGTGAAAAAGATCTAATGTTGCCGCCCGTTAGCTCGTTTCCTAGCCTAATCTTCTTCGTTTAACCAAATTGAGAGTTCAAATTTAGATAACTTTGAGATACATTAACCAAGAATCAAACATCTTTTATGATGAATCACAACTAAATAACATTTGGTAGAAAATTTAAAATGGGAGTTCACTTCAACTTATAAATGAATTTAAATGATAAATGCAGGCGGTAGGCACTCAAAAAATTTATAAAGACTTTAGAATATCCAAAAGAAATGAGTTGAAAGACTTAAAAATATTCACAAGAGGAGTTGGGTTGAAAAAATTGAGAACTCAAATACGCACTAATAAGAAATTATAAAGATTTAACATAAAGATTATTTACGGAGGGTTGTGATCACACAAAATTCTCCTTGAGTCATGTAGATAGTAGCCTTAGATGCTCTACAAAGCTAACTAGAGCTTGATATCAGTTCTGATGGTAGTTTTATGCTTGGCTACTTAAGTTTTACCGAAGCTTACAAAAGCCTCGATGCATAATCTTGATGTGTTTCATTTTTTCTATGTTTAAAGCTATAAAAATGGTATGGCGGCAGAATTGGTTTTTATATTTTTTGGGATCACAAATGATTGGAAAAAACACCTTGATCGTTTTATACAACCTATATAGTGTATTGAGCGAGAAGAATGATTATAGTGAGTAGAAAGTAGGACACCTGATGGGCGAGTATAATTGTATCTTATGCTCAGAAGAACCTACAAGGTTGAGATTTGTACAAATTCCAATGGAAGTACTCTAAAAGTAGAACACAACATATTGTAGCCAGCACTCATCAAGTGGGTTTTTATTCATTTACCTATTAGCTATTCTAATGCAATAAAATAAAATTAAATAGAGGAAGTCTTGTTACGCACAGTTGTACATTGAAGTGCGTGAAAATCGAGCAATAAGAAGATGTGCAACAATGAAAATAATTCTAAAAAAATTATGAATCCTCTGTTAAGAATATGATGTTTTTAAAATTGAAAGTGCAAGAAACAACAACATTATGCCTGGCAGTTATGCCGAGAAATGTGAATATAATGAAAGAAGATATTGTGAAGCAGTGTAAAGAAGTTTAGTTAGCTAATGTTTCCTCCATTAAGCAACTGCTGCTTGTAAAATTACTGGTGAATGAATCAACAACAACATTTCCCATATTTGTGTAGAGAAATGTGTTGAAAACAGAACAATATGAAGATGTGGAATAACGACTATACAAGGTAAAAGTCGAGGAGATTTGAAAGTGACAACAAAATCAACATATAAATTAAACATGTGGAATAAATTCATAACTATTCTCTTTAGAAAAAGAAAACAAATTAAAGGCAGAAAACTAAAAATTATGAAGTGAAAGAACATTTACCAACAATGGTGCTTGAAATGGAAAGCAGAAAAGAAAGACAAGAAAGTAAAATTGAGACATAGCCAATTGATTCTTTCTACTACATTTTCAACTCTATATGACTTATTACACCAGCTTATATAGCTGTTACAATAGAGACCAGAAATATATATTTTTTATAGTGCATGTTGATATATAATTTCTCGGATAGGCTTTAGCTACCAATATGATAAGGAATTGCCAACTTTATTTCATATGTTTATTTTCTTTTGCTTCTTGCGTGTATTTCTTAGACCTTAAGATTAAAATGATTATTAAAATGCATATTCTCAATGAAATTAGGGTTCAATAAACTGAAATAACATCCAAACTCCAGATACTCTTAGACCTAAGGAAATTCTCCAACGTTATGATCTAATGTGCTAATGACCATCAAATCATGACTTGTCAGTATCCTTTTAAAGAACAAGCTTCAAATACACAAGGAAACTAGCCTCTATCGATGTGAGAATATCCTTGGGAAAACAAGGCTTAATTGTCCCCTTCCTAACATAAGGAGAAATAAGGAGATTCCAAGGGAGAGGTTGCAAAATATTTGAAGTTCTTGCAATAAAAATCATGTTCTTAAAGAAAAAAATTGAAGGGAAATTTTGTAAATTAAAAGTTTCATATTATTACTCGGAAAACCTGAAAAATTTTGGAACAAAAATATACCTTATCTTACCACTTCATTTCTTCCTTCTTGTCAACACTCCCAAATTTATCCTACAATAGTGAAAATATTTGTAAAGTTAATAACCATAACATAAACAATGATTAACTCTTATTTTTTAACAACGACGATGAAAAATGGAAGTGATTTTATTCTTATAGAATTATATTTTTTAGAAGCTATTTAGTGTGATGTTGTAGACATTAGAAGGCAATCAAGAACCACGACAAAAGGTCTGAATGCCTAGTCATAAAATGGGCTGCATTGTTAACTCGAATAATTTCCGATATGTGATCCAATTTTTGCTGATTAATATGACTTAACAAATACATTTTAAATGAACACATATCATGGTAAGGAATTATTTACTCCAAGTGTCTCATTAACAGATTGTTACATATTCCAATAGTCTGATTATTGTAAAAATTTACTTTTAGGAGCTGATGCCTAAATATTTGAGCTTTGTGAAAGGCATTATAGAAGAACTTTCTCTTAACAAATCCAAAACATGTTGTTGCGAAACTATATCCTTAAGGTTATTTTCAAGAAATTTGTGAAGAATTGTCCTGGACTATTCCTTGAAATTGCAGTGAACAAAGAGGATTATAACAAGTTTTATGATATTTTCTCTAAGAACCTCAAGATATTGTCAGACCTTTACAAATCTCAAAAAACTAAGTAGAACAAGAAGAACTAGATTGGTTCTCATAGGAAGAGTTTGTTCAAATGGTAGTGAAAAAATCTTATGATACAGATGACATATGAAAAAGTTGTGTTCTTATTACTAGTTACTGCTCCGTTCGCTTAGGCATTAGGTAACTCTATGCATCATTGTCAATCTACAATACAATAAGAAACGTTCATGCTACAAACTTGCATATACTTCAAAAACAAGACTATCAACTAGGGATCCCAACACTTCTCTAGTTATACACCTATAGAAAACCACCAGTTGGTGAAGAAATATATTAAGAGTAACTCAAACAAAACTAACGCTAAGAGAATTAAGAAAAAAAATCAACGCTTAAAAGAAGACATACCTCAGAATGAATTTGATGAAATTAACTCATAGACGAAGTTCTCTTGATGAGATGCAACCCGTGCTTTATTTTGGGAAAGAGCGGATGAAATCAAAGAGTATTAGCACAGTTTTCCCAGAGAGATACGATTTGCACAGCTGCTGCAGAGATTTTTGATGAAATCAATTTAGGGCTTTTGTGTGCTGTAAAATATGAAGTGATTTAATTGTCTTGTATTGAAAAAATAGAGAGTTTTCATGAAATATATTTAATGATGTAATTTTTTAAGCCTGATGAGTTTCTATTAAGATTTAAAAAATTCACTTTTTCCCACTTCTCACCTCCATATTTAGAATTTGATACCAGATTGTAATATCTTTAAGTACTAGATTTTGTACCTTCACAATAACATATAGAATTAGGGACGGAAATATAATCTCTTCCCAATATATGTATTTTTGAGTCGAGATTATAAATGCTGGTCTTAAATAACGGTTTTTCTTGTAGTGAGTAAAATAGCCTTACATACCTGGACGAACAAGCTTTTTGAAGAATTTTGAAGAATATTGAAAAAGAACTTTGTTAGAAGCCTTGAAACCCTAGCTTGAAGGGAAAAACTTTCTTGAGATTCTTGAATTACTTTCTTTGAAATCTCTATGGCTTAGAATTATGAATTTCATTAGTGATTCATAATTTTATGGAGGAATTTGAGTTGGAAAGAATGAAAATTTTAGATAAGGACTTACCTTGAAGAGGAATCTTGGAAAAGATTAAAAGAATCTTGAATGTAGTTTTCTACTTTGATTTTTTTCTTAGGGTTTTGCCCTAGGGTTTGAAAGAGAAGAGAATGATGGATTAAATGATGAAAATCCAATTGTTTCGAGCCTTGAATTAGTCAAGAAATTCTTTTAGGGTTTTCTTAGCGAAAAAAAAGACAAAAATGACTCTTTATATTCTAAGAGATATGGTCGTTTGAAGTTGACTTAAGTAAATATCTTACATGAAAACTTAATCAATTCTACTTTGTGCTTGGAGTTTCTAGTTGCCTTAATTGATATCCAAAATCATCCCATACTAAGGAATATAACCTTACACATATGGGCAATTTAAGAATCACCCGATATAAGCCTACAAGTAAATGAAGAATGATTCGAGTCTTATCGTAGAAATTTATGGGGTGTTACATCAAACTAATAAACTTACCCATAATATCAAGATCTCACATATAGGAGTTATTGTTTGCTTCAAATACCTCATTCTCTTTGACAACGATCATATAATTTTGAAAAGATCTTGAGCATGTTCATGAATTGTAGGCCAATAATACCCAAACTGCAAGATCTTATGAGCACTCTAGATACCACTATGATGACCACCAACAAGAGATGAATGAAAAGATTCTAATATAGTCATAATCTCTATCTCCGAAACACAACAAAGAATAATTCCATCAGCGCAGAAATGAAATAAATATGGCTCTTCCAAAAAAAAAACTTTTTAAAATCAAGCCAGAATTTTCTCCTTTGGTGAAATGAAAAATATGAAGGTATCAAGTCGCTCACCAAATAATTAGCTAAATGTACGAACCAAGGGATAATAACATATGTGATAGCCAAAACATGTTCGTCTTGATACATATCATCTATTTCAACTCTATCATCCAACTTCGACATTGCTTCTTCTTCTAATCTGGACAAGTGAACAACAACTTGGTTATATGTCTCTTTTAAAATTTCCACCTCAAAATTGAACTCTTGCATCAATAACACCAAACGAATCTGTCTTGGTTTCGCATCCCTTTTTTCCCATAAGATACCTCAAAGATGCATGGTTAGTGAGCATAATAACTTTGGTATCAAGAAAATAGGACAAAAATTTCTAGTGAAGAAAGATTACAGCAAACGATTCTTGTTCAGTGACAATATAATTCTTTTGAGCAACATTCAAGTCTTTGCTCGCAGAGTATATGGGAGAGAACATTTTCTCACACCTTTTCCCTAATACTACGCCAAGAGCCACCCCACTTGCATCAGACATCACTTCCAACAATTTTCCACAATCTGGTGAAGTAATGATTAGAGTAGAAATCAACTTTTCTTTTAATCTGTCAAATGCTTTCTAACGATAATCATTAAACTCGAACTTTGTCTACTTTTTAAGTAACATGCATAATGGGTGCGCTATCTCAGAGAAATCTTGAAGAATATCCGATAAAAACTATAATGTCTTAGAAAGCTGGCCACACCCTTCACAGAGATAGGTGGGGGCGACTTTTCCATCACTCGATTTTAACTTCATCAACCTCAATGTCTTTGTGGGAGATCCAATTAACCAAAACTATGCCCTTTTTCACTAATAAGTGAAATTTCTCCTAATTTAGCACAAGATTGCATAGAAAAAATATCCATAAATACCTAGATATTATGTTTCACCATGTTTGAGAAGATGGACATCATGCAATGCTGAAATGTCATTGGTGCATTACACAACTTGAATGTCAACCTCTTGAGCCTAAACGTTCCATATGGGCAAGTGAAATTAGTATTCTCTTGGTATTTTGGTGCTATAGATATCTGATTATAACCGGAATACCCATAAAAAAATAGTACTAACTCCTACCAGCAAGATGATCAAATATGTGGTCAATAAACTGTATAGGGAAGTGATCTTTCTATGTCCATACATTCAACTTGTGGTAATCCATGCAAAATCTATTATTTTTAATCGACCTCAATGGTACGAGTTTATTCTTCGCATTGGAAACCACAATACTTCCTGCCTTCTTAGTCACACATTGAAAAGGGCTGACCCAGTTATTGTCAACGACAGGGTAAACCACCCAAGAATCCAACCACTTGATAATTTATTTCTTTATACCTTCTTGCATTTGTGGATTTGATCTCCTTTGGTGCTGAATGCGCAGTTTACACTTAGGCATCAGTTGAATCTTATGAGAACATATGACTGGTGTAATACCTATGTTTTCAATAATTTTCCATTCAATTTCTCTTTTAAAATGCTTCAACACCGATATCATAGTCTCTACTTTACTTCATTCAAACCAGCAACAATGATGACCTTTAAAGTATTATTTTGAATCATAAAAACATATCTCAAGTGAGATGGGAGAACTTTCAATTCCAACTTTTGGGGCTCAATAATGAATAGTTTTGTAGGCAGAGTCTCGATATTTTTCATATCAAAATCTATCTTCCCTGGTGTATGACGTTCCAAGACCAGAAAGTGTAGCCACCATATCATTGTACTCCTCAATGTGATCTTCATCAAAATTTATGAACAAATCCGCGAGGGCTCCAACACCTAATATATCTTCAACTGGTACTGATGGTTTCTCCTCAATATTTAAATTCACTAGGGACATCATCTTAAGATCACGTTGATACTTCATTGATTTGTAGATATTAAATGTTACCTCTTCCTTTTTCAATCTATATTACATATGCCCTCTCTCCATTTTGGTTAAAGCACACATAATATCAAGGGATGGTTTGCCTAAGATGATGGACACATCTACGTCAAGTGTTTAGTCTAAGACTGTGAAATCCACAAGAAATATGATTGCCTCAAGTTTGACTAAAATATCTTGCAGAACCCAAATCACATAGGTTTAGCAAAGTACAATGTGACAATCGTACATGGATAGTGAATGCTCCAGGATCTTTCATCTTTTGCACTAATGATCTAGTAGCATTGGTATTAAAATGTGTCAATTCTTCATCCCCTTCAAAACCACGGTCTTGTTTTTAGTTACTAGATCTTTCATAAGATTATCACATCAGCACATATGTTCTAGTATTTAAATTAGGGAATGTTATTTAAGAGATTCTTGAGATGAACTTGTGATATTTTTGATTCTACATTTTCTTGGCCAATCGTTGAGGAAAATGAGGAAGTGGATGAGGCATCGGGATTATATTTTCAATAACTTCCTCTTCTTTCACAAGTTTATATTTAGGTTGTTCCACTTCTTCAACTTTAACCTCTTCCTTTTCTTTCTTACTTTCAACTTTAGTCGACATAGAGGGTTCATATTTTGTTTTTCACCTCGAGTAGTAATTTTCATGCATTGGCCTTAATTTTTTGAATTTTGTATAGTGATGTTGGGAAGTGTTCCTTGTAGGAGCGCATTCACAATTGAATATAGTTGACTCACCTACTACTCAAAGTGTTAGATGAATTTTGTATGTGTTACGACCCAGAGGTACCCCCTGTATGTAACATGACATATAGAACCCCGAAGGACTCAATAAAACACACTTACTTGTCATACATAATGAATTGAACAACAAGAGTAAAAATAGTCCAAGTCCAAAACATTTATTCTATAACGAAAAGCGGATGTCTAAAGTAATGTCTCAACATAGCCATCTAATACAACATAATGGAATTGGGCCTAGCCCATACATCATGTTCAAAAGAGAAAATACATGAAAGAAACTAAATAATAAAATTTCCATACTCGAAGCATGAGGACTCACGAAGCACGTAAATCAGTAAAATCACAAACTAGCCATGAAACTGAGCACCCTAAATATCATACCCTATATTTGGGGAAAATGTAGGAAAGAGTTTCATTGGTACAAAACAGTGTACCAAGTATGACAGCCATGCATAAACAGTTAAAACAAGCTAAAAGTGAGTATTTCATTTCATGACATGCAATTTACCAAGATAAAACATAATATAAAAGAGTTATAAAATATAAGTCATAAATCATGGTCAATGCAAGCTAAATTCTTCTTTAAAATCTTTGAACTTATATGCTACACTTCTATAAGTTCATTCATACTTGTGGGAATTAGGGTTAACCGACATGAGACCATGTGAGCTATAACATGGAATCCAGTGTCTACCCCACACCGAATAGAGGTGTTCAACTTGCCGAAGGTAGAACCTTAAACTTCTAGTATAAGTGGATATACTAGCTAATCAACCTATGTGGTCACATAATTATGGAATAAGGATTTTGCTAGTAGAACCCTGGACTCTACTACGTGGGGGACTCTATCTCATGAGATCACTTTGCTAACACAAACTCTACTAGTGTGAGAGATTCCATCTCATCTTAAATATCAACTCGGTGCTAAGCAGAAGTTCCAACGGAATAATCATTTCTAACTTGACTTCATTACTCCTGAAAAGGTGCCCTTTGATAACCAACTCAAGCTTGTTTGATTAAGATAGATCATTGTCTTTGATTCAGTTAGGTGAGAAAGACTTCCAACCTAAGAATCCTTTCTATTTTAGAACCTTTCACATCATGCTAGTAAATGTTTTAATGAGAATACCATTTCAGAATAAAACATCATCATAATTGGCGCTTTACTCTCAAACCACCCTTAAAACATTTACATAGATTCCATAAAACAATGCATAAGTCCATAATTTACCTCTTAAGGTCAAAACCCACTTTCAGTCATAAACTCTTAGAAAACATAAGTTAGACATGAATTTCATCATAAATACATGTAAAGCTTGCAATACATGCTCAATTTCATTAAACTCTTCCTTGAAGATCAAAATCTCACATCATATGATTCATAACTTGAAAACATGTGGGATTACATGGGTACATGAGAAATCATCCTACCATAATCATCTATCATATATTAATACATAATAGATCAGTATTAAATCATTTAAACCAATAATAAAGAGAATCCATGATATTTGATGAAAACCTAACTCAATTGGAGAATTCTACCTTTTGAAATAGAGAGGTTTAAGAACTCCATGGATGAAAGGAATCCACGGATCAAAACTATCATACCTTGAGTCTAATTTCTAGTCTTAAATGAAGGAATTGGAACCTTTGCTTAAAACCCTAGGTGAATGCTTCTTCTTCTTTTTTGTTACGACTCGGGAGAACCCCCTAGGAATAACACAACATACCTGACCTTTCGAATGTGTTATACAAGCCCTTAGATTCATTGATTGCATTCTCATTAAAAAGTGCAGGATTAAAACTTTTTCATAATATAACACAAGACTAAAAAGTCATCTCATTTAAAACCATAGATACAACGTTAGGACACTAAGTCGCATCTTTCCATCTTATACACAACTTCAATATAATAGAGTCACGACCCTTACAATACAAAAAGAACATTACTAATCTATTACATGAACTTAAAGAAATTCTTGACATAAAGGTACTTGAATCATTAAGGACACACCCGAACTTGGGAATAGTAATCCAAGCTCTTCATTCTAGGGAAAGTCCTTTAGCCATCACCACCTAAACTTGGTGTAAAAAGATGAAGAAGAATGGTATTAGTACAAGAATGCACTAAGTATGATAACCATGCAAAAACATTCTTTAAAGTACATTTGTTGGAAACCATGCATTATGTCATTTTAGTTAAACTTTATAAGCATTTGATACAACAAGTATAATATAGGTCACATACATCATAATATACATGGACACAACAATTCCTAAAGTGATTTATTACATTTAAGACACATTCAGTATCTCCAATACTTTAACTTTCCTTTTTACCTCAACTACTTACCTCAAGCAACCCTTAAGTAAGACTAAGTGCAATGCATAAATAGTGTCCCACTCCACCACTCATACAAAATATCACCTTAAGGTCACCAAGGGTGAACATTCATACACCCTTCATCAAACCAACCATATGCATTCATAAGGACATAACATATCATGAAACATAACCTTCACATAAGAATCATCCCTAAGACAAACCCAAGTCACACTAGTTCAATGTGCAAGTATCATCCCATAATATTATTCACACCATGTGTTCCTATGAAGTCATCCTAGACTAGACACATCATATTCAATAAGTCACAACACATGCCTTTAAAATTTGAATAAGACCAACATACTTCATAGACCTCATTTAAGAACTCACTCACTTATTACATCATAGTCATAGCCCATTTAGTTTTTATGCACATCTCATGAAAAATATACAAGTCCATACCATAAGAACCACTATAACGAAAACCATAATCAACATTACATATTTCGAGTTCATTTCATCAATACATTACAAGACATTGCTCATAACCCCAATCCAAGTCTACTAGTGCAATGTATATGTGAAGCAACATAAACTCACACACGCCAAGTAAACTAACAAGGAGGTCACAAGCATTGTCATATACCTCATAAATCATCATAACAAGCATATACAACAACATGCATACTAAGTGCGACCATCATCATGTATATTGAATGAGACCAAGATCATGCATATTATTATAACAATTATGTTAACATCGTAATTCCACTCATAAGATATGTACATATACATAAAGAACCCACCTTAGAACTCCCCTCAAGACTTACTTGTGCAATGTATAGGCAAAGTCCCATTCCCTTACCTACACTAAGTAACATCTATTTGGTAGTCCTAGTTAGTGTTCATCTTCTTACATTCATATGTTAATTTTATTATTCAGGAAACTTTTCCATAACTGAAATAGACCATGTGAGCTAAATGGAATCCAGTGTCATCTCCTCACACCGAAAAGAGGGTGTATTACTTGCCAAGGTAAGACATATACATTCATATAACATCTAGGTGCATCCACTAGCTAAAGTTCCTATGGGGGAATATCGTTAAGAAACTAGGAGGCTGTTACTAGAAACCCTATATATGATAAATCGCATTGTAGGTTCCACCTCATGAGAACATTGGGTGAACCTCCAATGCTTGTGAAAGGGACACCTCTCATAGTCAGGATTACTCGGTGCTAAGATAAATTTCCTTTTTGAAGGACATTTTATTCTTTATTAAATTAGTTCATAAGATAGGTCTTAGTGGCTTAATCCCTTATATAACATGTACGTAACTCATAGGTTATATGATAAGAATGTCCTTTTCATCAAAAACCCAGATCATGTGAGAATGTACTTTCACATAATCATGACATCCATAACATAGTCTAGTTTAGAGTACAATTGAGGAAACCTTTCAAGATACTCTAATCCACTAGATTATCATTAACCTTCTTCATTCATACATTCATGTGTGTGTACATATGTGAGAAAGACTTTTATATAAACACCATTAGACCACACATGTTCATACTTCATTAGACCTATAATTTTCATGCATTATATGATATAATGGTGCATATGAGAATTATCCTTTCAATTAACACCATAAACATATCATACTCATAGTTATGCGTGGGGTGTGTGTACATATTGGTCCTCATGATCACATAATAGAAACAACATTATTATTGAGAAACCTCCCTTCAAAGGATCACAACACATTTACAATATCCCAAGTCATAACAACTCAGATATAGATCATATAGGGATTGTATACCACACACCCACATTTCATCATAGGAGACAAGACCACATTCAATATCTGAATAGACAACTCCTAACATGTATAAGATGACACATTCAAATTGGATTGTATAGGTAGGGGTCATTCCACAATAGTATTTATCACAAAAAAAATACCATACCTTAACATCCTTATTTATATTATAATTAACTTTATGAGTACACCCTTATCATGATACTAACATTGAGGACTTCATACATAAACTTCATGGCACACCTTCATACTCATGTTCATCGTAATAACAATTCACTTTAAATATATTGCCCTCAAGTCCATGATCACAACATATACAGATAAATAAAAGTAAACACTGCCATTATAAGTGGATCAAACCATACAACATCGATTCTAATACTATAGACAAGAAGTTAGGTCAACTTAACAATTCTCCAATTCATGATCAATCCTCAACATTTCATAATCAATATCTATAAATAGCAATAACATTCAATAATACATCAAAATCTAAACATAATTCTATTAACATCCAATCACTTCACAAAACCCACTTCATAGACTAAATTGATAGTTTAGGGAGATCATGGGTTATTCAAGGAATTACATTGAAAATCATGTTAAAAACCTTTATTAAACAGTAATTCATCATTACAATTTCTTTGAAAACTATTTGACAATGATTACATGTTTATATTGAAAATTGGGAAATTTGATCATAGAAACTCTTTATAAAATCTTTGATGGAACTCCTTGAATGAAAGGTTATCCAATGATAAAGAGTTACCATACCTTATATATTTAAGACCCACGGAAACTGAACAATAAATAAGTTGAAAATCCGTCTCCTAGCTCGAGCTTGAGCTTGGCCTCCAATGGAGTTTTGAGCGAATCTATTTTGGGAGGGAAAGGTTTAGTTTTGAAGAATGAATTCTAATTTGGGGTTTCAATGTTTTAAATAACTAAAAATACCCTAAAATAGGTAAAATAACCGTCCATCATTTAATTAGAACATGGGGTGAATTTACCAATTCACCCTTTAATAGGCTGAGACTTAGGCAGTGTTGTAGGTCCAATCGACGATCACCATTGACAGATCATCAATAGATTGACGGTTCCCTCCTGGTCATCCATTAATGGTGACTGCGGCTTGTAATTTTGAGGGCTAAGATCCCACGGAGAAGTTTGGAGCCACGCCCCCTTTCTACGGGGTGTCAATTGGTTAAAGGGGCGTCGTTTGTGGTCGTCAATAGGTGCTATTTTGACAGCTTTTTGGAAAATGTTTGGGTCCTTCTCAAGGACCCTTAGGGTGGTCCTTGGGGAGTATTACCCAGACGCTTCGACCCTACACAAGACCATGTAGGTACTAGGGTCACCTCACATCATTTTAGACTTTAAACGACACTTCAAAACAAGGCTAACATACTAGGACACACTAGCACACAAAAGACTAGTTTTGAGACGTCTTGGTCGTCCTTTGATGTTTGACCTCAAACATCTTTAAACCAACTAATAAAGTTGTTTATTACCTTATTAAGAAGTTATTAACTCATAATAATCATGTGAGGATGTAGTTCATCCTATTTCATTTTGAGGGTCGTAACATTCTTCTTCTTCAAGTTTCAATAGAGAGAAAATTTGGAGAAAATGAAGTGAATGAGTCAATTTGGGGGTTTAAAAGGCTTATATAGGGGTTCTAAATAAAGGAAAAATGACATATAATAGGAATTAATTAATTAGTAAAAGACACAACTGCCCTTGAATAATAACTGCCAGCTGTAACCCACGCCCCACCACCAACGGACCATGGATGAACCAATGGTCCATCCTGCGCACTCGTGGTTCATGGTCATATACTTTTGTTTGACTGGACCCACGAATCCTAGACCACGGGCGTGGATCCACCTACGATTCGTAGGTCCTACCATGGCCCATGGCCTAGACAACTATTGGTTGGTCCTCTCCACGAACCCACCTATGACTCGTGGCTTTACCCATGGCCCATGGTTGGGTCATTGTGGATGGCACTTGTAAGTTCTAAAAAGGTGCTATATTGGTATTTTGAAGATGACGTGTTATAATATATCTCCCTTACGACCATTTTTCCTCGAATGATATTTAAACTGGTTGTAACAGAGGAGGAGAGGAGCTAACTACCCAACCTAACAATACAACTCATACAACCCAGGAGGAATTATCTAATCAAAGCTAAGATGTTCTCAAAACATTATAAGATAGGTGAAACTACTCTATCAGCTCATTATGCATGAAGTGGACATAAATAGGGAGGAAACATCAACTCCAAGCTCTACATACTGAAATGCATCATAAGGAAGTAGGAACTACATCGATAAACCCAATATGCATGAAATTTCAACGTTACTCATTTTCAAGAAGGAACTACCTTCTCCAAGATTAAAGCATGCTCAAAACAATCTCATAGAGCTCATATGCAATTTAATCTAAAAAATCATATCTAAATCATGTTCATCAATTCATCTAATGAAGTCTACATGGAACTCAGACTCATTTGTAATGACCCGTAAAACATGAAAGTGAAGCTAAATCCTAACGAGTTTTGTTTTGAGTTTGGTATAGGGTTTTGAGTTTTAAATTGTCTTCCGAAGATTAGGTTGAGGGGTTTAGGGTTTAAGCGTTAAGGTACAACTTCTCGAGGACCAACCAAGGGGTCTTTGAGAAGAACCCTAAAGCCTAATCCCCAAAACCCTAAGAAACCAAAAATCTGCAAAAAATCATGTGGCTCACGGATGAGACCTACAACACGTAGGTCCATGCACGCCCCTGTGGACGGCCACTATTGGTAAAGTTACAAAAATGCATGTTTCATACATGAACCACGACTTGCCAGATTGACCCATGGACCCACCGATGATCCGTGGATGGGGTTAGTAAGTCTTCATCTGTTTTGCTGTCACGACTCGACTAAGTGAGGGGTAGTTTGGTAATTCATTTATGATTTATATAAATATGGATAAGGTTATTATTGATAAATTAAAGTATTTTAAGGCTTTTATAGGTATTAAAACTCCTTTTTCAATTCATTATTCCCAAATAATCAAACTAGAAAGCTCATCTCCTTAAAATATTCTCTCTCTAGAATCCTCTGTTGAAGAAGAAGGAAAAAAGCTCAAAGATCAAGATATTATCTTTATCACTCAATTTTAGTGGAGATTATTTCATATAGGTATGGTAGTCTTCATCCTTTATTAAGTTCCATTCAAAGTGTCCTATCAAAAGTTATTTCAAGTTTTCAAATCCCCCCAAAATCTAGATTTTTTCAATCATGCATGGATTCAAATCCAAATCATTTTAAGGTTTATATGTGATAAATTATGAATGAATTTCTTATATAATGATGAATTATGTTGTATTGTGAAGAATTTCTCTATGAACCCATGTTTTCCCCAAAAAATGCAAAAGTGAATACATGTGATTGGAGATTGATTGATCGTGCAGTATGTTGAATTATTTAAGTTTATATTGAATTAGTTTAATGAATCATGTCACTATTAATGCCTAATTGTAGTATTCTAGTATGTGTTGGTGAATTTTGATCCATGGCCTTGAAAGGCAAAGTATGAAGGATTCATGTATCATTATGATGAGAAATATATGAATGTAAATTCAATGAAAGTATTAAGATCATGTTTAAAATGTAATTGTGTTATTAGTGAAAGATTACTCTCAATTAAAACTCATGAATGATGATGACAGAATGTAAAAAGGTTTCTTCAATGTATTGTACACTTTGAATGGTAGGTTTAGATATCCAATTCATGTGTAATTGATAGTAATGTTGATTACATATCTTGAATTGGTAGGCTGTGGAATCCTTTTCTTGAATGAATGAATGTATTGGTGATTGAAGTACCTTGAATTGGTAGGCTTAGGCATCCTATTCTTGTGTTGCTAATGTACTTTTATCTATTGAATATTAATCTATAGGCCAATGTCATTCCTTTCATATATGACTTAATTATGAATATGGATCGATATACCTATGGCCTTCCTTTCATAAATGAACTAATGTAATGACGACTCTTGAATAGGTATTCCTTTTATAATGAGTTAATTACTAATGAACCATAAATAGACATGACAAAGGCATTCCTTTCATGTATATAATAATGAAATGATGAACCATGAATCGATAGGCTTATGGCATTCCTTTCATGAGTATTTATGATCTATGCTAATAATGAACCGTGAATCAATAGGCTTATGACATTCCTTTCATGTGTAATGATGTACCTTGGGTCGATAGGCTTACGGAATTCCTCTCAAGTACGATCATGTAATGTGAATGAAATACTTTATAGGAATGGACGCTAAGCACTGAGCGGATTTGGTAAGATGGAAGTTCTCCCTATGTTAGGCTTGGATTTTGATGAATGTTTTACTTATTCCATAATACTATGTTTGCATAGTACATTAGCTTGTGGATCCACCTAAGCTAAAATGTTACCGGTTCTAGCTTAAGAAAATAGACCAACTATTTACGGTATGGTTCAAGACACCAGATTCCATGATCAAGATCTCATGGTCTATGCCGGTTAAACGCTTAATCCTATAATGTGAGATGTGAACTATGGTTTCTTTAGAATTTCTATGAAGTACGTGTTGTAGTATGGGATGTCATCCATGCATTGAAATAGTAGGCTTTGAGAGGGCTATAGTGAGCTTTCTAATGTCTTAATGACTAATAAAGGAGTGTTCCCTTAATAAATATAATAATGAGTGTTAGTTAAATGTTTAATGTAATGATACATGTTTTAGTTAGATTGTATTTATGGCTTACTTTCTTTTTCATGAATTATGAAATGTTTAAATTCATTATGTATAAGTATGGTTTAAAGATGAAAAGGAATAATGGTAAGTTCACTTTTGGTGGCCTTAATGTGGTACTTAGTGTGGATGGTGGTATGGGACGCTATTCATACCTTGCACAAGGTATAACTTGAGGTTAGTTGAAGTACAAGGTCTAATGTGATGAAATGACTTGTATGTTGAGTATGTTGTGTTTTATGCCTCTTATGTTTATGTTCATGATATTTTCTCAAAGTTGGCATGTGCATGGTTTTCAAACAAAAATTTTCTTTTTAAGCATGGTTTTTGCATGATTATCATACTTAGTACATTAAATTTGCTAACCCATATTCTTCTATTTTCTACAAAGATAGGTTTCGGCAAGTGATTTGAGTTCTTCTTCTTCAAGCTTGGAATTGAGTTTCTCCAAGAATATTGGTAAGTCCTCATTTATTCGAGGACAAGTACTTTGATGTTTCATGTCTTTTATTGTAAGAGACTCTTTTTAGAGTTTTGTTAAGGTTTTCTATAATAAAGGGCGGTGATGCTACTTTTGTTTAAAACATATGTTGGATTGCCATGTGAGACTAGTAGACTTCCATTGTATTTTAAAAGATTTTTGACTATATGGATTTAAGGAAACATTTTAAATTCTGCAGTATTTCTTTTATATTATGTGTTGACATGCTATGAGGCTTGTATGAGAATTTTCGGAGTCTTGTACGTAGTGTGACGTCTGAGGTGTAGGCTCAGGGCATTACAAACATGGCATCAGAGCACAAGATTTTGGGATAATTTTAGGATTGATGTCTCACAAGCCACGTCGAGTAGAGTCTTGTTCATATGTGTGATTATAAAAAGCAATAAGACGTTAGGAGATTTCCCTTTCTTCATTACTCCTAAGTCATGCCATAGAGTTTTGCTTTATAAGTGTCCTTTTCCTAACCCTTCTTATGTGACTAAAGGAAATGACTACAAGGAGGGTGGCCACGAGAAAGATGGAAGAGGATATTGTGAATGAGGGAGTTCCTCCCCAAGATCCCCAAGGTCCTCAAGATGAACAAGTTGCCCAAGTCAATCAAATTCCAGTTGATACTCCGGCTAGGACCAATGAAGAAGTTAGGTTGACGCTTTTGACGATGGATACAACTATAAATACTCAAGCTCAAGCTATGACGACTAATGCCACTAGGGGTATTGAGACTCATATGAACCCAATTGTGAGAACTATGGATTCTACATTGAGGAGTTTTCAAGGAAGAATCCTCTAGTGTTTCTAGGTTCTAAGGTGAGAGAGGATCCCTTAAATTTTGTGTATGAGGTGTATAAGGTAGTTGATGATATGGGGGTAACTTCTATAGAGAAAGTAGAACTTGTCGCTTACCAATTAAAGGATGTTACCCAAGTTTGGTTTACTCAATGGAAGAGCAACAGGTCGGTAGGAGCGGGTACCATAGACTGGGAGGTGTTTAAGAAAGATTTACTTGATAGGTTTTCCTTGATAGGTTTTTACCCTGTGAGAATAGCGAGGTTAAGATGGAATATTTTATCAACCTTAAGCAAGCTAGACTACTCGTTGAAATTTACCATCTTTTTCTAGGTATGCTCCATCTTTGGTGTGTAATCCGAGGGATGAGATAAGTATATTTGTGATGGGTGTGTCCGACCTAGTTGAGGAAGAGTGTTGTAAGACTATGCTCTATGATGAATGAACATCTCTAGGATTATGGTGTATGCTCAATAAATAGGAGTCCAAACTTAAGAGAAAGAATAGGGAGATAAAGAGATGTGGGTCTAATGATCACGGTTAACCAAGGTTCAAAAAGAGGGATTTTAACCAAGATTCTTTAACCAATCCTAGGGCTAACCAAGAGAAAGGTAGTGGGTCTCCATTTCCTAAATCTATTTGTACCACTTGTTGGAAGAAGCACTATGGGAAGTTATTAGCCGGTACGAATGGTTGTTGTGGTTGTGGTAAGAATAACCATCAAGTGATAAATTGCCTACTCTTACGGCTATGAGAAGAGAGTCCAAACAATATTCTCTTAATGACCCGAATCCTAATGTTCCAAAGAGAAACCGTTCCTATGTGCTTCAACCTAGAAAAGACAAATAAAATATTATGAATGAAGGCACCAGTATGTGATAGTTCCTTATAGTTGTGAATGTCTTGTTAAGGTCCCTATGTTGTTTCCATGATAGCCTTAGTATGGGTTTAATCCTAAGAGGGGTGGTATGTTGAATATTAAGGTTTTTGAGACTGTCAATATCCTTATCTCTTTCCTTCTATTCCTATTCAAGCTTGAGACCACGAGTACCTTATAGCTTGTTTCATGTTTTGGAGTCATGTGTGATTGTGTGTTTCCATGGTCTCGTTATGATATGCACGCTCTTGATGAATTCATGTTTAAATGAGAAAATTAGTTTTTATGATTTATGTTCCTCATGTTGATGTGCATTTAGTATGAGTTGCCTATAAAATTCATAAGATGAATGTTGAACAAGCTTAAAAGTGATTCTGACAGTAATTGCATATTTTGCCTAATGATGTTGTGATTAGAATGATTTGAGTTGGCAAAGGTAATTCCTCTAATGAAATGATAAATTTGAAGATTCATGCATAATGAGTTTGTAGATGTAGCTCCTACTTCCTTATGTTGCTTTGAGTATGTTTGAGGTGGATTTGATGTTTCCTCCTACTATTGTGCACTGTTTATGATATTGCATGCATGATGAAATGCTATTCTTGAGTCTTTGTTTCCCTAAAAGTGCTTAAAGTATCATTCGAGGACGAATGTTCCTAAGTGGGAGATAGTGTAATGACTCGTAAAACTAGTAAGTGAAGCTAGATCCTAAGGAGTTTTATTTTGAGTTTGATATGGAGTTTAGAGTCGTAAATTGTCCTTCCAAGCTTAGTATGAGGGGTTTAAGGTTTAAGCATCAAGGTACGACTCCCTAAGGACAAACCATGGGGTCCTGAGGAGGACCCTAAGGCCTAACACCTAAGACCCCAAAAAACCAAAATCATGTGACTCAGGGATGAAACATACGCCCCGTAGGTCCATCCACGCCCCGTGGATGGACTATGTGGGTAAAGGTCCCAAAATACATACTACATCCACGAACCACGACTTTCCAGCACGGGCTGTGCACTCACCGATGGTCCGTGGGTGGGGTTCATGAGTCTCCACCTGTTTTGCCGTCAAGACTCGGCCAAGTGAGGGGTGGTTCGATTAATTCCTTTTTGAGTTACTTAAGTTGGATAACTATTATGATTGATTAATTAAATTACTTTAAGTCTTCTAAAGGTATTAAAACTCCTTTTTGTCAATTCGTTATTTCCAAGCACTCAAATTAGAAACCTCTTCTCCTCAAAATATTCTGTCTCTAGAATCCTCCATTGAAAAAGAAGGAATAATGCTCCAAGCTCAAAATATCATCTTTCTCACTCAATTTTTGTGGATTTTCTTCCAAAGATGTATGGCAGTCTTCATTCTTGAATTGCTTAAGCTTGTATTAAATTGGTTTATTGAAAAATGTAGTTGTTCATGCCTAATAGCAGTATTCTAGGGTGTGTTGCTGAATTATAATCCATGGCCTTGAAAGGCAAAGTATGAAGGATTCATGTATTATTATGATGAGAAGTATATGCATGTGAACCAAATGAAAGTATTAAGATCATGTTTAAAATGTAATTGCATTATTATTGAAAGCTTATTCTCAATTAACACTCATGAATGATGATGATAGAATGTGAAGGGATTTCTTCAATGTATTGTAAACTTTGAATTGGTAGGCTTATGCATCCTATTCTCTTGTAAATGATAGTAATGTTGATTATGTATCTTGAATTTGTAGTATTAGTGTTATGATCCGAGAGTACCCCCTAGGTGTAACACGATGTACTTGACCTCTCGAAGGTCCTATACAAGCCCTTAGCATTCATTCATCGCATTATCATAAAAAAAAAGTGCAAAATTTAAAACTTTTTCATAATATAACTCAAGATTAAAAATTCATCTCATTTAAAAATAATTATTACAAAGTGAGGACACTAAGTATCATCTTGCAATCTCAGACACAACTTCAATATAATAGGGACACGACCCTTTCAATACAAAAAGAACATTACTAGTCTATTATATGAACTTAAAGAAAACTCTTAACATAAAGGTCCTTGAATAATTAAGGACACACTCAAATAGTAATCGAAGCTCTTCATTCTAGGAAAAGTTCAGTAGCCATCACCACCTACACTTGGTGTAAAAAGATGAAGAAGAATGGTATTAGTACAAGAACACACTAAGTATGATAACTGTAATACCTTGGAAATGACTTAGGTAAATCTAGATCCTAACATGTTTTTTTGTGAGGGTATAAGGTCTTCAAATGGTTTATAATGTGGTATTGAGGCAGTGTCTAGATTTTAGGTGTATTCGAAGTCAAACGTCAAGGAATGACTATGACGTTCGACGACTAAGTCACCTATGTGCCTCATGTGTGGTTATGTTCCTTGTGTTTAATGAGTTAATGAGGTCATTATATGAGTTATTATAGTTTTTATAGGTAGTGTGTCAAGTTTCATGAAGTTTGGAGGTCAAATATCCAAGAACATCCATGACATTTGAAAGGTTTGCCTTGAAATGACCTTGTGTGTCTTCGCATGTTTAGTCGAGTTTTACGTGTTTGTTTTGGATGAAGTTGATATGGGAGGTGATAAAATCAAATAGGAACATATTAGGATTGGAAACGTCTAGGAAAACATCCCCAAGGACCATCCCAGGGACCTTGAGGAAGGACACACCCCAAGAGCCAAATTTTGAAAACCAGCCCAACCTACGGATGGCAGTCGACGACTCATGGGTCAATCGATGCCCCGTCGGTGAGGGGCGTAGGTTGAAACTTAGGCGTGGGAGAATTCTAAGCCAAGGAACAGACTCAATCCCAAACCACTGGCCAACATGACGATCCGTTAGTTGGGAAACGGGCCGTCACTGGCCAGGCGTGGTTTGGTCTGTCAATTGAACAACTTACTGTTAATTCTAGGGGTGAATTGGTAAATTCACCCCACGTCAAAATAAGAGAAAGGGCGGTTACTTAGGGGTACTTTTGGTATTTTAAACATGTTTATAAGTCCTAAATACCTAGATGAACTCATTCTTCAAAAATCAAAACCAAAAACTTCTGAAGAGCTCTCTAGAACTCCATTGAAGCTTGAAGGGAAATTGAAGCTTGAAGGTTGATTTTTCTAGAAATTTCTCTCAAATTTCGTGGATTAGCATAATTAAGGTATGGTTTTTGATCCTTGAAACTCTATTCATCAAGGAGCCAATCTTCAAAGTGATTTCAAAAGAGTTCTTAAAAGATGAGCCTCATATATTGGAATCTATCCATGGGTTCTTGCATTAAAGGTTTTAAAGCATTGAATATCTATTGAATTGTTGTTAATTTGATTATTTTAACTCAATTACCCTATGAACCCATGTAATTGATGAACTCTAGTTTTGACTAATTTATGGGTTAAGTGATATTGTCTTAATGCTAAGAATTCTACTGTAGTTTTCTATGGGCTATTGAATGATGTAATAATTGTATTCAATTGATGTCTTATTGGTTATATATTGATAAATCTAAATTGAATTGACCTAGTTTCATTAAGTATAATATATTATGTATTTAATGATGTTCATGGCCATGGGTAAGGGCCGTATGGTATTGAATTGGATGATTTAGCTAAGGATTGAAGTGGTGAGAATGGATTGGTGGTACGCTGCCATAATTCTCTTTATTTTATGTTAATAAGACTTCAATATGTTGTGATTTGTATGATCCACTTATGGTGGAGGTGCTATGTGCCTTACTTGCAATTGATGTGGCCTTATCGGCATTTCTTTATGTATTATGATGATTATGGCCTTGTCGGCACTACTTGAAGTATTTTGATGATTTGTGTAGTTAATTTATGTGAAGAATCAGCATATCTATCTACATGTGATTAAGTGAAAGTATGTGTTCTTCTATTTGATGTTGTTAGGTGATCATGTTAGACGATGACTATGTCTTACGTGTGTAGTCTTAGAGTTGATGCATGCTTATTCCTACTTGACTATATGAGTCTATGATGGTTATATTGATGATTATATAGTAATGCATAGGATGACATAAGGATGATAAGGGTCATTCCTAAGTGCTTCAAAGAATGATATGCTATATATAATAAATTAAAGTATGTTGTGTCTTATTTTGATAGACGTGTGTCCCTTACTTGATACATGTATGAATGATATGTGAATATGAGATGACTTGACTAGGTAAGCTTGTTGCACCCTTTTCATGTATGAATGAATGATATGTGAGACCTTCAATGATGTTAAGAAGGTATTATTTAGAGTCCCTAGGTCTTCTCCAAGACCATTACTTGAATGTCCTTATGTGATGAATGAGTCTTAAACTAATGAATGTAATGATTTAAGTCAAACAAAGATTTTTAATTAATAAGTACTTATATAGAGTAGTTAAGGGTTGTCTGGTTAAGGTGTGAAGGGGACATAGGAATGGTCATTTCGTATCTTACCTAGATAAGTCTTAAGAATGACTCTAGTTAGGGAAGATGGTTGATTATGTAGACATGATCTAAGCCTTAGGTAGTCTTAAGGATTATTTAGGTAATATTAATGAGGTCAATAATGGACGTTATCTTCTTGATTTACTTAAGTAAGTTGTTTGATAGCCTTTAGAAGATGAATGTCATTTTATCTATATGTTGTTGTATTATATGAGAATGATTCTATCGTAGGTGGTATAAAAGATCTCTTAAGTGTGTGTGAAAGGGATTGTATGGGCGGTCACTTCACAAGTCACTCAATTAAACCTTAGAATCACCTTTGGTAGGAGGATCTCATGTTGATGTGGTTGATGTATTGTAAGTGTGTATATCTCATTATAGGTTGTCTTAAGGATCATTTAGGTGTGCCTAGAGAGGGTGTATGGGCGGCCTCTCTTTGTCTTACCTAAGTGAGTCTTAGTATATCTTTAGTGAGAGGATTGCATACTAGAAAGTGTTTAAGGTGAAATTAAGCAACTTCACTGTAACAGTGAAGGAGCTCACTGTACAGTGAATTAGTTCACTATAAGTTGTGCTTAAAATGTGAATAATTGCTTAAGTAATTTCTTATGCGTTTCTAAGGTGTTAAATGTTATTCTTATGTTTATGATATGACGTTTCAATCAAAAAGAGCATGTTCCTAATAAATGTCTGTTTTCATGATTTTTATGCATTATGCCATCTTAGTACATGTGTTTGTACTATTTAAGGTGTGTGTAACAACCCTAAATAGACTATACTAAGTAATGCTTAATGTATCTAGAATGCCTACGATTAGACCAGGTTTGCACGGATTGATGCGCGTAGAACCAGACCTCTGAACCCTTGCAACAGCCAAGCCAACTAACTTGGTGAGTTAGTTGAGCTAGGAAAGGTTGGGTCCATCCATATAGGGCACCCGAATATGAAGATTTACCCGGATGAGTCTTAATCGGACTTAAAAAGGGGTAATCTTAAGTTTGGAGGGTCTAGGGGTAAAATGGTCTTATAATGGCTAAGGATAGTATTGTAATTACCCTAAATATTTAATTAATTAAATAATTAATATGGTGGAGGGTCAATTCGGGTAGGAAGGGCCGAAATTAACCCTTTGAGCGAAATCTTGCTCTACCCAGGTTCGAACCTTGGCGGAAGCGATGATTAAATTGATTTATTGTATTTAGTGAATTAGTTAAATTAATTAATATTTAGTTTTATGATTTAATTAAAGTAAAATCAGATTTTTAATAAAAAAAATAATATTAATAATAATGAGGAGTCCTAGTTTGACTAAGTCTCCACCTAGCTCTCCAAATCCTACTCCTCTCATTCTCACGTCTCTCACTCGCATTCTCACGTTTTTGATCAGCAAAAGAACTGAAAATAATAGTTCTTCACTCTTGAAGAACTTACACACAAAAACTCAAACAAAAAGTTAAGCTAAAAACGAAAATCAATAACATTCTTCTCGACGGATTGGGTTTGAGATTTCGGTTGTGAGGCAGTGGTGTCGTGGTAATAGGCAGCATTGAAACAAGTGTTGAATGACATTAATGTATGAGTTTTCTTCTCTCTTTGTCCCTTTACCAAGAGACCCCTAAGTTCAGTTTAAATTCCAATCGAGAAACAAACGTTGTCCCCGTTGCATGCCCCTGTCATTAGATCCTTTGAAAGATTCAAAGTATGCGTTGGTATGTCTTCTGGTAGATAATTTTAGGTCTGGTTGTGATTATGTGTTGAATGTGTATTTGGAAATTATGTAAAGAATGAAAGATGTATTCCGGGTAAGTGTATTAAGTTAACTGTTTGAGCATGTGTGCGCTGTAAATTAACTATGTTGCTGCCTGAAATTTGCATGTTAAAAATGTTGTGTTTTCGTGTATGAAAATGTTAAACATGTGATGTTCATATAAGGGTAATGTTGCTGCAAAAATGTCACCCGAATTACTCCAAGAATCAACATAAGAACTTGAGAGAAAGATGGATTTAAAGAGACCGAATTTCCAGCTTGCTGGAAATGTTGGTCTTCGCCAAAAATTTGAAAATTTAGCTATATTTTAATTTTTTTTAAAAGTTGTTAGGTCATTGGGGATTGAACCCAAGACCTAACCAAATGCAAATTACATAAAAAGTTCATGAGAAAAACGAAAAGAAAATTAAATGTGGTGAGTGGGGATTGAACCCACAACCTCTTGAATAGATGAGAGAGTTAGGAGAAAAATAAAGGAGAAAAATAAAATGTGGTGAGTGTGGATTGAACCCACAACCTCTTCAAAAGAGGAGAAAATTAGGAGAAAAAAAGGGAAGAAAATAAATGGGGTGAGTGGGGATTGAACCCAGAACCTCTTGAATAGATGAGTGAGTTAGGAGAAATATAAAAGAGAAGTATATAATGAGGTGAGTAGGGATTGAACCCACAACCTCTTGGATAAAGTTAAGAGAAAAATTAAGAGAAAAAAAATGAGTTTGTGGGGGATTGATCCCACAATCTCTTTGCCTTAAACCAGAAAGAGAGGAGTGAAAAGAAAGAAAATATTATGGGGGTGATGGGGATCGACCTAGGGTCCCCCAAATCTTAAAAATGCAAGTACCAAGTTTAATATAATACTAAGTGTTGCTCAAGGAATTCGAAATCGGGTTCCCTTGACCAATTCCGTATTCACACATAAGTCGTACGTGAACAAATATTTCATGAATGCTTCCTCTAAGAGTCGAAATCAAGATCTTGGCATACCAACAAGATGCATAAGTCTTGTACCACATAATCTGGGGTAAGTATGAGTCTCTTAGACGAATTATGAATGAAGCCTCATGGCTTGTACGTATGGATCCATAAGTCCAGTGTACATTTAGAAGTAAGCAAACCTAAGATTGATGTAATGAAATGATGTGAACCTAGGAGTTTTATGTAAGAGTGTTAAACATACTAAAAGTCCAAGTGCATTGGCATATGACGAAATGAATATTCACGTAAGGGGAGTGTAGAATGATGTAAAGTCAAATCTCAAGCATACTAAAAAACAAAGTGTTAAGAATGAATTCATAGTTAATATGTAAAGAAAAGAGTGACTACATGACTATAGGCTAGTGCAAGTGAGATAAGCTGCATCTACGCCTAAAAATCAGTGTCACTAAATGAAATTTCTAAGAATGTATATATATACTAAATGATGAATAAGGAATGAAAGAGTGGATACATGAGGATAGGCAAGTACAAGTGAGACAAGATGTATCTACGCCTAGAATCAATGTCCCTCAATGTAAACTCCAAGAGAGCATATGTATGTTATACGATGAAAAAATAATAAAAGGTGAGTAAAGATGAAACGAAAAGATGTTAAGAGAGAATAGAGTGAAACCATAATATGAGGCTAGTGCAAGTGAGACAAGTTGTACCTACGCCTATATTAGGTCACCAAAAGTACTTACCCAGAGAGTGTTGAATATTAAGAGAGAAGTCTCAATCACACTCTATATGTAAGTGTAAGTTAAATTCAAACTTAAAGCGTAATGATGAGATGAGAAATCATCTAATGAGCTATGATGCCTCATGTTAGAAGCCAACTTCTATAATGTATGAGATGAATGTAATGGAACTTTATACTAAGCACTGATAGGCTAGCTATGAGTCAGGATTCTTTCTTTCGGGAAGGAAAAAGTTCGTGTAATTCTCATGAGAT
Source organism: Solanum pennellii (assembly GCF_001406875.1). Classification (NCBI taxonomy): domain Eukaryota; kingdom Viridiplantae; phylum Streptophyta; class Magnoliopsida; order Solanales; family Solanaceae; genus Solanum; species Solanum pennellii. Next base: position 33,714,553 of record NC_028639.1, on the reverse strand, counting down.
GAGACTGTCCTCCAGAAGGGTATGCGTCTCCTTATATCTCCTAGTCTTTTAACCTATACTGACAATATAGGGTTCTAGCAGGGTTCGATTCCCTATATACGCTAGCATGTTTTGGTTCACTTTTGCCGATGATTCCACTTCTTTTCGGAGTGGGGTTAAACACTGGATTTCATGATGCTCACATGATCTATGTCAATTAAGGTTAAACTTCCCAAAGAAATAATGAGGTTAGCCTCAAGTAATGCACAGAATGAAATGAACGATAAAAAAGGTGTTAGGATAGGATAATCAAGAGCTGAGCTAGACTTAAGTAATGACACTACGTCATTCTTGGTCATTGCACAACGAACTCAATGAAAGTCTTAAACTATATCCTAGGTATTGCTGGTGTTTACACTAGCTTACGAACGAATGAAAATGAAGTACGTATTAATGAATGAAGCAGACTTTATGTTTGCTAAAGGAAGCTCCCTAGGTGGGGTCCCATATGCTGAGCCCTCATTTTGGGAAGTCTTAATGTCAAGTCCATGATTCCAAGATCTCATGGCTTATGGACGAATGACATGAAATATGTTATGTGCTAATAAGCAATTTGTTATGTGCTGTGTGCAATATGTTACGTATGATGATGCATGTTACTCTCATAACATGACTTTCCTAATCCGATTTTGGCAAGTCCACTTACTTAACTTTTCATAATTCATGTCGTTAGAAGAGAGATCTTCTTAATCATGCATGTCCTTGGTGTGTCCTTGCATATACCCATACTTAGTACAAGTGTGTACTAATCCCACACAACTCTTTACTTTTAGGTGCAGGCATAGGTGGACGCTAGAGTTTACGAGACGACGCTGAAGCTATCCGGACATAGAGCATTCATTCGGACTTGGTAGGCTTTCATGCTATCGAAAACGCTTGCCCGTTATATTCTAGCTTAGATTTAGGCTTGAGCTAGTGGAGTATGTTCCACTAGAGTTTCTTTCTCAATTATTTTCAGACATTGTATTGTTGTCATTCTGGCAACTTTATATTTTATGATATGACTATTTCATTCAATTGAGTATCTTGGTATTAGATGGTTGTTGTGAACGATTATGAACTGATGTAGAAGAATCTTATATGAGTATAATGTATCCTACTATGAATTCTATGTATACTTCAAGTAACTAAAAGTTTCAAATTTTCCGCTAAAATTAACCTAGATGATGTAACGATGACGCATGTAGGCTTGTTTGTGACCTCTGAGAGGTCAACGACACCGATTTTGGCTAGGGTCTAGACTCCGATCGTGATAGTGGTCTCGGGATGTGACAATAACCATGCAAAAACATGCTTTAATGAGGACATTTAGTTGGAAACCATGCATATTGTCATTTAAGTGAAACTTCTTAAGCATTTGATACACTAAGCACAATATAGTTCAAATGTATCATAATAGACATGGATGCCATTCACAACAACACATAAAGCCATTTATTACATTTTAGACACATTGAATATCTCCAACATGTTACCTTTACTTTTTACCTCATCTCCTTACCTCAAGCAACCCTTAAGTAATACTTAGTGCAATGCATGAATAGTGTCCCATTCCATCATTCATACCAAAGTGTAACCTTAAGTTCACCAAGGGTGAACATTCATACAACCTTCATCAATCCAACCACATACATTCACAACGACATATCATGCTTCACAATTCTAACAATGAAACACTTATGAAATTCCTTATAAATTCTCAACAAATCAATCTCATATAACTACTAAGACATGCTCTCTATTAATCTATATGAAACAATTAGCAACCTAAGACAACCCCAAGTCACACTAGTGCGATGTTCAAGTAGCATCCCATAACATTATTCACACCAAGATATACACAGACGCGCGCGCACACACACACACACACACACGCACAGATATATA
>NC_028639.1:33555789-33711993 GCF_001406875.1 Solanum pennellii | reverse complement strand
TATATATATATATATATATAAGTACATAAAGAACCCATCCTAGAACACCCTCAAGACCTACTTGTGCAATGTATAGGTAAAGTCTCATTCCCATACCTACACTAAGTAACATGTCTTAGGTAGTTCTGGATAGTGTTCACCTTCTGACTTTCATTTGTTCTTTTAAAAATTCGAGAAACTTATCCATAATCGACATACACCATATGAGGGAACTCGGTGTCAATCCCTCACACCGAAAGGAGGGTGTCCTACTAGCCAAGGTAGGGCATAAACATTCATAATATCATCTAGGTAGATCCACTAGGTAAGGTTTCTAGGATGCACATAGTTAAGGAACTAGGAGGGTGTTACAAGAAACCCTTTTTATGCTAATTATCATTGTTGTTTCTACCTCATGAGAACATCGGGTGAACCTTCCTTTGTTTGTGAAGGAACATGAAGATAGTTCATAGGTTATACGATGAGAATGTCTTGTCATCAAAACCAACATCATGCGAGAATGTCCTTTCACATAATGATAACATTCATAACATAGTCTAGTTTACAGTACAACTGAGGAACCTTTCAAGACACTCTATTTCACTAGATTATCATTAGCCTTCTTCATTCATACATTCATGTGTGTGTGTACATATATGAGAAAGCCTTTCACATAATCACCTTTAGACAACAAATGTTCATACTTTACTAGTCATATACTTTTCATGCATAATAAGATATAAAGGTGCATATTGAAATTATCCTTTAAATTAACACCATAATGATATCATACCCATAGTTATGCATGAGGTGTGTGTGGGTGTATACACTGGTCCTCCTCATCACACAATAGTAACAACATTGTTATTGAGGAAACCTCCCTTAAAAGGATCACAACACATTTATAATATCGCCAAGTCATGAACAACTCACATATAGAAAAGTTAGGGATTATAGACCACACACCCACATTTCATCATTGGATACTAGAGCAGATTTAAAGTTTGAATAGACAAATTCTAACATATGTAAGACAACTCATTCATATAGGGTCATATAGGTAGGGGTCATTCCACAATAGTACTTATCACAATCAATCATGTAGACCATACCTTACCCTAACATTCTTATTTAAATTATACTTCACATTATCACCACACCCTATCATGATACTTACATTGAGGACTACATACATAACCTTCATGGAAAACCTTCATACTCATGATCACCATAATAAAAGTTTCACTTTACACCTATCTTCCTCAAGGCCATGATCACTATATACATAGATAGAGAAGAAGTAAACACTTCCACCATAAGTGAATCAAACCACACAACATCAATTCCATTACTATAGATAAAAAGTTAGGTAACCTTACCAGTTCTCCAAGCCATGATCGACATAGATCAATTCTTAACGATTCTTAATCAATCGCTAAAGATAGAAATAGCATTCAACAATACATCACAATCTAAACATAATTCCATTAACATCCAATCAAGATCACAAAACCCACTTTATAGGCTAAAATTGAGGGTTTAGGGAGATCATGGGTTTTTCAAGTAATTTCATTGAAAATCATCTTTAAAACCTTGAAGATACATTAATCCATCGTTATAATGACTTTGAAAACAATTTGACAATGAACCCATGTTAAGATTGGAAACTGGGAATTTTAATCATAGAAACTCTTAGGAAAATCTTTGATAGAACTCTTTTAATGAAAGGTTATTCAAGGATAAAGAGTTGACATATATTATAATTTTAATACCCACGAAAATTGAAGAAGAAATCAGTTGGAACCCATCTCCTAGGTTAATCTTGAGCTTGACCTTCAATGGAGTTTTGAGAGAATCTATTTTTGGAGGGAAGGGTAAAGAATGAATTCTAATTCTAGGGTTAGGTATTTAACTAACTTAAAATACCCTAGAATAGTTAAATTAAATGTACACCATTTGATTAGAACATGGATGAATTTACCACTTCACCCCTTGGATGGCCGAGACTTAGGCAGTGTTGCAGGTCCAATCGACGACCACCATTGACGAACCATCAATGGATTGACGGTTCCATCTTGGTCATACTTCGATAGTGACTGAGGAAGCTCCATTTTGGGGGTAATCTCCCACGATAATGTGTGGAGCCACGCCTCCTTTTGATGGGGCGCGTCAGTTGGGGTCGTTAGTCAAGGCTGTGTTGATAGCTTTTGGCCAATGTTTGGGTCTTTCTCAAGGACCCCTAGGGTGGTCTTTGGGGATTCGTATCTAAAATGTTGACTCTAAACATGACCATATCGATACTAGGGTGACCTCTCATCATTGTTTACTCGGAAGGACACTTCAAAACAAGGCAAACATATTAGGACACACTAGCACACAAAATACTAGTTTCTAAATGTCTTGGTCGTCCTTTGAAATTCGACCTTGAAACTCTATAAAACAACTATTAAAATCTTTTTCTCACCTTATTAAAAGCTATTAGCTAAACTCATGTTATTATCTAGTTCATCCTAGCTCATTTTGAGGGTTGTAACACTTAGGCATCCTATTCTTGAATGAATAAATGTGTTGGTGATTGAAGTACCTTGAACTGGTAGACTTAGACCTCCTATTCTTGTGTTGCTAATGTAATTTTATCTAATGAATTTGAATCGATAGGCCAGTGGCATCCCTTTAATAAATGACTTTGTGAATAATATGAATTGATAGGCCTACGACGTTCCTTTCGTAAATGACCTAATGTAATGATAACTCTTGAATCGATAATCCAAAGTCATTCCTTTCATAATGAGTTAATGACTAATGAACCATGAAATGATAGGACAAAAGAATTCCTTTCATGTGTATGACAATTAAATGATGAACTATGAATCAATAGGCTTATGACATTTATTTCATGAGTATTCATTAACCGTGAATTGATAGGCTTATGGCATTCCTTTCATGTGTAATGATGTACCTTAGGTAGATATGTTTATTTAATTCCTCTCAAGTAAAATAATCTAATGTGAATGAAATAATCTATGGAATGGAGGCTAAGAACCGAATGGATTTGGTAAGATGGAATCTCTTCCTACGCTAGGCTTGGGTTCGGTTAACGTCTTCCTTATCCCATAACTATGTGACCGCTTAGGACATTATCTAGTGGATCCACCTAAGCTAAAATGTTAGTGATTCTACCTTATTCTAGTAGACTAACTCTTTACGGCGTGGGTCAAGACACCGGATTCCATGATCTAGCTCTCATGGTGTATGTCGGTTAAATGATTATTCACATCATGTGAGATATGCACAATGGTTTATTCAGAAGTTCTATGAAGTGTGGGTGGCAGTATGGGATGACAACCATGCATAGCACGAGTAGGCTTTGATAGGGCTATATTGAGTTCTCTAATATCTTAATGAAAAATGAATGAATGTGCCCTTAATGAAGACAATGAAGAATGTTGACTTAAATGCTTAATGTAATGATGCATGGTTACGTGGATTGTATTTATGACTTACTTTCTTTGTCATGACTTATGTAGTGCTTATGTTTATTATGTATGAGTATGGTTTAAAGATGAAAATGAGGAATGGTAAGTTCACTTTTGGTGGCCTTAATGTGGTACATAGTGTGAGTGGTGGTATCTGACACTATTCATACATTGCACAGGGTATAACTTGAGATTACTTGAAGTGAATGCTCTAATGTAATGAAATGACTTGCATGTTGAGTAAGTTGTATTTATGCCTCTTATGTTGATGTTCATGATATTTTCTCAAAGATAGCATATGTATGGTTTTCAAACAAAAATATCCTTTTTATTCATGGTTTTTCCATGACTATTATACTTAGCACATTATATGAGCTAACCCATAGTCTTCTATTTTCTACAAAGTGTAGGTTCCGTCAAGCGATTTGAGTTCTTCTAGTTCAAGCTTGGAATTGGGCTTCTCGAAGACTATTTATTTATCCTCATAGATTCGAGGACAAGTACTTTGATGTTTAAACTCTTTTTATAATTTTGTTATGGTTTTCGATTGTAAAGGGCGGTGACCCTACTTTAGTTTCAAACACATGTTAGATGGCCATGTGATACTAGTAGGTTCCATAAGTTTGAAATGATTTTCGATTGTATGGATTTAAGGAAAAGTTTTTAATTCCACACTATTTCTATTCTTATGTAATAATATGCTATGAGGCTTGTATGAGACTTTTAAGAGTTTTGTACGCCGTGTGACGTTCGGGGTGTAGGCTCGGGACTTTACATCATTACACAACAACCCGAGGAAAATCAATCATATAAACTCATTTCTTTCAAAACACAAGTTTTCATGAACATCCATCACATAAGGAATTCATGGAAACACATATGCACATATCACTCCCAAAACAAGGAAAACTCAAGAGGAACTCATTACCTTAAGCTAGAATAGGAGTAGAAGAAAAGAGATGAGGATATCAGGACATCATATTGGACTTGATATCCCAGGTAGAACCCTCAACTAATTAATTCATCCACAAAACCTTCATGGAATATATCTAGTCCGAAATACAATTTTTGGTATATCCTCACCCCTCACCCTAAGTTAATGATGCCCCGATCTCAAGTACATTTTAAAAAATCGCTTGCCCCTTGGAGTTGATCAAACACTCCTTATTTCTAAACCTTTTGACTTGCTGGTCTTGAATCTCTACCAGAACTTCCTCATAAGAAAGGCTTTCATCACCTCCCAAACCTTTTACGGCAATTACGGATGTCGGATCTTTGACATAATTACTAAGCATAGAGACATGGAATACAGGATGCATTTTTGCCAACTCATTTGGCAAATCTAACTTTTAAGCAACCTTACCAACCCGTCTCAAGACCTGATATGGGCCTAAAATTGGGGACTATGCTTCACCTTCTTACTAAACTTCATCACCCTTAATGAGTGAGATTTTCAAATAAACCAATCATTAACCTTTAATTCTAGAACTCTTCTTCTCACATCTGCATAAGACTTTTGCCAACTTTGGGTCATTTTTAACTTTCCCCTCATATGCCAAACTTCCTCCATGGCCTTTTGTACTGATTCGAGACCAATTAGGTAAACTTCACCCACCTCAAACCATACTATAGGAGATCTACACATCTTACCATACAAGGCCTTAAATTGAGCCATATTGATATTTGAGTGATAACTGTTATTGTAAGCAAAACTCAAGCAATGGAAAATGTTGTCCGGATTGCCCGTAAAATCGATCCCACAATCTCTTAATATATTCCTAAGTTTGGATAGTATTGTAAAAAACCTAAAAATTGATATGCTAAGTAATGCTTAATGTGTCTAGAATGCCTACGATTAGACCGGGTTCACACGGATTGATGCGTGTAGAACAAGACCTCTGAACCCTTGCGACAACCAAACCAACTAACTTGGGGAGTTAGTTGAGATAGGAAAGGTTGGGTCCAAGCATGTAGGGCTCCCGAATATGCAGATTTACTCGGATAAGTCTTTACCGGACTTAAAAAGGGGAAATATTAAATTTGGAGGGTCTAGGGGTAAAATGGTCTTTTTCCAGGCTAAGGGTAGTATCAAAATTACCCTAAATATGTAATTATTATTTAATTAATAAGGTGGACGGCATTTTATGTAGAAAGGGCCGAAATCGCCCATTAAGCAAAATCTTGCTCCACCTGGGTTCGATCCTAGGAGGGAGCAATGATTTAATTTGATTTATTTTATTTGGTGAATTAATTTAATTAATTATATTTAATTACTGATTTAATTAAAGGAAAAAATCAGATTTTAAATAATAATAATAATAATAATAAATAAATAAATAAATTAATAAATAAATAAATAAATAAATAAAATAAAAAGGAGTCCTAGTTTGACTAAGTCTCCACCTAACTCTCCTAAACCTAATCCATTCATTCTCACGTTTTTCTCTACTCCTCTCGCACTTTCAAGCTTATGCATTCTGTAATACAAAAGAACAGAAAAAAAATAAAGTTCATCAAGAACTAGAACGCTAAAAACTCAAATGAAAAGTTAGTCTAAAAACGTAAAGCAAAACAAAGTACTTGACAGGATTGTGCTTGAAGTTTCGGTGGTGAGGCTTGGCTTCGTGGGAAATGGAAGGATTCAAACAAGAGTGGAATGACATTAAGGTATGGGTTTTCTTCTCTCTTGTCCCCTTTCCTAAGAGACCCCTAATTTCAGTTTAACTTCCAATCGAGAAACTAAGGTTGTCCCCGTTGCATGCCCCTGTCATTAGATCCTTTGAAAGATTCAAAGCATGCGTTGGTATGTCTTCTGGTAGATAATTTACATCTGGTTGTGATTATCTATTGCGTTTGTATTTGGAAATTATGTAAGGAAGGAAAGATGTATTCCGAAAAAGTGTTTCACGTAAATTGTTTGAGCATGGGTGATGTAAATTAACTATGTTGCTGCCTGAAGTTTGTGTGTTATAAATGTTGTGTTTTCGTATATGAAAATGTTTAAAGTGTGATGTTCATATAAGTGTAATGTTGCTGGATTTAATGGTAATTCTTGGATGAATATAATTATAAAAAGATTACACTTAAAGATGCACCAAATGATCCACGAAATGCCTTAAGAATTAACGTATGAATGATGATAAAAGAAGCTGAAATAGTGAACAAATTTCAAGCATTTGGTAGGTTGGGTTCGGCCAAACAAAGTGGTACAAAATGCAATGAAAAATCAATGTAAAATAAGTAAAATCACTAAGGATTGAACCTAAGACATCATTACATGAAAGCTACAAAAAATCAACAAAAGATTGAGAGAAAAATGGATTGGAAGAGACCAAATTTCCAACTTGCTGGAAATTTGTAGTCTCGGCCAAGGATGCGGAAAATTAGCTATGTTTTAAAAAACTTTTAAATGTGAGGTTATTGGGGATTGAACCCATGACCTCACCAAACTAAAATTACATAAAAATTTCATGAGAAAAATGAAACGAAAAATAGATGTGGTTTGTGGGGATTGAACCCACAACCTCTTGAATGGATGAGAGAGTTAGGAGAAAAATAAAGGAGAAAATAAAATGTGGAGAGTGGGGATTGAACCCACCATTTCTTGAATGGATGAGATAGTTAGGAGAAAAATAAAGGAGAAAATAAATGTGGAGAGAGGGGATTGAACCCACAACCTCTTGGATAGGTGAGAAAGTTAAGAGATAAACTATAAGAAAAATAATGAGCTTGTGGGGGATTGAACCCACAACCTCTTGGATAGGTGAGAAAGTTAAGAGATAAATTAAAAGAAAAATAATGAGCTTGTGGGGGATTGAACCCACAACCTCCTTGCCTTAAAACGAAAAAGGAGAGGAGAACAAGAAAGAAATATTATGGGGTTGATGAGAATCAAATTAGGGTCTCCCAAATCTGAAAAATGCAATTATCAAGTTTAAAATAAGATTAAGTGTTGTTCAAGGGATTCGAAATCGGGTTCCTTTGCCCAATTCCGTATTGACACATAATTCATACGTAAACAAATATTTAATGAATGCTAACTCTAAAGATCGAAATCAATATCCAGGCATATCTACAAGATGCATAAGTCTTGTACTACATAATCTTGGGTAAACATGAATCACTTAGACAAACTATGAATGAAGCCTCATGGATTGTATGTGTTGACTCATAAGTCTAGCATACGTTTAAAAGTAAGTTAGCTTAAGATGTATGTGATAAAATGATGTAACCCTAGAAGGGTTAAGTAAGAGTGTGAAACACACTAAATGGATAAGTGAATTGGCATATGATGAAATGAACATTCACGTAAAGGGGTGAGTAATTATGAAAAGCAAATGTTTTAAAGTTAATGAATGAGGTGACAATATGATAAGAGGCTAATGTGAAAGATGAGATCAATCTCAAATGATCCTAAGTAAATTTTACCAAAACGTACTCACCTATGAGAGTAAAAAGCTAATGAAGAGACCAGTCTCTGTGAAGACTCTAATGAAAGTATTGAAGTTAATGCATACTTAATACTAATGATGAGATGAGAAATCATCTAATGAGCTATGATTTCCTCATGCTAGAAGCCAGCTTCCATGATGCATGAGTTGAATGTAATTGAAATTTATACTGAGCACCGATAGGCTAGCTATGAGTGGTGATGCTTTCCTTCGAAAAGGGTGGAGGTTCACGTAACTCTCATGAGATGAGACTGTCCGGCATGTCGGGTATGATTTTTCTCATATCTCCTAGTCTTTGAACCTATACTGCCAATATAGGGATCTAGCAGGGTTCAATTCCTTATATACGCCAGCATGTTTTGGTTCACTTTTGCCGGTGATTCCACCTCTTTTCGGTGTGAGGATTACATGTTGGATTACATGATGCTCACGTGATCTTTGTCGGTTAAGGTTAATGTTTCCAAAGAAAGAATGAGGCCAGCCTCAACGAATGCACATAATGAAATGACCGATACCAACGGTATTAGGATAGGATGATCAAGAGGTGATCTAGACTTAAGTTATAACACTAGGTTATTCTTGGTCATTCTACAGCTAACCTGATGAGAGTCTTAAACTACATCCTAGGTATGACTAGTGGCTGCACTAGTATATGAAAGAATGAAAATGAAGTATGTCTGAATGAAGCAGACTCTGTGTTTGTTAAAGAAGGCTCCCTAGTTGAGGTCCCATATATTGAGCCCTCATTTTGGAAAGTCCTACTGCCAAGTCCATGATTCCAAGGTCTCATGGCATATGAAAGAATGATATGAACTATGTGATATGATATGTGTAATATGTTATGTGCTGTTTTCAAAACGATAAGTATGATGATGCATGTTACTCTCATGGCATGACTTTCCAAATCCGAAATTGGACAGTCCACTGACTTTACTTTCCATAATTCATATCGATGGGAAAGAGCTCTTCTTATCATGCATGTCCTTGGTGCGTGCTTGCATATACCCATACTTAGTACAAGTCTATACTAATTCCATACAACTCTATATTTTTAGGTGCAGTTACATGTGGACGTTAGAGCTTACAGGTCGACGCTGAAGCTATCCGGACGTGGAGCATTCATCCAAATTTGGTAGGCCCTCATGCTTTCGAGGATGCTTGCCCATTATATTCTAGATTAGATAAGGTTTGAGTTAGTGGAGTATGTTCCACTTGCGTTTCTTTATCATCTTATTTCAGACATTGTATTGGTGCCATTTTAGCAAGTATACACTTAATACAGTATGGAACTATTTCTTTCATTTGATGATCTTCATATTAGATGGTTGATTGTGAACATTTATGAGTTTAAGTAGAATGTCTTATATGAATGTTAAGTAACAAAAAGTTCAAATTTTCCGCTAAAATTATCCTATATGAAGTAACGATGAGGTATGTAGGCTTGTCTGCGACCTCTAAGAGGTCAACGACGCCGGTCTCATCTGGGGTCTACACTCCAGTCGTGAAAAAGTTAGTATCAGAGCACTAGGTTAACTTCCGAGGATAATAAGTCAACATCAATCACATTTATTAGTTTCTAAGTCATTGTAGTGAAGTGCACCACTATCCTGAATTAGAGATTGCATGATGCGTAGAAAAAATTCCCTTCTTCTGATATTATCGTGCCTTTTCCTAATGTCTGAATTCTTGGTGTTATGAACGTGTGTAATATCAATTTTTATTGTTTTCAGAAAATGAATACTAGGAGGAATGTTGCTCAGAGGAGAGGCGCAGCAGCTGTTGGGGGTAACCAAGTTCGTCCCCAGGCTCCAGCTGAAGGAGTGGTCATGCCAGTTAACCCAGCTGGGTTGACTGATGCGGAGCTGCGGACCGCTCTGGCTCAGATGGCGCAGGCCATCACCATGCAGGCCCAGGCTATGACGGCCCAAGCCAACAGACAGAATGTTCAGAAAGAGGAGCCACCGGTACATAGCATGGCAGACAAGCTACGAGATTTCACGAGGATGAATCCTCCTATTTTCACAGGGTCCAAAACATCAGATGATCCCCACAATTTTGTGGACGAGGTGCATAAGATTTTGGTGTCCATGGGGGCCACAGATACGGAGAAGGCTGAGCTGGCTTTCTATCAGCTCAAGGATGTTGCACGGACTTGGTGAAAGATGTTGCAAGATAGTCGAGTGTTGGGCAGAGTTCCTGTCACTTGGGAACTGTTTAAGGGAGCCTTCCTGGAGAGATTATTCCCCACGGAGATGAGGGAGTCCAAGGTTGAGGAATTTATCAACTTTAAGCAGGGATCTATGATAGTCAGGGAGTATTCCCTAAAGTTTGTTAAATTGTCCAGGTATGCCACTTCCCTTGTGTCTAACAGTAGGGATGAGATAAGCAGGTTCCTCACAGGAATCAGCGGAGATCTGGAAGAGGAGTGTTGGGCTACGATGCTCCACGATAACGTGGACCTCTCCAGGCTAATGGTGTATGTCCAGCAGGTAGAGGACAGCCGGAAGAAGAGGGGCGTCCGTGATGCTAGGAATCCTAAGCCTTCTGATCAGACAGTTCCTATTAATGGTGGCAACATGAATAACTTTGGCGTCCGTGAGCAGCCCATATTCAAAAAGGGCTATCAGAGTTCAGGGAAATCTGACTTGCAGAGGAGTGCAGCACCTAGAGAAGGCAGACTCGAGCCCGAGAAGGGCAATGGAGGAGATGTGCAGCGTCCCAGAAAAAAGTGTGCCAAGTGTGGATTTGATCACAGTGGAGAGTGTAGACAGGGCACTAATGCCTGCTTCGGTTGCGAATAGAACGGGCACATGGTCAATGACTGCCCATAGAACAAGGGTCAGGCTGGAGGTAATTCTCAGCCTAGGCCTAATACACAGGGTGGAACAGCAGCCGATCCTCCTATGAGGAACAGGTTCTATGCCATGAAGGGTAAGGAGGAGCAGAAGAAGTCCGCTGATGTGGTCACAGGTATGCTGCAAGTATTCTCAAATTTTGTTTATGCCTTACATGATCCAGGGTCTACGCTTTCCTTTGTAACTCCTTTGCTTGCTCTCACTTTTGAAATATTGCCTGAAGTTTTGCATGATCCTATAGTGGTTATTACACCTTTAGGAGAAAATGTAAGAACTGATAGAGTATACAAGGATTGCCCAATATTTGTATGAGGTTAGACTTCCTACTCTTAAGTCGAAGTTTCCTTATCTCTCCATTCTTTGTTGCTACTGCTTGACTGTGCATAGTGGTTATGTTATGATATGATTGACGTTGTGCTAGATTATAAGAAGTGTCATTCAGGGATGAATGTTACTAAGGGGGGATAATGTAACAACCCTAAATATGGATATGCTAAGTAATGCTTAATGTGTCTAGAATGCCTACGATTAGACCGGGTTCACACTGATTAATGGGCGTAGAACAAGACCTCTGAATCCTTGCAGCCAAACAACCTAACTTTGGGAGTTAGTTGATCTAGGAAAGGTTGGGTCCATCAATGTAGGGCTCCCGAATATGAAGATTTACTCGGATGAGTCTTTACCGGACTTAAAAAGGAGAAATCTTAAGTTGGAGGGTCTAGGGGTAATATGGTCTTTTTGCAGGCTAAGGGTATTATCAAAATTACCCTAAATATGTAATGAATTATTTAATTAATAAGGTGGAGGGATATTTTGGGTAGAAAGGGCCGAAATTTCCCATTGAGCAAAATTTTGCTCCAACCGGGTTTGAACATAGGTGGGAGCAATGATTTAATTTGATTTATTTTATTTGGTGAATTAATTTAATTAATAAATATTTAATTACTGATTTAATTAAAGGAAAAATCAGATTTTGAATAATAATGATAATAATAATAATAATATTAATAATAATAATAATAATAATAATAATAATAATAATAGATATTAATAAATAATGTGGAGTCCTAGTTTTGCTAAGTCTCCACCTAACTTTCCTAATCCTAACCCACTCATTCTCACGTTTTTCTCTACTCCTATCTCACTTTCACGCTTATGCATTCTGTAAAACAAAATAACAGAACAAAAATAATAAACTTCATCAAGAACTTGAACGCTAAAAACTAAAAAGAAAAGTTAGTCCAAAAATGTAAAGCAAAAAAATGTTCTTGACGGGATTGTGCTTCAAGTTTCGGTGGTGAGGCTTGGTTTCGTGGGAAATTGGCAGCATTTAAACAAGTGTGGAACGACATTAAGATATGGGTTTTCTTCGCTCTTGGCCCCTTTCCTAAGAGACCCCTAAGTTCAGTTTAAATTCCAATCGAGAAACTAAGGTTGTCCCCGTTGCATGCCCCTGTCATTAGATCCTTTGAAAGATTCAAAGCATGCGTTGGTATGTCTTTTGGTAGATAATTTTAGGTCTGGTTGTGATTATGTATTGAATGTGTATTTGTAAATTTTGTAAGGAATGAAAGATGTATTCCGGAAAAGTGTTTTACATTAAATGTTTGAGCATGGGTGTGCTGTAAATTAACTATGTTGCTGCCTGAAATTTGTGTGTTATAAATGTTGTGTTTTCGTATATGTAAATGTTAAAAGTGTGATGTTCATATGAGTGTAATGTTGCTGGATTTAATGGTAATTCTTGTCTGAACATAATGAAAAAAGATTACACTTAAAGATGCATCAAATGATCAACGAAATGCCTTAAGAATTAACATATGAATGATGATAAAAAGAATCTGAAGATAGTGAACAAATTTCCAGCATTTGGTAGGTTGGGTTCGGCCAAAGAATGTGGTACAAAATGTAATGAAAAATTAATGTTAAATAAGTGAGATCACTAAGGATTGAACCTAAAACATCATTACATGAAAGCTACAAAAAAAATCAAAAACAGATTGAGAGGAAAATGGATTGGAAGAGACCAAATTTCCAGCTTGCTAGTAATTTGAGGTCTCGGCCAAGGATGAGGAAAATTAGCTATGTTTTTAATTTTTTTTTGAATGTGAGGTCATTGGGGATTGAACCCATGACTTCACCAAATGAAAATTACATAAAAATTTTATGAGAACAATGAAAGGAAAAATAGATGTGGTGAGTAGGAATTGAACCCACAACCTCTTAAATGGATGAGAGAGTTAGGAGAACAATAAAGGAGAAAATAAAATGTGGAGAGCGGGGATTGAACCCACAAACTCTTGAATGGATGAGAGATTTAGGAGAAAAACAAAGAAGAAAATAAATGTGGAGAGTGGGGATTGAACCCACAACCTCTTGGATAGGTAAGAAAGTTAAGAGATAAATTAAAAGAAAAATAATGAACTTGTGGGGGATTGAACCCACAACCTCCTTGCCTTAAAACGAAAAAGGAGTGGAGAACAAGAGAGAAATATTATGAGGTTAATCGGAATCAAACTAAGGTCTCCCAAATCTGAAAAATGCAATTATCAAGTTTAAAATAAGATTAAGTGTTATTCAAGGGATTCAAAATCGGGTTCCCTTGCCCAATTCTGCATTGACACATAAGTCATACATAAACAAATATTTAATGAATGCTTCCTCTAAAGATGCATAAGTCTTGTACCACATAATCTTGGGTAAACATGAATCACTTAGACAAACTATAAATGAAGCCTCATGGATTGTATGTGTGGACTCATAAGTCTAGCATACGTTTAAAAGTAAGTGAGCTTGATATGTATGTGATAAAATGATGTAACCCTAGAAGGGTTAAGTAAGAGTGTGAAACACACTAAATGGCCAAGTGCATTGGCATATGATGAAATGAACATTCACGTAAAGGGGTGAGTAATTATGAAAAGAAAATGTGTTAAAGTTAATGAATGAGGTGACAATATAATAAGAGGCTAATGTGAAAGATGAGAGCAATATCAAATGATCCTAAGTAAATGTTACCAAAACGTACTCACCTATGAGAGTAAAAAGCTAATCAAGAGACCAGTCTCTATGAACACTCTAATGAAAGTATTGAAGTTAATGCACACTTAATACTAATGATGAGATGAGAAATCATCTAATGAGCTATGATGTCCTCATGCTAGATTCCAGCTTCCATGATGTATGAGTTGAATGTAATTGAAATTTATACTGAGCACCGATAGGCTAGCTATGAGTGGTGATGCCTTCCTTCGAAAAGGGTGGAGGTTCACGTAACTCTCATGAGATGAGACTTTCCGGCATGTCGGGTATGAGTTTCCTCATATTTCCTAGTCTTTGAACCTATACTGCAAAAATAGGGATCTAGTAGGGTTCAATTCTCTATATACGCTAGCATGTTTTGGTTCACTTTGGCTGGTGATTCCACCTCTTTTCCGTGTGGGGATTACATACTGGATTTCATGATGCTCACGTGATCTATGTCGGTTTAGGTTAATGTTTCCAAAGAAAGAATGAGGCCAGCCTCAACAAATGCACATAATGAAATGACCGATACCAACGGCATTAGGATAGGATGATCAAGAGATGATCTAGACTTAACTAATACCACTAGGTTATTCTTGGTCATTCCACAGCTAACCCGATGAGAGTCTTAAACTACATCCTAGGTATGACTGGTGGCTGCACCAGCATATGAAAAATGAAAATGAAGTTTGTATAAATGAAGCAGACTCTGTGTTTGTTAAAGAAATCTCCCTAGTTGAGGTCCCATATGTTGAGCCCTCATTTTGGAAAGTCCTAATGTCAAGTCCATGATTCCAAGGTCTCATGACATATGAAAGAATGATATGAACTATGTGATATGATATGTGTAATATGTTATGTGCTGTTTTCAAAATGATAAGTATGATAATGCATGTTACTCTCATGGCATGACTTTCCAAATCCAAAATTGGCTAGTCCACTGACTTTACTTTCCATAATTCATATCGATGGGAAAGAGCTCTTCTTAATCGTGCATGTCCTTGGTGTGTGCTTGCATATACCCATACTTAGTACAAGTGTGTACTAATTCCATACAACTCTACATTTTTAGGTGCAGTCACATGTGGATGTTAGAGCTTACAGGTTGACGCTGAAGCTATCCGGACGTGGAGCATTCATCCGGATTTGGTAGCCCCTCATGCTTTCGAGGATGCTTGCCCATTATAGATTAGATATAGGTTTGAGTTAGTGGAGTATGTTCCACTTGCGTTTCTTTCTCATCTTATTCCAAGCATTATATTGGTGCCATTTTGGCAAGTATATACTTAAAGCAGTATGGAACTATTTCTTTCATTTGATGATCTTCATATTATATGGTTGATTGTGAACGTTTATGAGTTTAAGGAGAATGTCTTATATGAATGTAAGTAACAAAATGTTCAAATTTTCCGCTAAAATTATCCTAGATGAAGTAACGATGAGGTATGTAGGCTTGTCTGCAACCTCTGAGAGGTCAACGACGCCGGTCTCGTCTTGGGTCTAGACTTCGGTCGTGACAAGTACGCTCCACTTGACCATCGTTTTGGGGATTAAAATATGTGCTAAGATTAATCTAAGTGACAAGCCCCTTCTGGAATGATTTCCAAAAATGAGAAATGAATTCGGTACCACAATAGAAAATAATGGACAAGGTCTTTCCATGAAATTTTATCATTTCTCTCAAGTACAACTTGGCATAGTACTCCATTGAATAGGAAACCTTACGGGGAGGAAATTGGCCGATTTCTTTAACTGATCAACTATTACCCAAATAGAGACATGTTGTCTGCGTATGAGAGGCAAACCAACAGTGAAGTCCCTATTCATGTCTTTCCAATTTCGAGTAGGAATGCTAATATCTCAGAGAAAACCTTCCGGTTTCTGATACTCAACCTTTACTTGTTGGGAATTTGGACATTTAGCTACAAATTCTGCAATATCTTTTTTTCATCCATTCCACCAATAGACCTCAATTAATCAAAGTACATCTTGGTGGCTCCCGAGTGAACAGATTACCACGAAGTATGAGCTTATTCAAAATATGTTCCCTTAGATCATCAACATTCGGAAGACACAACAAAACTTGGTCTCTAAGTACACCATCTTCCCCTTGGGAGAAAGACTCAACGGATTTCTTAAGCACATCCCTTTCAGTTTTACAAAAATTGGATGAATACCTGGCTTGATTTTCACATCCACCACAAAAGACGATTCGGAACCAATGTGAATCATAACAACACCTTTGGTTCAGTCCACTAGTTGAACACCTAATCGAGCCAATCTATAAACATCTCGCACTGACTCTTTCTTTTCTTCTTCAATATGAGCAACAACACTCATAGATAACAAACAAATATCATTCTCTACCACATTATCATTGTTGGGGTGATAAAGGACACTCATGTCATAGTATTTCAATAACTCAAGCCACCTTCTTAGGCGAAGATTCACATTCCTTTTGATGAAATACATATTGTAAATCTTGTGGTCGATAAACACATCTTCTTATACTTCATAAATAGTGTCTCCAAATCACTAAAGCAAAAAACACCGCCGCTAGCTCAAGGTTGTGAGTAGAATAACTCTTTTCAGGGACTTTAATATTCCTTGAACACACCCTATCACAATTCTCAAGGTATCACAATAAAATAGAAAAACATTTGTTCCTTCCTGTAAGGTCAATACAGGAGTGAAAGTAAGTCTATTTTTCAACTCTTGAAAACTCTTCTCACAAGCTTTGGACCATATGAACATATACTTATTTTGAGTCAAAGCCGCCAAAGTAGAGGCAAATAAAAATAAACCCTCAACAAACCTTTTATAATAATTGAGTAAACCCAAGAAACTTCTAATATCCGAGGGATTTAGAGGTCTAGGCCAACTTTTGAACGCATCCATCTTCCTAGGATCTACCTCTATACCCTTACTCAAAACAATATGACCAAGGAAAGATACGAACCTTAACAAAAGTTCATATTCGCTAAACTTTGCAAAAAGTTGTTAGTCCTTAAGAATTTTCAACACGATCCTCAAATGGTCGATAATATCATCCTCACTCCTTGAGTAAATCAAAATATCATCCATAAACACAATCACAAATATGTCAAGCTATTGTCTAAACACCCATTCATCAAATCTATAAATGCCACCGGAGCATTGGTCAACCCAAATGAAATTGCTAGGAACTCATAATGACCATACCAAGTTAAACAATCTATCTTCGGAATGTCATCATTTTCACCCTCAATTGGTGATAACTCGAACGGACACAGATCTTGGAGAAATAACTAACCCCTTGATGTTGTTCAAATAAATCGGGATGCTCACCTTGTTCAACTGTCTATAATTTACGCACATACGAATATAACCATACTTCTTTCTAACAAACGAAATTGGAGCACTCCATGAAATGATATTCGGTCGAATGAAACCCCTATCAAACAAATCCTGTATCTCTTCTTTAAACTCTTTAAGTTTTGCCGGATGCATACGATATGGAGAAATATAAATAGGTTGCTTATTTGGGAGAAGGTCAATACCAAAGTCTATTTCTCGCTCGGGAGGAATACTAGGTAGATCATTTGGGAACACTTTTAGGAATTCGTTGAGAGCGAGGACCGACTCCTGAGAAGGAGTTTTAGAATCTACATTCCTTAACCTTACTAAATGGTTGAAACAACACTTAGAAATCATCTTTCTAGCTTTAATATTGGAGAAATCCCCCCCCCCCTTCAACTCTAGGATAAGCTCATTTGTGAACTGAAACTTGACTATACAATTTCTACGATCAATAGAAGCATAGAATGCGTGCAGCCAATCCATACTCAATATAACATCAAAATCTAACTTATCAAGCTCTACAAAGTCAACAAGAGTAACTCTATAGGATAAGAAAACGGACACTTTCTATAGACCCTCCTAACCACAATAGAATCACCAACAGATGTAGATACCGAAAAGGGTGCTATCAAAACATTAGGAAGAACATCAAACATCAAAGACACATATGGAGTCAGAAAATGTAAGTAAGCACCGGGTAAAGTAAAGTATATTCAACAATTTGAAAAACTTTCGACATATCGGTAACAACATCTGGAGAACCCTCTTGTTCACCTCTAGTCTAAAGAACATAGAAACGGTTTTGCTTAGGACCATGGAAACCCGCACCACTAGTAGAGGCTTTCTTTCCCTCTCTTTTTTTAGCCTTAAGCATTGGACAATCCCATATTTTGTAACCACTATTACCACAACCATTCAAGCCGGCTATGCACCAACCATCCTGCTTCATTCCTAACTTAGTACAAGTAGACATAGGCAATAAAGATCTACCACCATTACCTCCTTTAGGATTAAGGATAGATACCTAATATTGGTTGACATTTGAGGAGCATTGCATGAACCTTGACCGGAAAACATTTGTCGAAATTTAGGTCGAATTTGTCCATTGGACCTTGTGTCAGAGAAATTACTATCATCTATCTTAGAACTTTTTGTCTCTCTAGACTTTTCCTTGAGTTTCTCATCTTCAATTTGTTGTGCATGTACCATGAGACGAGACATGTCCATATTGTGAATGAGCATTGCGGTTCAGCACACTATAACCACCATTTTAGACACAGGCGAGATAAACTTACTCATCCTAGCTCTTAAATCCAAAACCAAGGTTGGAGCATACTTAGACAATTGATTGAACTTTAAAGAATATTCCCTCACACTCATAACACCCTTGTCGTAGGCTAATAAATTGTAGCACCTTGACTTTTTTCATCTCAAGGGTAAAGAACTTGTTAAGAAATGTAGCCTTAAACTTTTATCAATCAAGAGGATCCACATCTTTCGTCTCCCTTCTTTCCACTGGTTATACCATATTTAAGCCACACCTTTCAATTTCTAAGCAACCAACTCTGCCTTTTCCATAAGCGTAACTTCCATGTTCATCAACACCTTATATACCTCATCGATAAGATCTTGAGGATCTTCCTCTACTTTGGAACTATAAAAATTCGGAGGATTCATCACTCTTGAAAACGTCGAATACACATTTGAGCTTGTGGTAACCACAACCTACCTATTGGCTTGGGTCGTCACGGCTTGTGGCAACACCTAAAAAATATCCTTACACTCAGAATTCGATACTTGCTTGGCTAAAGGTTCGACCGGCACTTGAAGAGCTTGGGTTTGATCTTCTTATTTCACATTATCCCTCACATTCCTTCTAGAATAAGCTCTTTGGTTAGCCATATCATGAAGAACATAGTATAAGGATTAGGAGAGAGACTTTATAGAGTTAAACTATATCGTACAACTTAAGAGTAATGAAATAAATGGAGTTTCCTAATCATCTTGTAGCCTCTCATTCATAAATGTGGTCATCTTCACACTCATGTACAAGACTCTAATAGACCTGGCCTATGAGACATCCTAGGACCACTCTAAACATTGTGTTTTAATACCAAGTTTGCCACGACCCAGGGGTACCCCCTCTATACAACATAGCGTATAGAACCCTGAAGGACTCCATACAAGCCACTTGTCTCTCATAACATAAGAAATAGAAAAATTAGAGTAAAAATAGTCAAAGTACAAAACATTTTTTTTTATAAAACGAAAAGCAAAAGTCTAACTCATGTCTCAACATAGACAACTAAAATAATAGACCCATACATCATGTAAAAAAGATAAAATACACAAAAGAAATTACACAATAAAATCCTCATCCCCGAAGCATGAGGACTCGCCAAGCATGAGAACCAATCAAATCACAAACTATTACAAAACTGAGCACCCTAAATATTATACCCTACATTTGGGGAAAATGTAGGAAAAAGTATGTGTCACATCCGAGAATACCCCCTAGACGTAACCGGCGTCGTCGTTCTCTTTGAGGACTAAGACTAGCCTCTTAGGTTACACCACTACATTCATAGGTCAAATTAGCGAAAATTTAAAACTTTTTACTACTTCTACATTGAGGTTTACATAGATCTCTACATACACCTAATAGATATATATCGAGTATACATAGATCCTTCGTATAGGGAGATTACTTAGTCTTTAACTTTTATTGCACATAATCATATAGAATATAACATAGTATCAAATGGTTGTATCATCTCATAACCATCTAATAAGAGTATTTCAAATTGGGCCTAGTCCATACATCAATAAAACAAGACCACATATAGGTCATACAATGTCTAATATCCAAACGAAAGGAATGAAACATAAGAGTCTTAAAACTAAAGTAACATCAGAGGCTTGATAGTGGCATTGCCTTCGGAAAGTGAGGACCTACCCAACTTGGATGATCAAGAGTTCCAGGTCGTCTCCAAAAGAAATTCAACGATCGGAACCTAAAATGATAGGGAAAAGGAAGAAATGGGGTTAGTACACCACTTGTACTAAGTATGAGACCATATGCACACATATCATGAAAACATGCTCAAAGAGGACATTTCATTAAGTATGCAATTTACTTTGAAAACATTTATGCACATTAAACAAGATCATACCAAATCAAAACTAGTCAAGTCAACATGCATATCATGTAATTAAATACATAGTCAAGTAACACTATCATCAAGTCATAAATAACCACAAGCTAGCAAAGTCCCATAACTTTACTCAATCAAGTAACCCAACAAGAATCATGACAAACCTTCTACTTCACATAACATAGCATTCAACAGTACATATCATCAAGCATTAACAATGTAGACCAACACATATTCATAAGTGACACAAATGAACATGTATGCAAGTTCACCTATACATATCATCTACCATTATAAGCATAAACATACATAATAACAACCTCTTAATGTTCCCTTATAGGCAAACTAGTGCAAGGCATAGGTAGAGTCCCATACCCCTACCTAAGCTAAGTCAACCTCTCAAGTCACCCTAGTTAGTTTGTAATTCATAACTTCATTTTAGTTTAGGGAACACTTTCCTTAACCGACATAGACCACAAGAGCTAAGAGTGGAATGCGGTGTTGTACAACCTTACACCAAAGGAAGGTGGTCTACTGGCCAAAATAAAACCAAATATAAACGTAACTTTCTAGGTGGATCCACTATCTAGTCTTCCTACGGGGGCAACTTAGTTTAAGAACTAAGAGATAGGTATAATCTCTCTGCATACCACTTGGTAATTGGGGCCTCCTCTCATGGGAATCCAATGGATGAGTATCCCTCATAGGGGAGTCAACACCTCATATGGAACTATAGGATGAATCTTCCTCTATGGAAAGCCATCACCTTCCATTGTCAAGTTCACTTGGTGCTAAGCTAAGTCCGTTTTGAAATGTCTTGAATGTCTTTACTAATCATCACAACTTAATGTAGGTCATAAGGTCCAACCCTTGTATTAACGTCATCATCATCATATCTCAATCAGAATTGCATGAGTATAATACTTTCATTACAATTCATATAAGTGAGGTTAGCACATTATATATCACTTCATACTAAAGCACATTTGTAAATCATTCGCCATACTTGTAACATTTACATCTTAGCCAACATCTCACAAACCATAGTCAAGACATTTAAATCAAACATCATGCCAACCCTATAAATCCTAATACAAGGTATACTCTAATACAACATCATGACTTAATCACGATTAACCATAACTAAAGTAAAGAATAGGGATCACAAGACTTACCAAGTCTCCTTCATAATTCATAATCAAGGTCTTACCATAAACCCTTTAACATAACCCAATTAGGGTTTAGTATCATCATATAACCATAACCAATATGATAAAAGGCTAATTAAATCACTACATCACAATCCAACACTAGTTCATAACTCAAGACAAGAGACATAGACCAAAGTTATAATCTAATTCAATAACTCAAGAACTAGCATGATCGGATTATAATTCACCCTAATATATTCACGATTGATACAATAACATCACCTAGCAATAATTCAACCAATAACAAAGTCAATTGAACCAATATAACACAATTCATATCAAGATAACAACCTAGGGTTAAGGGATAAAAGTCATCTTCTAGAAACTAGACCAATTCATCAAGATATAACATAATTGAATTAAAGTACATGTTAATCTATTCATAATATCCAAAACATATCTATAAACAAATCAATTCACAACAAAAATTTTGTATTGGATGAAAACCCACTAGAAAACCCAACTTTTAAAATCAATTTTGATGGAACCCTTTGAGGAAAGAGATATCAAATGTGAAAGAGAACCCATAACTTACTAATTGATGAAGATTGATGGAGAAACTTGATTCTTTTCAGCCCTTAAACCCACCTCTATCTTCGTATTCAATGGGGGTTTCTTTGGGAGAGAGAAAGAAGAGAGAAGGAAGAGAGTTTTGGGTTTATTAATTATGAGAGTTAGGTTAGGTTAATTAGGTTAGGGCTTTATATAGGGGGTTAACTAACTTAATTAGACCTCTCCTAACCCCCAATTTTACTTCCTAACTAAGCCAATTAATTAACTAACCTAAGTGAAAACGTGCAATGAAGCTAGTGCCCAAAGACGACACATGATCGATGGATCGTGGGTCAATCGACGACCAGTCCCCCATTTCCGTGCTGCACATCCGTTGGTAAGTTCAGAGACTGTGCAAAATGACCCCTCTAGGATTTTAGCCAAGTGAACATCTATGGTTGCCATCGACGCCCCGTTGATTGGCACACGCCCCATCGATGGCACTTGTTTGTGCACAATGCTTTGGGTAGTCCCTTGACCACAAAATCCAAGGGTCCTCCTCAAGGGCCCTTGGTTGGTCCTTGGGGAGTCGTGCTCGAAAGTTTCAAATATTAACTAACCCTAATACGTGTTAGACACCCTTCCACCAATTTTTATCATTTCTTACTACTAAAAGCTAGTCAAATAGGTTAAGGCACACTAGTACCTCCTTGAACTAGTTTCCGGACGTCATGGACGTTTTGGTTTCTAGACTTCCTAAATGACTTATATTCATTAAAATAGACCTTAAAACATTGTCTAAACCTTATGAAACTCATGTTAGGCTCTAGAACACGTCATGGATTTTCGAAGTGTTACATTATCCCCCCCCCTTAGGAACATTCGTCCCCGAATGACACTAAAATCTTTTGAAGGAAGGAGTAGACTCAAGACTAGCAGCCCAACCAACAACAATATATTATAATATTATTTATACAAGGTAATTCAAAACTTCAATTACCACACATGAGGCTTAACATTACATTATGAGGAATATCCTTCTCACAACAACCATATGATCTCAACATATCATATATAAGTCAATTATGCCAAATCTTAACTTATCAACGTGCTACATATCTTTTCATAAAGACTCACCATATCAAAATGCACAACATGACTCAAAACAAGAAGAATTGCAGGTTTTCAAGCCAAAATGCACATTTCGCTGTAATTCAATGTAATGACATACAAAATGCACATTTTTGCACAACTTCACCAAAAATTAAAAACTTCAATTTTTTAGTCATTATTTTTATTATTAGTAAGAACTACTAACCTTAATTATGAAATAGATGAGGGTAATGAGACTTCATGTCGGCCTCAGCCTCCCATGTTGCACCCTCAACTAGGTGATTCTTCCATAACACCTTTACGATAGCCACCTCTTTATTCCTTAACTTCTTTCTTTGTCTATCAAGGATTTGAACCGGAACCTCCTCATAAAAGAGGTTATCCTTCACACCAAGACCCTTAGTTGGAAAAAAAGACTCGAGATAACTGATACACATTTTAAGCATAGAAACATGGAAATATGGATGAACTGAAGCCAAATTCACTAGGCAACCTTTACTCATAGAAAACCTTAACAACCCTTTGTAAGATTTCATAGGGACCCACATAACGAGGACTCAAATCCCTTTTTTGCCAAATCTAACCACCCCTTTCATAGAAGAAATTTACAAATACACTTTATCACCTTCATCAAACTCTAATTCCCTTCTCTTATGATCGGCATAAGACCTTTGCCGACTATAGGGAATTTCCAAATAGTTCCCTATGATATGAATCTTCTCCAAAGTCTTATTAAATCAAATCGGGACCCAAAAGTGAAGACTCACCCACTTCAAACCACCTAATAGGAGACCTACATCTCCTACCATACAAGGATTCATAAGGAACCATGGATATAGATGAAGGAAAACTATTATTTTAAACAAACTCCACCAAAGGGAAATTCTTATCCCAATTTTCCTTGAAATCAATATTACAAGCTCAAAGCATATTCTCAAGGGTTTGAATAGTACGCTCCGCTTGAACATTCGTTTGGGGATGAAAAGTAGTGCTTAAATTCACCTTGGTACCCAAACCTTCTTGGAATGAGCTCCAAAACCTAGATGTGAATTGTGAACCCTGATCTGATATGATGGATAACGGAATACCATGGCAACACACGATCTTATCTATGAAGATCATTGCATAATCTTTCGCCGAATAAGTAGACTTGACGGGAATGAAATGAGCGGATTTATTAAACATATCCACAACCACCCATATAGAGTCATATTGCTTTTCTGTCCTAGGCACACCTACCACAAAATCCATATTGATGTCTTCACACTTCCAAGTAGGATCTTGCATTTCTTGTAGTAAACCACCCGCTTTTGATGTTCAGCTTTCACTTGTTGGAAATTTGGATACATAGCACAAAATGCCGCTATGTCCTTTTTCAAACCTTCCCACCAAAACACTTTCCTAAGGTCATGGTACATCTTTATTGAACCCGGATGAATGGAGTAACGGGACCCATGAGCTTCCTCAAGAATCTGGTTTCTCAAAACATCTACATTGGTAACAAATGACCTTCCTTGATACCTCAAGACACCATACCCCTTAAGGAGAATGCCTCATTAATCTTACCAAGAACCGAACCCTCCAACTTCATCAATGGTTGATAAAGGTGTTGTTTGGAATTCACCTAAACTACCAAAGATGACTCGGAGTTATGGTGGACCATAAAACCACCATTCGGAGAATCTTCAAACTCACACCCAATCTAGCATACCTATTAACATCTTTCACTAGGTATATCTTAGATTCATCTACATGAGACACATTACCCATGGATAAACGACTTAGAGCATCCGCATCCACATTGGCCTTGCCGGGGTGATAGAGAACATTCATGTCGTAATCCTTCAACAATTCCAACCACCTTTGTTGTCAGAGATTCAACTAATTTAGAGTAAAAATATATTGGAGACTCTTGTGGTTGGTATACACATCAACATGAACACTATTCAAGTAATGCCGCCATATTTTCAAGGCAAATACCACCACCGCTAATTCATGATCATTAGTTGGATAGTTTCTCTCATACACGTTAAGTTGTCTGGAAGCATAGGCTACCACTTTCCCATGTTGCATAAGCACACATCCTAAACTCACTCGGGATGCATCACAATATACAAAAAAGACCTTTGTACCGTCCAGTAAAGTCAACACTGGAGGAAAAGTAAGCCTATCTTTCAAGACTTGAAAGCTTCTCTCACAAGCCTTCAACCACTCAAATTTCTTACTCTTTTGGGTCAAAGTAGTCAAGGGAGATGCAATGGACGCAAAACCATCCACAAACCTCCGATAATAACCCTCTAAACCCATGAAACTTCTAATGTCGGTTGGAGTCAATGGCCTAGGCCAATTCTTAACCACCTCGGTTTTCGTTGGATCAATCTCAACTCCCTCACTAGAGATGATATAACCAAGAAACGCCACCAACCTCAACCAAAACTCACATTTGCGATACTTGGCAAATAATTTGTTCTTCTTAAGTACTTGTAACCCCACCCTCAATTGATTCATGTGATCACCCTCATTTTTTGAATATACCAAGATGTCGTCAATGAAGACAATGACAAATGAATCTAGGTAACTTCAAAACACCCTATTCATGAGATCCACAAATGCCACCGGGGCATTAGTGAGACCAAAGAACATTACTAAAAACTAATAATGACCATATCTAGTCTGAATTGACGTTTTTGGTATATCCTCACTTCTCACCCTAAGTTGGTGATACCCCGAACTCAAGTCAATCTTAGAAAAGTAGCTTTCTCCTTGGAGTTGATCAAACAAGTCGTCAATCCGAGGGAGAGGATACTTGTTCATAATAGTGACTCTATTGAGTTGCGTTAATCAATGCACATCCTAAGGGAACTATCCTTTTTCTTCACAAATAAAACCGGAGCACCCCATGGAGAAATACTATGTCTAATGAAGTCTTTGACTATTAAATCTTTGAGTTGAGCCGTGAACTCTTTCAATTCGGCCGGAGCCATTTGATAAGGAGGAATTCAAATGGGATTTATATCCGGTAACAAGTCGATACCAAAATCAATTTCCCGTTCAGGAGGAATACCGGGAAAATCATTAGGAAAGACCTCCCAAAATTCCCTCACTACGGGGACCAAATATATGGGAGACATTTCGGAGTCTAAATCTTGGAATCTTACTATATGGTATAAACACCCTTTACAGATAATTTTACAAGCTTTAAAACAAGAGATGATACGACTTCTAGAAATAGAATTTCCCCCCTTCCACTCTAAAACGGGCTCATTTGGAATGTTAAAGTTCACCACTCTTGTTCTACAATCTATAAAGGCAAAGTAAGCATGCAACCAATCCATACCCAATATGACATCAAAATCAAACATATCAAGTTCTACTAGTTAAACATAAGTAACTTTATTGGGAAAAATTATGAGACATTTCCTAAACACCCTCTTTGCAATAATCGACTCACCCACCGGGGTGGACACCATAAAAGGTTCATTTAGAATGTCGGCTAAGATATCAAAATTCTTAGCTATCAAGGAAGTAACAAAAGATAATGTAGAGCCCGTATCAAGTAAAACATATACATCAACGGAAGAGACTTTCAACATACCGGTGACCACGTCGAGAGAAGTCTCTTTCTCAAATTTAGAGTGGAGAGCATAAAAGTGATTCTTCTTCGGAGCATTATTTGAACCACTTGCTTGATATTGACTACTACCCTTGTCTTGTCCCTTAACATTAGGGCAATACATAACCTTGTGTCCACTCTTGCCACAACCAAAGCAAATTCCCGTTCCAACTAGACATTCACCAAGATGACCCTTTCCCACACGTGGCAAAAGTAGGCTTCTTGTTCAGTGAACTAGTATCCCTTCCCTTTTTAGGCTTAGGGTTAGACACCCTACTATCACGAGCCTTAGGGAACTTGGAATGAACTTGATTGGACACGCTCTTCTTGAACCTAGCCTTGTCTTGAATCTCAAGCCTACCCTTTGAAGAACCACTATCAAAAGATCTTGCCCTCTTGGCATCTATACTCATCCTCTTAGACCTTGACTCTTCCACTTGTTGAGCATGAACCATGAGATGAGAACTATTTATATTTTCATGTAGCATAGCCAAATTATACTCTGCTTTTAAGTCATCTGACACGCCCGTCACAAAGCGGTTCATTTCATTTTTAGGGTCGGAAACCAAAGAAGCATATTTTGACAATTTAGTGAATTTCAGAGTATTCAAGAAAACTCATACCTCTTTGACGAAGGTTGATGAACTCCACTACCTTGGCTTCCCTTTTCTCCCTAGGAAATAATCTATCAAGAAAAGCCTTCTTGAACACCTCTCAAGTCATGGTCCACCCCTTAACGACATATTGTCCCTCCATTGGACATACCATGTTTGGGCCACGTCTTTGAGTTGGTAAGTGTCTAACTCGGCCTTTCACTAGTAGACAACCCCATAGCATAAAGGATCTTGTAGATTTTATCAAAAAAATCTTGGAGGTCTTCTTAAACCTTGGACCCATAGAAAGTAGAGGGAATTCATCCTAGTGAAATCCCTTAGACGAGAAGTCGTGCTAGCAACTTTTTGATTGCTCGGGGTACAACCTCCCGATTAGCTTGGGTCTTCATGGATTGAGCTTGACTAGTGGCGGCTTGTGCTTGGGTTGTAATGGCTTGAGTCATTTTCAATAGAGCAGCCCTTATAGAACCATCCTTCAAAGGAGGATCAACCGGAGCTTGGTCATCATTCATATCTCCATTAAGAGGAGGGACTTGATCACCACCGGGAGGAACTTCCACATTGGAAATCTCTTCCTCTAGTCTTTGTGCCGCATTCCTTAGAGTATTTCATTGCCCATAATCACAATAAGAGGAGTAGATGCTAAAACCACATAAAGGTAGCACTCTAGATGCACGATATTGGACGTCTAAGAAAGTAATAGTTTCCTAAGAATCACATAGATTCCAATTCATAAGTGTGGAGTGCTTCACAATTATGAATACAAAACTACGTAGACGTGGATTAGAGAGACACTGACTGAATGATATTTAACCTCATGCTCTAATACTAGGTTTGTCATATCCGGAATACCCCCTAGACGTAATCGATACTCTCAAATTACACTTTCCTAAAGAAGTATAAGCGGTCGTACCAAGTAAAGAACCCGACTATTAGGTTGGGTTCGATCCCACGAGGAAAATAATTTAGACTTAAATTTGGTGTACGATTACCTCAATTTAGTCAAGTCCTTTCCAAAAACTAGTAATTAAAGGGGGGGCTTTGTAAACAAATACGTTACAATGTTGTGAACTCTAACAAGTAACAAGAGTGAATTATTAATGTTTATGAAGTTGTGAGAGAAACTAGGGTGTAAGTGTTCCCCATAGGTTCATAACGACATAATCCTAGCTATAACAATTCTTTCCTAGTGTTTTGCATGCAAAGTGAAAGTTGTGTATCTCTAAATCCTTGGTTCGCCATGAAGAGAATTTCTCCCCGTAAGTTGGTCTGGCTACGTGTGTTTAAGTTACTAATCCTTACCTTTACTTTAAATTAAGCATCATATTCAATGTTTTTCTTAGTTATTACCTCGTACCAATTGAAACTAGCCTCTTAGATAGTATCCACTGAATATATGTCGATAATTCTTTTCTAATTGACTACCCCCTTTGTACGGCAAATAACAATAAGGCAAGTTCCAACGCATGCACTCGTTAAAAAACTTTTAGATGAAAGAATTATCGATGCATGCAATAACCTATTTAAGATTTGTTATTTAGCTAAGTTTATTTTGTGAATTACCTATTGTTCCCACAACCCTAGTTGTGGATTTAGTTACCCATGCTTGGAAGAACATAATTAATAATTGATGAAAAATAAATCATCAACTTACTTTAACAAATTCGAAGAAAATCTTGAAATTCAACTTGAAATCACACAATTATCTTCAACACCAAATCCAGAAATTTGAATTAATTGTAAAAACAAATCTCCAAGAACAAAAGTATGAAATTGGTAAAAGAAGCCAAACCCAAAAATGAGGTTTTTCACCCTATTTATGATAAAAAAGAGTCCTAAATTAAAAAGGATTCAAAACAAGAAATGTTTTGTCCACAATATGGCTTCAATCCACGGCCCCACAGACGATTCATCGGTCAAATGACGGACCATCGACTGCCTCCGTCGGTCCATACTTCGAATCTTTTCAAAGCGTGCACTTTACATCTTTTCTGATTCAATCGACGGACCAGCATCACGGTCCATCGATGTACTTACGGTCCATCGATGCTTATCGCTGTTCCATACTTAGATTTTCTTCAACATCGGGTACTGGGGCTGTCTCTGATCACATTAACAATTTTCTAGGACGGTCCGTCGATCAGTCGACGGACCGTTAATCCTTCCATAGCCCCACACTTAGTTAGAATTCCCCAATTTGCTTCCAGATTCTTGAACCTCCAATCGACGATCACCACTTATGGTTTGTCAATGAGATGACGAGCCGTCAATGGCTTCGTGGGTCAAATCTGCACTTAATTTCAACAGCCTTCTGCGTTTCAGTTTTGGAAAACTTTCCTGCAAAACAAAGACAAAATCATATTAAAATTACTATAAAAATGCTCTAGACATACACCAATCTTAAGGAAAAATCATTGAAAGTACCATGAAACCACAGTACATCAACACTCTCAACTTAAATTCGTTGTTTGTCTTCAAGAGACGCACTATGATTCAACACAACACTTTGTACATGAGTATCTTTTTTTAAGATTCCGCAATCATATGGCTATCAATCCCAACTTTCTCGATAATTTAGTCCATGTTTCTTCTCTTAGGTTTAATGGGCTTACTCCTGTGGATAAGACCATGACACAGACTCACTATGCACAAACACTTCTACTTTTTTTGTTTCTCGCCAAGGTACCGACTTTCTGATATTGCAACTAGTGCCCTCACTTCAAAAGATATCCTCCTTTTTTACACAGTGATTCTATCTTTGAGTATAAGGATCATTTTTCAACACTCACGCTCAAAATAATTTCACACCTAGTTGGTACTTGTCGCCATAGGCTTACCCTTATTTTCACTGCTTAAGTTCACCTTATTAGACTCTTAGGATCACGATAGGACTTTCTTGGCTTGTAATGTAGGCTCAGGGTCAGGTATGGTATATATGGGTACATTTAAGTGACTTGTTGCGCTCCTTGACATTAAGGCTAAGCATCCTTCCTCTTTCATAATTTATTATGCCCTACTTTTCTTGTAAGCCTTTTCCTCTTTCTTTCTCTTTTGCGGAAGTGACTCTTATTTCTTTTTGTTCAACACTCCTTTTCTCTTTCTTTCTTTTTTTTCTTTTTGTTTTTATATTCAACTAACAATTTTGACTGAGTCATTTCTCTTATTCACTATCCCTTTTCTTTTCCAAATTAATTTTTGTCATACCCACTTTTAGGGTCATCACTCATAATAGCCACCCTCAATTTATGGCTTTTCCATAAGTTGAGGTACACATTACCCAAGGTTAGGTCAGAGCCAAGACGAGGTTAGTTTCTGTATTAGCCATCCTCAACTTATGTTTTTTGCCTAAGTTGAGGCGCACATGTCCAATGAGGGACCAGGGCCAACACATTACACCCAGGGAAGTTGAGTTGGTGAAGAAAAGAAAGGTCTATTATAGGCTCAAATTATTTGGATAAAAAAGGGATAACAATTTCATTCAGATCACTTTACTTTAGGCTAAATGTTAGCTAATTTGAACAATGGCCTACGATCCTTTCCTAATTATCTAACGCATATTACTTTTGCAGGACCAACCGGGCAAGTTCTAGCTAGTTACCAACAGCGGAATAATCAAATATCCTCACACTCTCTTGGCACCTCATTACACTAACAAATTATCGGTAACCTAGTTTGAGTGTTAGAGTGAAGATCATGCAGTGGGTGCATCTCTATGTCATGATTAGAGCCAACATTTAACATTCATTTAACCTATTCATGCAAGCACTTTCTTAGAACGGGATATCATTAATGTTTAGCCATCATGCTTTATTTTTTTTATACTTTGTACAAGTTACGACACATGTCAATTCAACAGTAAAGCAATCATTCTCTTGGGGCAAAAGAACACATGAAAGAAAACAACCAAGAGAGGATCATGAGTTTGGCTACTCAAACTTCACCATAGCACTCACTTTCCATTTACCCCACCTCCAGCAAAAAAAAACATGCAATTGTCCCCAATGCATAAGAAAATAAAAAAAAGGTGGTAGGTGAAGCAAAACTAAGGCGCATAGCGCAGAAGATCTACAAGCAGGCGGGTTCGGTTTCTCGGAACCTGCACCCTCTGTAGGGACACCCTCAGTAGTGTACACAACAGTATCTACACCCTAAGTGGTGCTCTTCTCACCACCCTCTACTCTAGTGCTTGATACCCCAACAACCAACTCTCTAGTCCTCATCTAACGGGCCTCCTCATAAAGAAATGAAGCACTCCTCGCAGCCTCCAAATATGTCCGCTCCTTCTTTTGAGCACGAGCATCCTCACCCACACTTGTACGGCTGGAATGGTACCTCTTGACATGCTCACGAGGCTCAGGCAGTGGTGCAGTGGGAGCAGTGAACAGGGAAGCAAGCACTGTGTCCTCTGCTGTCTCAACTGGAGTAGACTCAGGCTCGGGACCCCTTATCTCAAGGATTTTGTCCATATCAGCTCGTAGACTCGCCACAACCTCCTGAAGAATAGTCAGATCAATGGTGGAGGCTGGGCGGTCTAGAACTTGGAGCTCAAATGCATCTAGGCACTAGTGGATTACCCAAATCTTCAACTCTGTCTGCTGCGCCACCTTCTTCTTAATCCGGTCATCAGCCTTGGCAATGGATTTTTGCATCCAAGGTTGGATATGGTGCAACAAGATGATCAACTGGGCCTCTATCTTCTGGAACCTAGCAATCGAGACCAGTACTACTGATGGTGGGGTAGACCAGGAGGAACTAGGTGCCCTACTAGTGCCAGGGGAAAACTCGGTCGAGGTGGTGTCGGTAGGCTATGAAGTGGCATGATCAGCCCCTTGGGCTTGCTCTACTATGTCCTCCAAGTTCTCACCTAGCAGCTACACATCAACTCTGGGCCCACGCCGTGGTGCCGCCTCATTGGCCTCATCCCTGATGAGACCGATATCAAATGTCCCGGTAGGAGTACGGAGCACATATCTATGACAAATGGGCACTCCAGCATCCCTACACACCTGAAATATCATATAAGCAAATGGGTAAGTGGTAAAGGACTTAAAATCCCTCTCATGGATGGCAGAGAGCAATAACTTCACAACATTGATCTCTAACCCGGCTACTAGAGCTTCTACCAAGACCTCTCTATAGTGAGTATATTATCTGCAACCATGGGGGATAGGGGGTTGTGGACTAACATCCAGAAGAACATGGCCGCAAAAGTGAGGTTGTCCTTCTTGATAAGACCTCTGGGGTCCAACACCTAGTTTGCGCCCTCACCATCGATGGAGAGCCTCTGTGCAATCCACCTCTTGATGGACTCTCTCTGTTCACTACTCCACTGAAAATGGCCACTCTTGACCACGTCCCACCTGTAGTCGAACTCTGGGGTGAGGGGAGCCCTCGTAGAATCAATGGATCTACCATATAAGAAGCGGCGGATGGCAAGAGGAGAAATGTCCACCCGGCAGCCTCGAACGCGAACATATAAGAGTGGGGGGTGTTTGGCGGGGTTCGCCCGCCGGTCCAAAGCACCTTGGAGAGACGCTACGTATGAAGCGTAGAACTCTTGCACAATATCCTCACTATAGGACCCCACAATCCTCGCAATACACTTGAGCCGGTGGCGGGTACACAAATCATGCACCGCAGGGTTTGTGTGTAAGCTCCCTGTAAGACCCGCCGCTCAAATGTCAACATGTGACTCTCAACCCCTTATCATTCAGAAACTTGGCGTCCCTATATATCTGGTACATACCATCTATGCACCACCGGTTGGGCTCATCAACAACCGCTGCAGGGACCTTATGTTGGGGTGCCGAAGTAGACTCCGGACTCTGGGCCTCATCATATGAGGCATTACGGGCTGGCTCAGCTGGGAGAGTGACTCCCTGTGATCCAGAACCTGAGGCTGTAGCCTCATTCGACCTTGTAGAGTGGGCGGACTATGAGGTGGAAGCCTTCTCGGAGCCAGAAGCTCCCTCAAAACCCAAGGCATACGCAGACGATGTGCGAGTCAGTGTGCGCTCCTCATCAAACTGGGAGGCAGTTTCTACGGCGGATGTCACCTTCTTGGGGGTGCCCCAAGTGGCTCTAACAGCTGATGTAGGGGTTCAGGTTCAAGGGGGCACGTATTCAGGATCCTTCTCATCGTCGAGCTAGCCAATGAGCTAATGGGATGGTGCCACAAACTTGGACCTCCCCTTTGATACATATTATCCCACTTGGGGTCCATGAGTACCTGAAAAGGAAGTAGTTAGTTTCATTGTAATCAACCTACACAATCAATATAATCGACACAGAACCTGGATACACAGAATGCAGGTTCATTGCAAAATTTAAGAAGTTAGAGACAGGCACTATCGACGACTTGTTGATAGTGTCCGTTGATGGACACTTAGCAAATTTTGAGAAGTCTACTTTCCACAGAACATGTAGTTAGAAACGACGGACATGCAGAACGGCATGTCGATCAATCGACGGACCGTAGTCCACTTTCTTCATCTGACACTTAGTATAATACAGAATTGTTCAGAGATCAAGGTTTAGGTTAGAAACAACGGGAGTGCAGAATGGTCTGTCGATGAATCGACGGACCGTAGTCCACTTCTGTCGTTCCACAGTTACGGAAATTCAAGGGTTAGCTTGATGGTCTGTCAATCAACCGACGGTCGTAGAATAGGTCTCATTCTGTTAGTCAGAGATAGGTTTTTGTAGGACTTGGTTTTACCCCACAAAATGGGCAATTTCAAGCACACACCAGTACACCCAACATGCAATAACAAGAAAAAGGCCAATTCGTCATCTCTAGGTCTTCAATTTTGCAAATTTCAATCCTGGATTCTACTAAGTAACAAGATTTAAGTCAGAAAATAGTGAGTTTACACATATTCCACCCCCAACCCATTCACTTTCTATCATTTTAAGGGACATAAAACCCAATTTTAACAAGTTTAACATGCAATTTTATCCTTAAGTCAAGACCACTCGATTCCTCACACAAATGAACGATAATTCATAAAGAAGAGGAAAAGGAAACACCTGTAAGTAGTAGTGGAGTGAATGAATGGGTGATCTTAAAGAACCAACTGACGTGCCACCTATGAACACCGACCGGAGAAACTATGAAGTTTTGAGTAAAAACTGACGAATATGGGTTTTGGGGATTCAGGGATTATGGGAGAGTTTGAGTGATTTGGAAGAGAATGGAGTGAATTTAGTGTAGGAGTTAATGTAGAAAGAGTGGAATAAGAGGAGGGAAACGGTTGGGAAAGTAACTTGAAAAGGTGTCAGGGGTAACTGAATGGGTGTTTTCTTTATAGATGGTCGGGTATGGTCGGGTCATTGGTTTTTATGAACTGACGGTACCCCGTCGATGATCCGTAAGTAAGTCGACGGTCCATCGACTGGTCCGTCGATTGTGCCCTAACTTAGACAAAACTGTAAAACATACCTGGAATCTACGGGCACCATCGACGGTCCGTCGATAGAACAATGGCCTGTCAGTTGGTTCATAGATCTGTGCACCAGACCAATTTCTGCAGAATTCTTGTGGTTTGGTCCCTGCACATTTAGCTCCCCTTGATCCTTCTTTTTATGTTTTCAGGACATTTTTTAGAAACGGACCCTAAACTACTCTTTATCCAACATTCTAAAAATATAAAAGAAATTCTACACATGACATTCAGTAAAACAAAATGAAACAAAAGAATGCAAGTATTGTTAGAGGATACACATTGGATTGCCTCCCAAAAAGCGCTTGATTTAACTGTGCGGAACGACGCAAGACCCTTGATTACTCAGACTTCATCAAGGTGATATGTCTCAACCACTTCATGGGCACTCCCTGCATGCCCTAGCTAGATCTTTATTCTTTACCCATTTATCGTGAACCTTGCACCCTCCTTGTTCTCCAACTCAACCTCTCCATGTGGGAACACTTTAGTAATCAAGAATGGACCAGTCCATTTGTACTTGAGTTTGCCTGAGAACAAGCGCAATCTAGAGTTAAATAGAAGCACCAAATCACAACTACAAATTCGCGCTTCTCAATCTTTTGGTCATGGTACTTCTTTTATTATCTCTTTGTAGAGGGATGAACTCTCATATGCTTTTAGGTGAAACTCATCAAGCTCATTCAAACCAGTAAGTCTCTGTTCCACTGCTTCATTCCAATCCATCTTCAGTTTCTTCATTGCCCAATGGCTTTGTGCTCTAACTCAACCGGCAAGCGACAAGACTTCCCATATACAAGTTGGTATGAAGACATACCTATGGAGGTCTTGTATGCAGTCCGGTAAGCCTAAAGAGCATCATCAAGCCTCCTTTACCAATCAGTTCTATTAGCATTCACCATTTTCGATAGGATCTGCTTGATTTCTCTGCTAGACAACTCAACTTGCCCACTAGTTTGTGGATGGTATAGAGTGGCTACATTGTGGCGAACCCCATATTTCTCCAATAAACCTTTGAACAACTTGTTGCAAAAGTGGGATCCCCCATCACTAATAATGGTCCTAGGTGTGCCAAATCTAGAGAAGATGTTCTTTTTCAAGAAAGCGGTGATACTCTTCCCTTTATTGTTGGCAAGTGCTATGGGTTCCACCTATTTTGACACATTATCCACCTCTACAAGAATATATTTCATCCCATGATAACTCATAAACAGGCCCATAAAATCAGTGTCCCATGCATCAAATAACTCGATCACTAGAATGGGATTGAAAGGGAGCTCTTGACTCTTCGAAATGCCTCCATCTCTTTGGCACCTATAACATGCCTTGTCAAACTCATGAGCATCTTGGTGGATGGTTGGACAATAGTAACCACATTGCAAAATCTTATGGGTAGTCCAGATAGCACTATGATGCCCACCTATAGGCGAGGAATGACATGCCTCCAAAACACTTAGCATCTCAACTTCCGGCACACACCGGCAAATAAGCCCATCAGTACAACTCCGGTATAAATAAAGATCATCCCAAAAGAACTTTTTCACATCATGCATGAACTTTTTGCACTGATAGAAGGCCAAGTCTGATAGGACTATATCACTAGCGAGATAATTCGCAAAAATTGGTCAACCATGGAATCAAAGTCATGAAAAGAGGCCAATACATGCTCATCAGAGAAGGTATCATCAATTTCATCCTCTTCACCCAACTCTCGCATAGCTTCATCCTTGAATCTGGAAAAGTGATCGGCAACTTGATTTTCGGTCCCTTTTCTATCATTCACCTCAAAATCAAACTCTTGCAATCGTAAAACCCATCTAATCAACTTTGGTTTCACATCCTTATTTTCCGTAAAATACCTCAAAGTGTAGTGGTCAGTATGCACTATAAATCTTATGCCAAGCAAATAGGAGTGAAATTTTTTGAAAGTAAATACTACCGCAAGGAGCTCTTGTTCAGTCACACTGTAGTTCTTTTGTGCTTTATTTAGGTACATTATAGATGGGTTGAAGGAGTTTATCCCTTGTTTGTTCCAATACCACACCAAGAGAAACCCCACTAGCATCACACATCACCTCAAATGGCTTACTCCAATCTGGGGAAATAATTATGGGCGCAGACACCAATTTCTCCTTCAACTCTCCAAATGACTTCACACAGGATTCATCAAAATAGAACTTACATTCCTTCTCAAGTAACTTGCACAGAGGATGTGCAATTTTTTTTATAAATCCTTAATAAACCTCCGCTAGAAGTCCGCATGCCCAAGAAAACTTCTCACACTTTTTATAGAGATGGGTGGAGGAAGTCTCTCTATAACCTCAACTTTGTCTTGATCAACCTCTATCCCTTTCTCTGAGATGCGATGTCCTAATACAATACCCTCTTTAACCATGAAGTGACATTTTTCCCAATTTAGCACAAGGTTGCAATCTTCACTTCTTTTGAGAACCTCGGCCAAGTGACTCAAACAACGATCAAAAGAGTCGCCAACAACTGAACAATCATCCATAAACACCTCAATAGTAACCTCCACCACATCGGAGAATATCGGATCATTCATCTCTTAAAAGTAGTAAGTGCATTACACAACCCAAAAGGCATCCTCTTGAATGCGAATGTCCCATAAGGGCAAGTAAAGGTGGTTTTCTCTTGATTCTCTGGTTCAATAGAGATTTGATTGTAACCCGAATAACCATCAAGAAACAGTACCACCCTTTTTCTTCAAGCCTATCTAACATCTGATCCATGAAGGGCATAGGAAAATGGTCATTCTCAGTTCATGCATTCAACTTTTGGTAATCCATATAATCTCTCCATCCGGTCACTGACCTCATTGGAACAAGCTCATTCTTATCATTAGGGACCACTGTCATTCCCCCCCCCCCCTTTTTGGGCATACACTGAACAGGGCATAGCCAACTACTATATGTGATAGGATATATGACTCCGACATCCAACCACTAAATAATCTCCTTCTTATCTACCTTTTGCATAGGTGGATTCAAACGTCTTTGGTGCTCAATACTTGGCTTGTGGTCGGGCATGAGGTGGATTTTCTGTGAACAAATACCGGGTGGGATCCCAATAATGTCCGCAATAGTCCAACCAATGGCTCATTTGAACTTTTTTTAACACTTCTACCAGACTCTCTACTTGTTTGACATTCAAATCTGATGCAATGATTACCGGCAAATTGTCAAATCTTCCCAAGAATACATACCTAAGATGAGGTGGTAGAGC
Source organism: Solanum pennellii (assembly GCF_001406875.1). NCBI lineage: Eukaryota > Viridiplantae > Streptophyta > Magnoliopsida > Solanales > Solanaceae > Solanum > Solanum pennellii. The sequence goes on along the minus strand of NC_028639.1, from coordinate 33,673,986 downwards.
CTTAATCTCTAATTTTAGGGCCTCCTCAATAGATGGTTTTGCGGGTGGAGACTCACGATGCTTCATATCTAACTCCAATTTCTTTGGTTTGAACTGAAAGTCACCTCGATCAAGTCCCTCAACCATCAACCCATACTTTTCAATACCACCACTCTAAAAATTCATGATCACTACCGCTAGTGCCTCAACACCAAGACACTCCTTGATTTGTACCTCAGACGTACTCTCAACCCTGTAGGATATAGCAGATACCATTTGGAGCTCACCTAGATTTCATCTTCCCTTTTTCCATGTAAACCAAGGTGCGACCGGTAACAAGGAACGGCCTCCCAAGAATAATAGGCACCTCAAAATTCACCTCACAGTCAAGAATCACAAAATCGGCTGGAAATATAAATGAATCCACCTTCACTAACACATCATGGATTATCCCAATAGGCCTCTTCACTGTTCGATCGGCCATCAGTAACCGCATCGCAGTGATCTTAAGGTCACCTAAACCCAATTTTTTGTGTATAGAGAGAGGCATGAGATTTATGCTTGCACCAAGATCACATAGTGCTTTATCAAAGTGTAACAATCCGATGGTACATGGAATAGTGAAAGCACCCGGATCTTCTTTCTTTTCCACAAGAGACCTTGTAGCAATAGCACTAAAATGTTGCATTCGGTGATCATCCTCAATACTTACCGATCTCTTCTTAGTACATATCTTTCATAAACTTGGCATAACCGGGCATTTGTTCAAGAGATTCTATCAAAGGGACATTTATGGAAAGCTATTCCAACATAGTAATAAAACGCCGGTATTTACAAGATTCTTGATTGAATTGCGTGTGCATCCACGTGTTGCCCAATATTGGCTAAATCACCTCTCAACTTTTTGGCGTGCTCATCACTAGCATCAAACTTCCTCATCATCTTTTGCAAGATATCTTCAACTCGTGCACTACCTCAACCATACCAAGGAGAAACTTCCCAATTTTGAGGCAGAACATAGAGTCCACTCCGATCGTTTCTGTCACCATAGTTACCCTAGTCAAAGTTATTGTCGCGGTTGTAGTTTCCATCTCGAACAAAATGGCCCTCTTTGTTGTAATTCCCATAGTTCTGATCTTGATTTCCTTGACCTTAGCGACTATTCTCCTTATTGGAGCCTTGGGCGTTCGGTCAGAAACCCCCCGTCTGCTCATTCACTATATAAGAATCCTCTTCATAGTAGTAGTCATCCTCTAGAGGTGGTGGTTTAGTCAAATAATTTACCGCATTTACTTTCTCTACACCCCCAGTGACATGTTTCAATACCAACCCGAGCTTAGTTATCATTTGAGCCATCTCTTCACGAATCTCATCTGCGGACGGGTTGTGTGTAGCTTGCATTGCAAAGGTGTTTATCCTAGTGTCCGATTTCCTAGTGCTCCAAGCCTTATTGTTGGGAGAGATTTTCTCCAACTTCTCTGTGATATCTGCATGTGTGCACTCACCATAAGAACCACCCGCAATAGTATCAAGTACTACCTTATTATTATCATCTTGCCCCCAATAGAAGTACTCTTTGAACGAATCATCATCAATGCGGTGGTTTGGGACACTTCTCACAAATGAGGTGAACCTATCCCAAGAGCTACTCACCGACTCCCTAAGAAATGCCACAAAGTTATTCACTCTATCTTTGTGGTTGAGCATTTTAGACACCGGGTAATACCGTGCTAGGAACACATCCCTCAACTGCTCCCAAGTATAGATACAATTATAGGGAAACTCAATAAAACAAATTGCGTCCTCTCCCGTCAATAAGAGAGGGATCACTCTTAACCCAATGACGTCCATGTCCAAGTCTGGCCTCCCTACAGAACTCTTACACACCGACCTCAGTTTGGCGATGTGAGCATGTGGATCCTCAGATGGTAGCCCCGAAAATAAACCTCTAGCGGTGAGCGTCTACATCAAGCTACTAGTTACCACGAATGTATGACCCTATGGTAGAGGAGGTAGGAAAAGAGACCCATCAGAATCGGTGATGTTAACATTGCCCATATAGAACTCTTGAGGGTGTGGGGAGGGAGGTTGACTCCTCAAAGCACCATCACCAGGGTTCTCAAGAATCACTTGGTTGTGAGCATCAACCGGCGGAGAAAGTTGACGGTTGATCCCATCACCTAGATTTGCGGGATTCTTTTGATCATTCATTCTACGAAGTGTACGATTCAGTTCTAGATTGAGTGAAAGTATTGATTCTACTCGACTCTGTATACTTGGCATACACTAGATCTAGACCTGAAAGACACAAAAACAAAGAAAAAACAGTTAAATTAGGAAATTGTTCACTAAAATTCAGTAATTGATATAAAAGTTAATCTAAAAGCCACTTGCCCCGGCAGCGGCGCCAAATACGCTCAAATTACACTTCCCTAAAGAATTATAAGAGGTCATATCAAGTAAAGAGCCCAACTATTAGGTTGGGGCCGATCCCACGAGGAAAATGATTTCGGATTAACTTTATTAATGTACGATTACCTCGATTTAGTCAAGTCCTTTACAAAAACTAGTAATTAAAAGGTGGGTTTTGTAAAACAAAGGCATCACAATGTTGTGAACTCAAAAAAGTAACAAGAGTGAATTATTAGTGTTTATCAAGTTGAGAGATACTAGGGTGTAAGTGTTTCCCATAGATTCATAACGCCATAATCCTAGCTATAACAATTCTTTCCTAGTGTTTTGCATGCAAAGTGATAAGTTATGTATCTCTAAATCCTTGGTCCGGCATTTAGTGAATTTCACCCCGTACCTTGGTCCGGCTACGTGTGTTTAAGTTACTAATCCTTACCTTTACTCCATATTAAGCATCATATTCGATGTTTGTCTTATTTAATACCGTGCACCAATCGAAACTAGCCTCCTAGATAGTATCCACTAAATCTATGTTGATAATTCTTTTCCTATTAATTACCCCCTTGGTTCGGCAAATAGCAATAAGGCGAGTTCTAATGCGTGAACTCGTTAAAAAGACTTCTAGATGAAAGAATTATCGATGCATGTAATAACCTATTTAAGAATTTTTATTTAGATAGATTTATTTTGTTAATCACCCATGGTTCCCACAATCCTTGTTGTGGATTTAGTTAACCATGCTTGGAAGAACACAATTCATAATTGATGAAAAATAAATCATGAACGCACCTTAACAAATTTGAATTAAATCCAAAAATTCAACTTGAAATCACACAATTATCTTCAACACCAAATTCAGAAATTAGAATTAATTGTAAAACCAAATTCCGAGAACAAAAGTATGAAATTGGTAAAAGAATTCAATCGCCAAAAAGAGGTTTTTCACCCTATTTATAATGAAAATGTGTCCTAAATTAAAAAGGATTCAAAATAAGGAAAGTTTTGTCCAAAGAATGGCTTCTATCGACGATTCCACAGACGGTCCGTCGGTCAAACGACGGATCATCGACTTCCTCCGTTGGTCCATACTTAGCATCTTTTCAAAGCCTGCACTTTGCATCTTTTCTAATCCAATCGACAGACCAGTAGCACGGTCCATTGATGTACTTACGATCCGTCGATGCTTAACTTTGTTCCATACTTAGCTTTTCTTCAACATTGGGTACTAGGGTAGTCTCTGATCAAATCAACGATTTTCCAGGATGGTCCATCGATCAGTCGACGGACCGTTGATCCTTATGTAGCCCCACACTTAGTCAGAATTCCTCGAGTTGCTTCTAGATGCTTGAACCTCCAATCGACGGTCACCACCTACCGTCCGTCAATGGCTTCATGGGTCGAATCTGCACTTAATTTCCACAACCTTCTGCGTTTCTGTTTTGGACAACTTTCCTGCAAAACAAAGACAAAATCATATTAAAATTACTAAAAAAGGCTTTAGACACACACCAATCTTACGGAAAAAGCTTTGAAAGTAGCGTGAAACCAGGGTGCATCAGTAACTGCATCGTCATCCTCTTTGAGGACTAAGACTAGCCTTTTATCTTACATTATTACATTCATAGGTCAAATTAGCGGAACTTTAGAAATTTTTACTACTTCTACATTGAGGTTTACATAGACCTCTACATACACATTTTAGATATATATCGAGTATACATAGACCCTTCGCATAGGAAGATTACATGGTCTTCTACTTTATTACACATAATTATATAGAACATAACATAATCTCAAATGGTCGTCTCATCTCATAACCATCTAATAAGAGTATATCAAATTACGCCTAGCCCATACATCAATGAAACAAGACCACATATAGGTCATACAATGTTTAATATCCAAACGAAAAGGAAAGAAACATAATATTCTTAAAACAAAAGTAACATCATAGGCTTGATAGTGGCGTTGCCCTCGGAAAGTGAGGACATATCCAACTTGCATGATAAAAAATTCCAAGTCGTGTACAAAATTCCTTCAACGACTGATACCTAAAATGTAGGGGAAAAGAAAAAAATGGGGTTATTACACCACATGTACTATGGGAAAAGAGGACATTTCATTAAGTATGCAATTTACTTTGAAAACCTTTATGCACATTCAACAAGACCATACCAAATCAAAATTAGTCAAGTCAACATGCATATCATGTAATTGAATACATAGTCAAATAACTCTACCATCAAGTCATAAATAACCGTAAGCATGAATAAGATTTCATTATAATATAACCAAAGCAATACAATTACCCACAACCCCTATCAATTCAACAAGTGCAATGACCAAGCAAAGCCCCTTAACCTTACTCAATCAAGTAACCCAACAAGAATCATGACAAACCTCCTACTTCACATAGCATAGCATTCAAGAGTACATATCATCATACTTTAACAATGTAGACCAACACATATTCATAAGTCACACCAATCAACATATAGTATTAACAATGTGCAAGTTCATCATAATCATATCATTTATCATTATAAACATATGCATACATAATAACAACCTCCTAAAATTACCTTCAAGGCAAACTAGTGCAAGGCATAGGTAGAGTCCCATAACCCTACCTAAGCTAAGTCAACCTCTCAAGTCACCCTAGTTAGTTTGTACTTCATAACTTCATTTTACTTTAGGGAACAATTGCCTTAATCGACATAGACCACAAGAGCTAAAAGTGGAATCCGGTGTTGTAAGACCTTACACCGAAGGAAAGTGGTCAACCGGCCAAAGTAAAACCAAACATAAAAGTAGTTTTCTAGGTGGACCCACTATCTACTCTTCCTATGGGGGAAACATAGTTCAAGAACTAAGAGATAGGTATAATTCATGTACAATACCACTTGGCAATTAGGGCCTCCTCTCATGGGAATCCAATGGATGAGTATCCCTCATAGTGAAGTCAACACCTCACATGGAACTATAGGGTGAATCTTCCTCTATGGAAAGCCATCACCTCCCATTGTCAAGTTCACTCGGTGCTAAGCTATGTCCCTTTTGAAATGTCTTTATTAATTATTATAACTTAATCTTCGTCATAGTGTCTAGCCCTTGTATAAACATCATCATCTCATATCTCAATAAGAATTGCATGAGTATAAACCTTCCATTATAATTCATATAAAGTGAGGTTAGCACATTTACAGATCACTTCATAATAAAGCACATTGGTAAGTCATTCACCATTCTTCTAACATTTACATCTTAGTCAACAAACAAAAGTCAAGATATTTCAATTCAACATCATAACAACCCTATAAATCCTAATACAAGGCATACTCCAATACAACATCATGACTTAATCACAATTAACCATAATTGAAGTAAAGAGTAGGGATCACAAGAGTTACCAAGTCTCTTTCATAATTCATTATCAAGCTCTTACCATGAACCCTTTAACTCAACCCAATTAGGGTGTAGTATCATCATATTACTATAACCAACACGATAACAAGGCTAATTGAATCACTACATCATAATCCAACACTAGCTCATAGCTTAAGATAAGAGACATATATCAAAGTCATAATCTAATTCAGTTACTCAAGAACAAGCATGCTTACACTACAATTCACCCTAAACTATTCATGAATGATACAATAGCATCACCTAGTAATAATTTAACAAATAACCAAGTCAATTGAACCTATATAACACAATTCATATCTAGATCACAACCTAGGGTTAAGGGGTAAAGGTCATCTTCTACAAACTAGACCAATTCATCAAGATATAACATAATTGAGTTAAAGTACATGTTAATATATTCATAATATAAAAAATAAATCATAAACAAATCAATTCACAACAACTATTTCGTATTGGATGAAAATTCACTTGAAAACCCAACTTTTGAAATGAATTTGATGGAACCCATTGACGAAAGAGGTCTCAAAGGTGAAAGAGATCTCATACCTTACTAATTTATTAAGATTGATAGAGAAACTTGACCCTTTTCATCCCTTAAACCAACCTATAGCTTGGTCTTCAATGGGGTTTCTTTGGAAGAGAGAAAGAAGAGAAAAGGAAGAGAGTTTTGGGTTTATGAATTATGAGAGTTTAGGTTAGGTTAATTAGGTTAGGGCTTTATATAGGGGTTAACTAACATAACTAGACCTCCCCTAACCCCTAATCAAATTTCTAATTAAGCCAATTAATTAATTAATCTAAGTGAAAATGTGCAGTGAAAATAGTCCCCACAGAAGACACCACGATCCACGGATCGTGGGTCAATCGACAACCAGTCCCCCCCTTCCGTGCTGCACATCCGTTGGTAAGTTCAGAGACTGTGCAAAATCACCCATCCAATATCTTGGCTAAGTTAACATCGACTCCCCATCGATTGGAACACACGCCCCGTCGATAGCACTCGTCTGTGCACACTCCTTTGGGCAGTCCTTGACCCTAAAATGCAAGGGTCCTCCTCAAGGGCCCTTTGTTGGTCCTTGGGGAGTTGTGCCTGGACTTTTCGAGTATGACCTAACTCTAATACTTTTAAGGCATACTTCCACCAATTTTCATCATTTTCCGACTCCTAAAAGCTAGTCAAATAGGCTAAGGCACGCTAGTACCTCCTTGACTAGTTTTCGAACGTCATGGATGTTCTTGGACGTTTTGGTTTCTAGACTCCATAAATGACTTATATTCATTAAAATAGACCTTAAAATAGTGTCTAAAACTTATAAATTATACGTTAGACTCTAGAACATGTCTTGGATTTTCGAAGTGTTACAGTATGTGTTAGTACAAAACAATTAACCAAGTATGGTAACCATTCATAAAACATTTAAAACGTGATAAAAGGGGGCATTTTATTTCATGACATGCAATTTACCAAGATAAAACATAATATGAATGAATTATAAAACGTAAGTTATAAGACATGGTTAATGTAAGCTAACTTCTTCTTTAAAATCTTTCATCTTAGATGCGATACTTCTAGAAGTAACCTTAGTTCATTCTTACTTGTTGGGAATTAGACTTAATAGACATAAGACCATGTGATCTATAACATGGAATACGGTGTCTACCTCATAACAAAAATAGGTGTCCAACTTGCGAAAGGTAGAACATTGAACTACTAGCTTAAGTGGATCCACTAGCTAATCAACATATGTGGACACATAGTTATGGGATAAGGATACTTCTACCAGAATCTCGAACTCTACTACGTGGGGGCTTTCATCTCATGAGATAACTTTGAAAACTCGGACTCTACTAATGTGAGAGATTCCATCTGATCTTCAATATCCACTCAATGTTAAGCAAAAATTCCCAAGGAATAGTCATTTCTTACTTGACTTCATTACTCATGAAAAGGTGCCCTTCGAAAACCAATTTAAGTTGGTTTCCTTAAGATAACTCATTTTCTTTGACTCAATTAGGTGAGAAAGCCTTCAAACCTAAATATCCTTTCTATGTGAGAAAACCTTTCACATCATGCTAGTATGTGTTTTAGTGAGAATATCATTTCATAACACAACATCATCATAATTGGTACTTTACTCTCAGATTACCCTTAAAACATTTTGCGTAGATTCAATAAAATAATGCATAAGGCCATAACTTATCTCTTGAGGTCAAAATCCACTTTCAGTCATAAACTTTTAGAGAACGTGGGTTAGAGTTAAACATTTGCTTGTCCTCAAGTAAAACTCAAGATCAACAGTTCAAAAAGTATGTCTTACATAGTGTTACATAAGATTCGACATGAATGCACACAACAACGCTTAATTTACTGATGTAAGGATCAATTTTGCACTCAAAGATTCAAACTCTGACTCACCATTATCAAAGATGTTCAAGTTCAAAATACTTGATTCAAATGTGAATTCAAGCTCAACAAAGGTAATCAAATGCCCTCACAACAAAGATGATTCCTATCTTACACAATGTTCTTCAATAATATATAGTTCCGGAAACACATACGACTCTCATATTCACAAAGATGAACACATGTATGATTTCACCCATAGGTTTTCCCTTATTTTCAAGGCTTGTAACGGAACTGAATGTAAAGGTATGGTCATTTAGTCTGAGTGACTGCTACCCTCATGAAGTGTGGTTTGAACATCAGTTTCTTTTTTTCATCAATATTTTGATCATGCTCATAATTCACCCCTTTATTCAACTTCAAATAGAATACCACATACCTCATTTCTTTTGAAACTTCGACTACTTTATTTCACTACTTTTTCATTCTTTTTCTTTTTTTTCTTCTTCTTCTTTTCTTTTTTTCAATAGAGGGGTTTCATCTTTTTCAAAACCAATTCTTAATTGGAGATTCTTCACACTTCTTGATTTAGGTTTTCTTTTCACCACACCCCCGACATAGGCTTTTGACCTAAGTTAACTATTCAAACAAACCATACTTAATAAGAGTTGAATGGATAAAGAGGAGTCAGAATTGTTCAAGTTTCTTCCATGAAAATGATAAGAATAAAATGTAATCACAAGAGGTAGGTATGGAAGTACCTCACTCCACCCATAAAAGAAAAGTAGTTGTCCTCAAATGCCACTGAAAACATAAAATGAATAAAAACAACAGAGAGGGAGGCAAACATGTAATCTTATCTGCTCAGTCGCTCCGTCTGTTGGGGCATCAATGTCTTGGGTCACTTCTAGGATTGGGCATTAGTGCTCCAAGTCTCAACAACTTTAGCTCTGCTAATGTCTTCCCTAGAGGTTTCTGTCAATGATGTCTGAATGACTGGTTGTACTATCGTCTCCTCTAAATCAGGCAGGTCTCCATATATTGTCATTTCTTAACCACCAATGTAACACCCCAAAAACTACTAGGCTTAACTAGAGTTTGTCGTAAGTGTTTTTTTAACTTTATTATCAAACATAGAATGAATGGTTTGGGGGTTAAACGTCAAGGTAAGATTACCTAAGGTCCAACCTAATGTCCTTGAGAAGGACCCTAAATCCTAACCCAAAAACTGCCCAAAGTTTCCCAAAGCAGGGAACTATAGATGGGACCTATGGGGCGTAGGTCCATCCACGCCTCGTGGAAGAGGATCAAGGGGAAAGACTCCAAGTGGGGAGATGCAAACCACCACATACGGAACTGCAGGACGCCCTATAGACCCACTCACGGACCGCGGGTCCTAGGTCATGGGTTGTGCCTGCAATCTGCCCAAGGTTCAGCTAAGGTAAGGGTTTTTATGTAAATTCCAAAATTAATATAGTTTAATGTAGGATCGGTTAGTATTGTTTTGATAGACCTATATAAAACTTTTAAAGTTATTAACCACCTCATACACCCCATAAATCCCATGACCCCAAGTCCATAACCAACTTTCCCAAAAAATGTTCTCTTTAGAACTCCGAGGAAGAAGAAGAGGATCAAGGTATTGTATCTTTTCATCAATGGGTATACTTCACCCATAGAGCCCTTCCGAAATAATTTAAAAACTAGAAAACCCAAAAGTTAGGGTTTGACTTCAATCTCATGGACTCCTTTCAAATTTATTTCAAATGATTAAATTATTTTTATTTATAGGTATCTTTATGATTTTATATGAATTTAAGTTAAATTACGCATGAATCCATGTCTTACCCGATTTTCCGATATTGGATCATAAAATGTGGGTATTGATTGATGATTGTAGAATGTTATAATAATATGAATGTTATGAATTGATTACTTAATAATTTTATCATTCATGACTAATGTAGTAAAGATGTGTTGATTGAATGCAATCTATGGTCCTTGAAAGGAAAATAATGAGATATTTGTATTATCATGATGCTTATGTACATGCTTTGTGAATACATTAAAAGTAATGTGATTATGACTATAATGAAACTTTGATAATGTGAAAAGGTTTCCTTACCTAAATGAATCGGTAGGATATTGACGTGTCTTTTATGTGTGATTAAACGTGACATTGACTTGATACACCTTGAATCGGTAGGCTAAGGGCATCCCTTTCTTGTGTAATTAAAAGTTATCTTGACTTAATGGACCTTTTTCAGATAATAGTATCCATTTCATGAATGACTAATGAATTATTCTATGGCTTTCTCTTGAATCGACAGGCTAATGGTACCAATTTTATGATGAGTCAATGAACTTTTGTAATGATGAACCTTTAACCGATAGACCAATGGTATCCCTTTCATGAGTAATCAATGAGATATTCTAATGATGTACCTTGAATCGGTAGGCAAATGACATCTCTTCCATATGCAATAATTTTAAAAGATAATTTACTACTCCATGAGAATTTAATGCTTAGCACCGAGAGGATATTGGGAGGTGAAAGCTCTCCCTATGTAAGGGCGGGTTTCTAGTAAAAACCTTTTTATCCCATAACTATGTGTCAACATAGGTTATTATCTAGTAGATCCACCAAAGCTATAATGTTACTGGTTCTACCTTAGTCAAGTAGACCAACTCTTTTCGATGTGGGACATGAAACCAAATTCTATGATTTTCTCACATGGTCTAAGTTGGATAAGGCTTATTCCCACTATGAACAAGAATATGAGTTATATACTATGGTTACTCAAGAGTCTCTATGAAGTGTGGGTGGGGGTATGAGACTTCATCCATGCATGGCACAATTAGTCTTTGAGAGTAGTTACAGTGTGTTCCTCAAATGTATAATGACTTGTTAAATGATGAATGCTTTACTTGGATTGTTATTATGAGTTGCTTTCCTTCAAATGACTTATTAAATGTGAATGTTCCTTGTCAAAAATAAATACTGGTAAGTATGTTATGGTGGCCTTAAAGTGGTACTTAATGTACATGGGATTATGGTATCTTTATTTATGCATTGCAAAAGTATAACCTAGGGTTACTTATGAAATGGTTCTATTATGCTATGATGGTTTATATGTTGACTATGCTTGTGACTTATGCTTTTACACTACACGTGCATTACAATTCTCAAACTTTTTGAATGCATGCTTTGCAACAAAAAATCCCTTTTTGCATGTTTCAAGGAATTTTTTGCATTACTATCATACTTAGTGCATTTCTATGCCAACCCATATTTTCTACATTTTGCACAAAGTGTAGTTTTTGTTCTTAAGGTGATTCTCTATTAAGTCAAGATTCGATCAACTATTCTCCTAGATATGGTGAATCCTCAAGTTTTGAGGACGTATAAGTCAATAGTAGTTTCTTTTTAGTCATTTTATGTTTTGGAATATATTGAAATGGTTGTGGCCCTATTGTTGATTTAAAAATTGTAATAATTGGCTAATTGAAAGAAGTTAATTTTCCCCTTTATTTTATTAAGGACTTTTTGATGGTATGGATAAAGTTTGAACATTTTGCATCATTTCTTTTATCTTATGTATATAATATACTAAGGGACTTGTATGAGACCTTTCGGGATTGAGTACACCTTTTCATATCTAGGGGGTACCCCTGGGTCGTGACAAACTTAGTATCAGAGCACAAGGTTTAGAATGATTCTAGGATGATGTCTCATAAGCCACGTCTAATAGAGTCTCATTCATAGTGTGAAGTGCGTCACATTCATGAATTAGAGAATATAAGATGTTAGAAAACTACAGTTCTTTCATTACTCTTAAGTCGTGTCATGGAGTTTAACTCTATAAAGTCCCTATCCTAACCCCTCTCTTGTGTCTTTAGAATATGAATACACGACGGGCCAACACAAAAAGAATAGATGGTGATAATTTCAATGAAGAAGCTCCTAAAGTGAACCAGGCTCCTCAAGGTAATCAATATTCAATTAATCCTCTAGCAATGGAGGATGTGGAGGTTAGGTCGTCTTTTCTAATGTTGTCCCAAACCGTGACAAATAGAGCCCAAGCTATGACAGCCCAAGCAAATAGAGATGTAGGGACTCTTGTGAACCCTAATGTGAATTACATGGCATTTAGATTGATTAAATTTCTTAGAATGAAGCCTACCGAGTTTCTTGGTTCGAAAGTGGGAGAGAATCCTCAAGAATTTGTGGATGAGGTTTATAAGATACTTGATGCCATAGGGTGACTTCGGTAGAAAAATCGGAGCTAGCCGCCTACCAATTGAAGAATGTTGCTCAAGTTTAGTATACTCAATGGAACCAAAATAGGCCAGTAGAAGTGAATCACATCAAATAGGGAGGTGTTTAAGAAAGTATTTAATTAAAGGTTTTATCGCTGAGAGTTGAGGGAAGCTAAGGTGGAAGAACTCATTAACCTTAGGCAAGGTAGACTGATTGTTCAAGAGTATGCCTTGAAATTTACTACACCATCCAAGTATGATCCATCTATGGGGGCGGATCCGAGGGATGAGACGAGTAGATTTGTGAGGGTATGTCGACTTTGTTGGAGAAGAATGTCGTAAGGCAATGCTCCACGATAACATTGTCATAACCAAAGAGCACACCCTAGAATATATGACATTCCCTCAAATCGTGGCATGGCGTACTTGACCTCTCGGATGTCTTGTACAAGACCTTAGACATCATTCATAGCATACATGTAAGAAAAGTAGTGCGGAATTAAAACCTTTCATACGAATAATATTTGAAAATATCTTTCGTGAAAACCTATGAATAAGGCTAAGTCTCAATGTCACCATCTTAGACACATGAATATTTTGGGACATGGTCCATACAATCAATAAAGAATTACTTAGTCTATTGCAATACTTTTGACAAAGAAATCTAAAGGTAATACAGTCCTTGAATCAAGTGAGGACATACCCCAACTTTGGTTGAAAGGGTCATAGTTTCCAACCTTTTCTTCAAGATGCCTCTCAATTGCCACCTACACCTATAGAGATAGATACATGTATGGAATTAGTACATTGCATATACTAAGTATGACATAATGCATAAAATCAGGATAAAAGGGAAATTTGTATAAAACATATTCTTTTTTAGCAAAACTTCATAACACAAGTATAAGAACCACATATAACACCAACTTCACATATAACACACATTCCACAAATATAACATCAAAAAACACTTTAAAACACATAAACATGAGACCCTCCTACCAAAGGTGATTCTAAGGCTCACTTGAGTGAGTTATGAAGAGACCGCCCATACAATCCCTTCACACACACCAAGGATATCCTTTAGACTACCTAAGATAAGATTATTCCCATTTCATTAATTAAACACCCTACATAGAATTACTCTAAGACTCACCTAAGTAAGACATGAAGAGAATGCTCATACACCCTCTTCAGGCCTACCTAAGCAATCTTCGAAGCTACTCTAGATAGATACCTTTTCATTACCAAATCTTTACTTAAGTCATTGTATTCATTAGACCATTTAAGAGAAATTCAACACTTGAGGACTTTCACATAATGGTCTCGGAGAAGACCTAGGGAACTCACACATTAATATATTCAAAGCCTGGTTATGGAATGTCAAGATAACATCCCATTCCACTACCTAAACTTCATAGTACTTATCCGACACTAGCATGTACCCCACGTGATCAGAATAGGAAATAACCGACATAGACCATACTAGCTAGGCATGGAATACATAGTCTACCCTACTCCAGTGAAGGGTGTTTTACTTGCCAATGGTAGAACTAGGACACAACCCATGTAGGCACATGGTTAAGGAATATCGATGGTTTTCTTCTACTCTAGCCTCATCATACAACTAGAGCTACTCCCCCAGCATACTCACTTTGTCCTAGCATTTGTTCTCATAGAGTAAATCAATTAAGGATCATATGAAGCGGTACCACACCTTGTTCATAACCAAATCATACTACACGTTACAAAGGAGGTCCCTTACGGTTGCCTTATAATGGTTAACAGGATAGCTTAATGACTTTTCTGAGGATGATTGCACGCCGTTCCAGCCAACCAACCTTAAGTCCATCATTCACACGAGAAGGATACCATTAAGGCTTTTGACTTCAAGAATATGATAACCTCCTTTAGGGAAGGTTCCACATGAATGACCTTCTCTACTATATTCAAGATCATATTCTATTCATACATATACATTCATGACGAAGGTTCTTTGGCATAGTAAGTCAAGGATTCATATTCATATTCTTCATGTATCAAGTAAGGGACACTAGTCTACCAAAGCAACATACACATACTTTCCATTATCACATATAGCATATCATTCAAGAAGCCCATAGTGACAACTTAGTATACTTGCAAGTCATCCTACACACTTCTATAGAATCATCAATGTAACTCATCCTGATGGTCACATAGTCGACTAGGAAGATTCGCATTTCAACATCAAGTATGCATATAAAGCATCACCATAGCCTATCATGATCACCTATTTACAATTAGGAAAACAAATACATGAATTCAGGGATACACATAACTAATATAGACTTTCACAATGATCACATATCAAAGAGATAACAAGATAATACCATAATTCATGAAGTAATGCCGACAAGGCCACACTATTCACAAGTACAGCACATAGAACCGCCACCATAAGTGAACCATACCAATCATCATCATTGTTCAAGAAGTATACTACACAAATAAAGAAGGTTATGTCCAATCTCACAACTCCAATCCATAGCCTATTCAACCAACTCAATATACAAAGGTTGTTTAATCATAGCCATGATCACTAATTCAATCCAATAATCACAATATACAAGGAATCCAAGATAGTACAATATGAATTTATCGATTTAGGACATCTTACTTACAATTCTAGCATAATTCTTCAAAAATTCAATAGCCCTAATCAAACTACACAAGAATTTAATAGTATAGAGACAAGATCAGATCACCCATAATATAGTCAAAATAAGGAGTTCATGATTTGCATGGCTTCATAGAGTTTTTAACTTAGAATCATCAACTTAACATCAATTCATTCATAATACACTTGATTCAAAATGTTTTATTCAAAAAACCATGGATAGATTTCAATGTAGAAGTTCATCTTTTGAGAATGTCTTGAAAACCCACTTTGAAGATTGACTCCTTGACGAAAAGAGATTGAAGGATGAAATCCATACCTTATGTCACATCCGGGGAGCACTCCTAGATGTAACCTTGATCTTCGTCCTTGGAGAGGACTAAGACTAGCCTCTTAGCATTTGTCATTGCATATCATAGGTTAAAAATTGCGTAAAATTTAAACCTTTTCATCTACATCTACATCGTGAGGTTTACATAGACCTCCACTTACACATAATATATTTACTTAGACTCCTCGTATAGGAAGCTTACATAGGCTTCTATTTTTTTATCACATATACAACATACAATATAGAGTCAAATAGAGATGTATTGTATAAAACCATCTAAGTCAGAATAGAACAATTCGGGCATAAACCTTACACAATGTATAATTGACACTTAAGGCTTACAACAATTTCTTGAACAATAAGAGTGAAACAAATATCATTAGACTATAGCAAGTCACATAGGTAGAATGAGAAAAGGCATCATCCTCGAATCTTGAAGACATACCTACACTTGGAGAAATGATCGAAGCCTTCCTTGAAAATTGGCCACGAGCCCTTCAACGAACGGAACCTAATATGTGGAAAAAAGTGAGAAATATGGGTTAGTACATCACTTGTACTAATTATGGAAACATATGCACACACAACTTAGAAATCATGCTAAACGGGACGTTAATTCGAAACCATGACAAGTTACTTGAAAAGCCTTATGAACAATCAAGAACATATATAAGACAATAATCACATCTCCTATAAGACAATAGCATTTAACACAAGACCAACATCATCAAGTTATATCAAGTCAACATATGTAAAGCATATTAGAATTCATAGCCAAAGCAACTCTCATATCATGTTATAACAACAAAGCATGTTCAAGGGTTCATAACATGATAACATAAGTAAAACCCTTACTCATTACCCTTACCAAGCCTACTAGTGCAATGACCAAGTGAATCCCTATAACCCCACTTAACCAAGTAAACCAACCAAAGGACGAAAAATAATGTCTGACTCCACATAACATAATATCATGAGTATTTATCATTATATTTAGCAATATATACCAACAACATGTTCATAAGTGAAACCAAAATCATACAGTATCATTAATATGTAAAGTCATCATATGCATATGATTCACTTTATAAGAGCATAAACACATAGAACATCCTCCTATAACTTCCCTCAAGGCCAACTAGTGTAATGTATAGGTAGAGTTCCATACCCCTACCTAGACTAAGTCAAACCCCTTAAATCCTCCTATTTAGAGTTCACTTTATTACTTCATTTTACTTTCATGAACATCTTGCCTTAACCAACATAGACCACATGATCTAATGTGGAATCTAGTGTCATGGAACCCTACACTGAAAGAAGGTGGACTACTTGACAAGATAGTACCAATACATGAACATAACATCTAGGTGGATCCACTAGCTAGTGTTCCTATGGGGGCAACATAGTTCAAGAACTAGGAGACATGTTTGAGACCCTCTTTATGCCTTTGGCACAGTAGAATAGTGAACCTACCTTCCCTACTTGGGAAGGGACACTCCTTACTACTAGTTCACTCGGTGCTAAGCTAGACTCCCTTTTGAAATGTCTTTCTTTAACAATAATAACATAGTTTAGGTCATAGGAGACTAAATCCTTGTATATTCATAGTCATATATCAATAGGAATTGAATGAATCCTTTCACACAACCCTCATATGTGAGATTAACACATTTTCATCATCAGGTCATAGTAAGGCACATAGGTAATTTATAATCAACCTTATATCATTAAATATTAATCATAATATCACAATTCACATAATCAGAACATTTCAATTGCATTATTATACCAGCACCTATTTAATTATAATCACAAGATACACTTCAATTGAACTTCATCATCAAGTACAAGCCATCACAATTGAAGTAAAGGTTTAAGATCACAAGGTTTTACAATTTCTCCTTCAAAAGCCATCATCCATGGTGTTAGCATCAACCAACAAATTTCATCCAATAATAAGTGTAATAACATCATACAATAGTAATCTATACAATAATTAAGTCAGTTGTATCATCACTATCCAAATTAACTTCAATTCGTACTTTAAGGTTAGGAAAAAGGGTTCATCGTGAATTCTTCAACTAATAGATCCAATTCCAATAATGCATTACCTAGTCAGTCCATGAATCAATTAGAATAGTTAAAACAATTCTAACAATCAATACATTCTTTAATTCCCATCAATTCACAAGAAAGATCCAAGATTTGAGGGAATTGGGGAAAGGACATAAATCAAACAAAATTACCATTAATAAACACCAAACTAGTCATAGGAAATCAAAATTAATCATAATCAATCATCAATTTCAAGTTTAGAAGAAAACCCATTTGTAGAGAAAACCCCTAAGAATAGGGTGATGTAGAAATCAACTTTGAAAGGACCTCTTGGGGAAAGGAATCCCAAGAGTGAAGAAACACATACCTTAATCAATCTTAATCAACTAAATTTGAGAAGAAAAGTTGAGAACTTGGCCTTCTTATCCAAGCTTCCAATATTCTTTAATGGTGGTTGAGTTGAGAGAGAAAGTTAGAGAGAGGTGAGAGCATTTTAGATTTTGATTTGGGGATTTGATTCGAATGAGTGAAATTTTAAAACTGATCTAAAACCAATATATATGTGTCCCCTAAATTACCCAAAAGACCCCTTACTTAATTGGATCATTTTGTGAAGTCAAATTGACTTAAAAACGACGTGAACGAATCAGGATAGTGGTTGCGCATCGAGGGGGCAATTTCAAAAAATTTTTTGAAATCCGGGTTGAGGCAGTGAGCCTTGTAAAGGCCCCGGTCGCAAGAAAAAATTTTCGTAGCCAGTGCTGGCTGCGCGATGCGCAAGGGACTCCACATATTGGATGCTCGTAGGATGCTTTGGCAGCCTGCTCGCCAAAGTTCGGGTCCTCCTCAAGGGCCCTTTGGGGCGTCCTTGGGGAGTCATTACTGAACGTTTGGACCCTTAATACTATATTTTACCTATTTAAAGTCTTGTTGAAAGTTCTAGAATTCATATGAAACTTGCAAACCTTAACCAAACATAGGGACTACTAGTTCAATATAGCTAATTTCCAGACGTCAAGGTCTTTCTATGTGTTTTTGGCTCTAACCTTTTCTAACTTGATTTATTACATTAATATAGGTCTGGAAACATCATTTTAATTATTATTTAATAGACAAGGCTCTAGTATAATTCATGGGACTTCTGGAGTGTTACACCTTAATTGATGTTGAACCACGAAATTTGAGAAGATTTGATAGAGAAATCAAGCTCCAAGCTCCAATCTTCCTTCAAGCTTCAGTGGTGGTCTAGAGAGTTCTTGCTTGGGGTTTGGGGTTTTTATTTTTAATAATGAATTGAATAGGGGTTCTAGACTTATAAAGCTACTTAAAATACCCATAATAACCTTAATAAACCGCCCAAACCATTTGTAAGACACTAGGTGAAATACCCAACTTTCCCTTCAATAGGCCGAGCTGCTGCAAAAAAATGTAGGCCCATCGACGGCCCCTAATCGATGCCTCGTAGACCCACCTACGGACCATCCTGCTTGTCCGTGGTTTGGGTGAGAGACTGGACAAATTGGAGGACAAGCTCCTACCGCTAAGTGTCAACCTACGCCGCAAACGACGGGGCATCGACTGCCCTACTGGGCGTCGATTGCCTCCCGTTGGTTGGGCTGGTTTTGATAGCTTTTGGTTAAAAATTGCTCCTACACAAGGAAGCTTTGGTTGGTCCTTGGGGAGTTTTTCCCGGATTCTTCCAACTCAAATATACTCATACACATTTTAGGAACCCCTCACATCAACTTCAACCAAAACGAACACGTAAAACATGCAAAGGCACACCTAAATGTACAAGCATGTCTCATGGCATATCTTTCGAACGTCAGGACGTTCTTGGACGTTTGACCTCCAAAAATATAACCAAACTTTAGAAACTTCCTATAAACATCATTATAAACCATTTTAGGACATTAGAAACTCATGATACACACGTTAGGCTCTAGTTTTACCTAAGTCATTTTAGAGGTGTTACATTCTCCCCCACTTGGACAATATTCGTCCTCGAAATTACACTTGCCACTCTTTAGGCAGATCTAAGAGATAATAAACTCAATACTAGTAGAACATAACCATTCAACACAATACACAATACTCATACATAGGACAAACATCAATTTCATAAAATTAAAAGACTCAAAACACAACAAGAAGATAGAAACTAATCTACGACTCATTATGCAATGAGACTCACATTCCTTCATTTCAATTAGGAGAACTCCTTCTCCACACATTATCATGATCATTTATATCAATTTTATACACATTATAACCATTTTCAAAAAAAACTTTTTTTTCAAAATTCAAAAATCCTTACAGTGAACTGTTCTAAAGCATTCAATACTGCAACATTTAACAATTTATGATGGAAGCATGAAAATATAAGAGATAAAACCATATAAACTTATTTTACAACATAAAAAAATTCTTAAAATGCACAATTCAAGGAATCAATGAAATTTAGTTTCAAAAAGACTCCTAAAACACAATGCAACATGCAAAATGCTTCAATCCTCTATGACATTCTATCTCTCAAGCTTGAACAGAATAGAAGAGAAGAGACAACAAATCACAACTCCAATACTCACCATACTCCCCACTTAGAATGAACCCATCACAACACAAGAGAGAAATTATAACTTACCGGCATCATCATCCTCATTCGGCTTTATTCCTTTAGCTCAAAGAGCATAGAAGCGATTCTTTTTTGGAGCACCACTATCAGAGCGCTAGGACAATCTTGCTTAACCTCTTTTCCTGTAACCGCAATAGTAGGACAATATCTCACCTTATGACCATCCTTACTGCAACCATAGCAACCATCGGTACCTACTAGATATTTCCCATAGTGCTTCTTCCCACAAGTAACACAAGTAGTCTTACCACCTTGAGAACCACTACCAGTCTAAAGTTTGACCTTAGGAGAACTATAACCATCATGCATTGGAGCCTTATTCTTAAACCTAGGTTGGTTTTTATCAATGGACCCACTCATCTTCAAATTACTTGAGATCCTACAAAGTTTGGACTTTTCAATGGATTGAGCATCATCATAGGCCTAGACAAGTTCATATCAGTGTGGAGCATGGACTTACAACACTCTTCTTTCAGAAGGTCGGCAAGATAAGTCACAAACCTATTCATCTCATACCTAGGGTTAGACACCAAAGATGGAGCATACCTAGACAACATGGTCAACTTAAAGAATACTCCTCCAAACTCATGTTCCTTTGTCTAAGTTTAATGAACTCCTCAACCTTCACCTCCCTCCTCTCACGGGGGGAAGTACTTTCCTAAGAAAGCCTCCTTAAACGCTTCCCACTCTATAGGACCCAACTCAACAAACCTATTATCTTTCCATTGAGTGTACCATCCTTGAGAAACCTCCCTCAATTGGTACAAAGCCAACTCCACCTTCTCCCTAGAAGTCACCCCCATGGCACTCAACACGTTATACACTCCATCAAGAAACTCTTAATGATCCTCTCCTACCTTAGAGCCTAGAAAGATAGGAGGATTTATCCTCACAAAGTCTCTCAACATAGAGATCATGTTACTCTCTAAAGCATTTACTCTAGGTCCAATGTCTCTAGTCATATGAGTTGTCATAGCCTGGGCTAGGGTAAGAAGAGCATCCCTAATCTCCCTATTAGTCATTCGGGGAACCACCAAAACCTAATTACCTTTACCTCCAATAGGGCCTTGATCATCTTGGGGAGGGACTTGAGCATCTTGAGGAACTTGAACTCCTTGTGGAGCTAGTCCACCTTGAGGAGCTTTTTCTTGAACTCCTTCTTCCAACCTTCTTGCGACTATTCTTCTAGTAGTCATCTCCTATAAACACAAGGAAAAAATTAAGAAGGACACTCATAACTTTTAATTCTACGGCACGACACAAGAGTAGAGAAGAAAGGAAACTCTATCGTCCTATAGCCTATCGCTCATAGATTGTCGCGACTAACATCAATGAACAAGACTCTACTAGACGTGAATTATTGAGACTTTTTGAGTTCCTAAAACTACTTTCATAACCTATGCTCTGATACCAAGATTGTCACGACCCGAGAGTACACCCTAGAATATATGGCATTCCCTCAAATTGTGACATGGCGTATTGGACCTCTCAGAGGTCTTGTACAAGCCCTTAGGCATCATTCATTGCATACACGTATGTAAAGTAGTGCGGAACTAATACTATTCACACGAATATTATTTCAAATTATCTTTCATAGAAAACATAAGGAATAAAGATGTCTCAATGACACCATCTTAGAAAAAAGAATACTTTGGGATACGACCCATACATTCGAAATATATAAATACTTAGTCTATTACAATACTTTTGATAAGGAAATATAAAGATAATAATGTCCTCCAATCAAGTGAGGACATACCCCAACTTTGCTTGAAATAGTCCTAGTTTCCAAGTTTTTCCTCAAGATGCCAATTGCCACTTACACCTTTAGAGATAGATAAAATGTATGGAATTAGTACATTTACGTGTACTAAGTATGTCAGAATAGATAAAATCATGGTAAAGGGGACATTTGTATAAAACATGCTTTTTTGAGTAAAACTTCATAACACAAGTATAAAAACCACATATAACACAAACTTCACATATAAGTCACATTCCACAATATAACATCAAGAACACTTGCAAACACATAAACATGAGACCCTCCTACCAAAGGTGATTCTAAGGCTCACTTGAGTGAGTTATGAAGCGACCGCCCATACAATCCCTTCACACACACCAAAGATATCCTTTAGACTACTAAGATAAAATTATTCCCATTTCATTAATTAAACACCCTACCTAGAATTACTCTAAGACTCACCTAAGTAAGACATGAAGAGAATGCTCATACACCCTCTTCAAGCCTACCTAAGCAATCTTTGAAGCTACTCTAGATAGATACCTTTTCATTACCATATCTTTACTAAAGTCATTGTATTCATTATACCATTTAAGAGAAATTCAACACTTAAGGACTTTCACATAATGGTCTTGGAGAAGACCTAGGAAACTCACACATTAATATCTTCAAAGCCTAGTTGTGGAATGTCTAGATAACGTCCCATTCCACCACCTAAACTTCATAGTACTTATCCAACACTAGCATGTACACCACATGATGAGAATAGGCAATATTTTACATAGAAAATACTAGCTAGGCATGGAATCCGGAGTCTACCCTACTTCGATGGAGGGTGTTCTACTTGCCAATGGTAGAACTAGGACATAATCCATGTAGGCACATGGTTAAGGAATATCGATGATTTTTTTTGTACTCTAGCCTCATCATACAACTAGAGATAGTCCCCATGCATACTCACTCGGTGCTAGACTTTGCTCTCATAGATTAATTCAATGAAGGAGCATATGAAGAGGTAACATATCTTGTTCATAACCAAATCATACTATACCTTACCAAGGAGGTCCCCAAGGTTTTCTTTACAATGGTTAAGAGGATAGCTCAATGACTTTCCTAAGGATGATTTCATGTCGTTCCAGCCAACCAACCCTAAGTCCACATTCAGAAGAGAAGGATATCATTAAGTCTTTCGACTTGAAGGATATCATAACTTCTTTTCTAGAAGGTTCCACATAAATGACCTTCTTTACTATATTCAAGATCATATTTTATTCATACGTATACATTCATGATGAAGGTGCTTTAGCCTACTGAGTCAAGAATTCATATTCACATTCTTCATGTATCAAGTAAGGGACACAAGTCTACAAAAGCAAGACACACATACTTTCCATTATGACATATAAAATATCATTCAAGAAGTACATAGAGACAACATAGTGTACTTGAAAGTTATCCTACAAACTTCTATAGAATCATCAACATAACTCATCCTAATGGTCACATAGTCAAGTAGGAAGATTCGAATTTTTATACACATATAAGTCATCACCATAGCCTATCGTGATCACAAATTTTCAATCAGGAAAACAGATACATGACTTCATGGATACACATAACTCATATCGACTTTCATAATGATCACATATCGAAGAGATAACATGATAATACCATAACTTATAAAGTAATGTCGACGAGGCCATATTATTCTCAAGTATAGCACATAGCACCGTCACCATAACTAGACCATACCAATCATCATCATAGTTCAAAACCTGTACTACACAATATAGAGAAGGTTAGGTCAACATACCACCATTCCAATCTCAATACTCCCATCCATAACCAATTCAACCAACTCAATATACAAAGGCTCTTACCCATAGCCATGATCACTAATTCAATACAATAATCACAATATACAATGAATGCAAGATAGTACAATATGACTTTATTTGTTTAGGACATCCTACTTACAATTCTATCATAATTCTTTCATAATTCAATAGCCCTATTCAAATTACGTAAGAATTCAATAGTATAGAGAAATGATCAAATCACCCACAATATAGTCAAATAAGGACTTCATGATTGGCATGGGTTCATAGATTTTTTAACTTAGAATCGTCAACTTAACATCAATTCATTCATAATACATTGATTTAAAATGTTTTATGCAAGAACCCAAGACTAAATTTTAATTTAGAAGTTCATCTTTTGATAAAGTCTTTAAAATCCACTTTCAAGATTGACTCCTTGAATATAAGAGATTCAATGGTAAAATCCATACCTTAAACTAAATTTGAGAAGATTTTATGGCTAAATCAAGCTCCAAGCGCCAATCTCCCTTCAAGCTTCAATGGTGGTCTAGAGAGTTCTTCTATGGGGTTTGGGATTTTGATTTTGAATAATTACTTGAATAGGGATTATAGAATTATAAAGCTACTTAAAATACCCATAATACCCTTAGGAAACCGCCCAAACCATTTTTAGAACACTCGGTTGAATACCCAACTTACCCTTCATTAGGCCGAGCTATTGTAGAAAAAATGCAGGCCCGTTGACGGTCCCTAATCAACGCCTCATACACCCACCTACGGACCTTTCTACTGGCACGTGGTTTGGGTTAGAGGCTGGAAAAATGGAAGCACAAGATCTTGCCACTATGTGTCAACCTACGCCCCAAACGACGGGGCGTCGACTGACCTCTGGGCGTAGGTTGCCCCTCGTTGTTTTGGCTGGTTTTGACAGCTTCTGGCTAAAAGTTGGGTCCTCCTCAAGGACCCTTTGGCTGGTCCTTTGGGAGTTTTTCCCAAACGTTTCCAACCCAAATACACTCATACACATCTTAGGAACCCCTCACATCAATTTCAACCAAAAAAAACAAGTGAAACATTCAAAGGCACACCTAAACGTAGAAGCACGTCTCATGGCATATCTTTCAAACATCATGGACGTTCTTGAATGTTTGACCTCAAAAAATACTAAACTTTAGATGCTGCCTATAAACATAATTATAAACCATTTTAGGACTTTAGAACCTCATGACACACATGTTAGGCTCTAGTTTCACCTAAGTCATTTTAGAGGTGTTACAATCTCTATGCTTATGGTGTATGCACAACAAATTGAGGAGTCCAAACTCAAGAGAAAGAACAAGGAGATAAAGGGGATAGAACCGGTGGTGGGAATTTCTCTAATGCTAGGTCCAATGAGCAAGGTTTACAAAAGCTTAAACAAGAGTATTCCGGTCAAGATTCTCCCAACACCCCTAGGTTTTACTAAGAAAAAAGTAGTAGTCTCCATTTCCTAATTCTACTTACACCAAATGTGGAAAGAAGCACCATGAGAAGTGCCTAGCTGGTACGGATGGTTGCTATAATTGAGGAAAGAGTGATCAACAAGCGAAAAATTTCCCTATATTCTCAGAAAAATGAAGAGATACCAAGAAAGCTTCTCTTATTGGTTTGGATCCCAATGCTCCAAAGTATGGTCGCTATTATGAACTCCAATCTAGAGAGGACGAAGAAGCCTTTCCGAATGATGGCACTAGCATGTTGATAGTTCCTTATAGATGTAATGTTCTATTAAGATCCCCATGCTATTTATTATACTTTGATGCTAGCCTTAGTAGGGGTTTACTCCAAAGGGGAAGATAGTATGCTTAGAAAGAAAGATTGTTGAGAGTTCCGACATCGTTATCTCTGCCTTCAATTTCTATTCTAGCTTGATACAAAGAGTTCCTTGTGACTTGTTTCATGATTTGGAGTCATGTGTGATTTATGTGTTTCTGTTAGTTCTTTATGTATGCATGTTCTAGATGGAATTTATGTTTATAAAGAAAATGAGTTTTCATGTTTATGTTTTCCTCATGTTGTTATGCATTACTTCATGAGATGAATTGTCGAACATGTTTTAAGTATGCTTCTGATAGTAATTGCATAATTTGCTTCACGATATGTGTTTTAGTATGCTTTGAGTTAGAGAAGATAGTTCCCCCAATGAGTTTGAGAAATGTTGAAGTTTTCATGCATGATGGGTTGTTAGATGTAGTTCCTTGTGTTGCATTGAGAATGTTGAAGTGGATTTGATGTTTCTTCCTTTGAATTGTGCATTATTTTAGATATTTCATGTATGATATGCTGCTAGTTTTGGGTCTTTAATTCCATAAGGTGTATAGATCGTCATTCGAGGACGAACGTTCCTAAGGGGGAGACAATGTAACACCCAAAAAACTATTAGGCTTAACTAGAATTTGTCGTAAGTTTTCTTGTCGAACTTTATAAAAGGGTTTGGGGGTTAAAATTCAAGGTACGACTCTCCAAGGTCCAACCAAGGGTCCTCAAAACTATTCAAAGTTGCCTAAAGCAACGGACCACGGATGGGACCTACAGGGTGTAGGTCAATCCACGCCTCATGGGAGAGGCTCGTGGGTCAAGAACTAAAGTGGGGATCTGTAAACCACCACCCACGGACTTGTAGGACGCCCTGTAGAACCACTCACGGACCGTGGGTCGTGCCTGCAATTTGCCCAAGGTTCGGTCAAGGTAAGGGTTTCTATGTAAATTCCTAATTAAGTTAGTTTAATGTAGGGTAATTTTATATTGTTTCAATAGACCAATATAAGAATTTTTAAGTCATTAGACACCTCCTAAATCCGAAGACCCCAAGCCCATAACAACCGTTACCCTAAAATATTCTCTCTAGAACTCCAAGTAAGAAGAAGAAGAAGAAGAAGAAGAAGAAGAAGAAGAAGAAGAAGAAGAAGAAGATCAATCTAGGGTTTGAAGTAGAGGAATTTTACACTCAAATTCATGAGGATTCTTCATCAAGGTATGGTAGTTTTTCGTCTATGGGTACCCTTCACCCATAGAGCCCTTCCAAAATCCCCAATTTCAAAACTAGAAAACCAGAAGTTAGGGTTTGACTTCAATCTCATGAATCCCTTTCAAATTCTTTTTAAATGATTTAAGTATGTTTTTTATGGATATATTGATGCTTTTATATGATTTTAAGTTCAATTACTCAAGAATCCATGAATTATCGTATTTTCCCAAATTGGATCTTAAAGTTTAGGTATTGATTAATGATTGTAAAATGCTACAGAATTATGAATGTTATGAATTGATTACTTGAATAATGTTATTATCCATGCATAATGTAGTAATTATAGGTGTGTTGATTGAATGTGATCCATGATCCTTGAAGTGCGAATTATGATGATTTTATATAATCATGATGCTTCCGTACATGCTTTGTGAATACTTTGAAAGTAATGTGATATGAATATAATATAATTGTAATGATGTGGAAGGCTTTCTCACCTAAATAAATTGGTAGGCTAATGGCATCCCTTTCATGTGTGATTAAAGTTATCTTAACTTGATATACCTTTAATCGGTAGGCTAAGGGCATCCCTTTCTTGTGTAACTAAAGGTTATCTTGACTTCCTGAACCTTGAATTGGTAGGTCAATGACATCCTTTTCATGAATGATTAATGAATTAATCTAAGGCTCTGTCTTGAATTGACAGACCAAGGTATCCCTTTCATGATGAGTCAATAGGCATTGTAATGATAAACCTTGAAACGGTAGACCAATGGTATCCCTTTCATGAGGTTTCAATGAGTCATTCTAATAATGTACCTTGAACCGGTAGGACAATGGCATCCCTTTCATGTATAATAATGTTAAAAGAGAATTTACTAATCTATAGGAATTTAATACTTGGAACCCAGAGGATATTGTCAGGTGGAAGCTCTCCCTATATAAGGTCGGGTTTCTAGTAACAACCTTTTTATTCCATAATTATGTGCCCACATAGGTTATTATAATGGATCCACCTAAGCTAAAATGCCACAGTTTCTACCTTAGGCAAGTATACCAACTCTTATCTGTGTGGGACATGACACCGGATTCATGATTTTCTCACATGGTCAATGTCGCTTAAGGATTATTCCCACTATGAACAAGAATGTAAGTTATATACTATGGTTACTCAATAAGCTCTATGAAGTGTGGGTGGGGGTAGGGGACTTCATCCATACATTGCATAAGTAGGCTTTGAGAGTAGTTATAATGTGTTCCTCAAATATATAATAACTTATGAAATGATGAATTCTTAACTTGAATTGTTGTTATGAGTTGCTTCCTTGAGAGAACTTATTAAATTTGAATGTTCCTGGTCAAATGTGTATTAACTAACTAAATATGAGAATAAAGAATGGTAAGTATGATTATGGTGGCCTAAAAGTGGTACTTAGCGTAGATGGAATTGTGGGATCTTCATGTATACATTGCACAAGTTTAACTTAGGGTTACTTATAAAATGGTTTTATTATGTTATGATAATTATATGTTGAATATGATTGTGACTGATGACACTAAAATTGCATGTTGATTCTCAAACTTGGTAAAGGCATGCTTTTCAACAAAAATGTCCCTTGTAGCTTGTTTCAAGGATTTTTATGCATGGCCGACATACTTGGTGCATTTTTGTACTGACCAAATTTTCTACATTTTTCACAAAGTGTAGGTTTTAGTTCTTAAGGTTATTCTCTATTGTTTCAAGTTTTGATCGACTATTCTCCTAGTTTGTTGTGAGTCCTAAAGATTCGAGGATGTATGAGTCATTAGTAGTTTCTTACTAGTCATTTTATATTCTAGATTATGTTGAAAGGGTTGTGACCCTAATGTTGATTCAAAGATTGTATTAGATGGCTAATTTAGACACTTACGAGTTCTACTTGCTTTTATGAAAGACTTTGATTGTATTTATAAAGGTTTAAATTACGCATCATTTCTTTTATCATATGTTAATGATATGCTAAAAGTTTTGTAAGATACTCTTAAGGGTTGAGTACGCCTTGTTACATCTAAGGGGTAACCCTGGGTTGTGACAATAAAGCTGCTACTCAACAGTCTTAGCCTCGGAATCTGCAGCCACCTCATCGGCTCTAACCTCATCTCTGGGGATAGCTCGAGGCATGTCCTAACATGCCAAATATATATGTCTAGGTCATCAGGGATCTCCACGGTCCCAAAAATCATCGACGTATCAATGGACTTCAGCTGGTAGACATCTTTTCTCAACTTTGTAGTTGCGGCCTTTAAGATTGTCACCTAATGAGTGGATCCCTGACCTCTCTCACACACCTTTATGCTTTCCTGTAGGACATCAATAGACTCTATAATATGTGTCAAAGTAGTGGTGAGAGCTCTCTAAATCATCCAAAGAACTATAACCTCTAGCCTAGAGGCACGTACATCAGCAAAATGGGCTAGGTGCCCCATCCGTAGTAGTATGGCATGGGTGAGTGTAGGGTGGGATGAAGCAGAACTGGCAGCAGACCTAGGAGGCAGGGGATCGGTACAAGATCTTGGAGTCATAAAAGAGGCAGAGCTATAAATACCTAAAGGCTAGTGGCCCGAGTACCTCTGCACGTAGTGTGTCAATATCAATAGTCGTGGATGTATCCACCGGGGCTACACTTTTGTTCTCAACCTCATCCTTCAAGTACTCGGCCTCAGTACGTCAGATGTTAACGAAGAGGTGTGAATAAATTCCACGTCCTTTTGCTCATCACATGGCACTCGGTCTCATCTGCACAACTTAGTGATCAACACCGGAAAATGGAGAGATGTCTACTGTTGCAGAGCTCTCATGGCTATCTGTTATGTGATATCACACCTAGATTGATGTGTTTCCTTGAAATGATTGATCCAAGATAGGCCTCCTTTATATGGCGGAGGATAGCCACGTTCTGGGATGGCATAATTGTGCTACCGTGAATCCAAACCAATACCTCGCTCCACATTAAGGTATTTATTCTCAATAGGGTCTCCAACCTAAATCCCTCACAAATTAGGGGATCTAGCCATCCCTTAAGGTCATCCAGAGTCTGTGTTGTGATCATGCTCTGGTAGTCATGCATAAAACAAGTAGCCCTTTCAAGTGAAGCATTAACATGATCATTGTTGTGTCCCACTGTCTTTTTCTGAATCATCACGGACCCATCGATCTTAAAGCATTCGCCTTCTTCTTCCCTTGGTATACTAAGTCACCATATGCGTCATAGAACTCTCTGACCCAGGTGTGAATATATAGGCCATGGGACTCAGTGAATTATCGAACTTGTGGAACTAGAGTGTGTCTCATACCAAAGTGTACCTTTCCACCACACTATCCTAGGACAATCTTGTCTCCTCAAGAATGGTCCTTAATCACTTGTCCTTTAATCAGTTGAGTAACCGGTGAAGGAGGATCCTGAACTAGTGGTGTTGGAACCACCATTTGTGTGGAGCTGGCACTATATTAGCAGCAGGAGGGGTAGACTCCAGGATCCTAGACGGATCTTGACCATCCCTTGCACAAATCTCTGCTCGCTAGTTCTGTAGTGATTTATCATCCTTAATCTTGGAGAATGAGGTGTGAAACTAAAAAGATTCCCCATCATTTCTACAATTGTACATCAGTCTCTCTGCTACGGACGTTTTGCCCTTTCCTTTGCCTCCCTTTTGAGGTGATTTCTTGACCTTTTTATGGAAGTTGTTCTCCTATTTATTACAATGCCCCGTGCTCCTTTTCCGAGTGTCCTACCACTGTCATACAAATTTTTCCTAGCCTTATCTGCAAATTACAGCGAAAAATGTTAGAAACCATTCAAAAAGGTTGTAGAATTTAAGTTGCAAAAAAAAAACTCGCCGATCCAGTCAGCGAGTCGCCAAGATACTAGGCAAGACAGATTGGGCTCACCAAAAACACTCACCTGAAACATTCCCATAAACAAGGCATGTCGGCGATGTTCAGGGCCCTTCGACGATCCTAGACTAGCCCTTCGAATATTACCATGTGTTTTAGGGATTAGGGTCACAGAAAAAAACTATTAAATAAACATTTTCATGAGTCTCCGAGTTAATATGGCGAGCTCAGGCTTCCCACCAAAGTTACAAACTCAACCAAGCCAAATCAAGCAATTAAGGGCAATCAAGAGAGACGTTGGCAAACCGTAGAACTATCCAGCGAGCTCGACCTGGCCGCCGAACTACCAAACGTGCCAAATTTCAACCCCGTTTCCCAAAATCAAGCCTGTAGCCTCCGAAATCAAAATCAAACACAAATGTCACTATTCAAACAAGGCTCATGCCTTCGAGGTACTCATACCTCCCACGATTTGGCCAAAATGGGCCATTAGATGAATTTTACCCTTAAGAGTAATATGAAATACTCCATTATTAAGAAATTACGTCATTTGTCTTAATTCAAGGATACTCATACTTTACCTCACTAAACCTAACATAAATTAACCGCAAGCCAACAATTTATAATCAATTTTAATGCATTAAACATTGTGATTCATCATTTCAAGCATTTGGGAACAAGTTCATGACATAAATTAGGCAATCCAACACATAAAACATGATTTCAACAATTACCAAACACACAATAACACAGATTTATCGAAAGCGTTCAAGTTCAACCACTAATCATAGGAGTGGGATTCAGAAAACCAACCTGAATAGGCGAATATAGAATTTTATAAGCTAGGCGGCAAAGTAATCCAAATTCAAGCACGAGATCAAACACAAAAACCAAGTAAGAATGGAAAGTACTGAAGATCTAAAGTGTGAGTGAGAATATACGGGGTTTGAAATGAGAAAATATGACAGATTTTCAAATTTTAAACTGTTTGGCCTTTTAAATTCTTTCATTTCACAACCCTTTCGGCTGTGTTTGTTGACCACACCAAAAACATTTGACGATGCACTGAGTGGTGACTTACTTACCCTAGTTTTACAAGAGATCTATTCAATTTAAGGTCCAAATGGTGGACAAAATCGTGCTCGCCGACCTATTTGGTGAGTCATGATTCAGCAATATTATAGACTTCCACTTCATGTTTTGGGGATCCAAGATGGTCCAAGTCGGGCTCGTCAATCTCTTTGGTGAGTCGTTGACAGGACTCTTGGCTCGCCAAACTACCCATTTTCAGACACACTTCACTTTTCAGCCTCCACAATCAATATAAATGAAACTTAAAGCATTAAAAACTTGGGTTGCCTTCAAAGAAGTGTCATAGTTAATGCGTGGCATGATGCAAGTATCCATTCATGATTTATATTTAGGGTTTTCAGTTGTATCACTAGGCAATCCCCTTGTTTCATGGATTCAGATGCGACAAAATTTGACCAATTTGGGTCTCTAACTACTTGATAGAGACATAATGAGAGGTCACCGTCTTGTTGGGAGTTGATACATCCTCCTTCATTTCTTTCAACAATTTATCGGACCCCTTAACATTGTTAAGAATGTGTGAGAGCATGTCTTCCGTGAGGCCACCCTCAGAATCTTTCGGCTTTTAACGCTAATGGGGAGGAACATACATACCCTTCCTCCTCTCTTTCCTTCCAGTGGTGCTTTGATCACGTCAACCTTTGTCATGAATTCTCTAGCCTTCATCTCTATTCCGACCCTTATTTGCACCCAATCTTGGGTAGTTAGCGTGATAACCTCCTCTTTGATTTACTACGAAGTTCACTTTCATTGGACATCGCTTCAAAATGGAATCCATGGGGTTTACTCCACCATCACCCACAATATAAACACTCTTAGTACCAACATCCATGACATATTTAGCTGAGAATCCAGTCGGGTCGTCATCTTTGCCATGTTTTGGTATCTCTCTTGATCCTTTTCAATCTGCTCCTTTATTATTCTAAAGTTGAGAGCAGAGACTTGGTCCTCACGAGTATACCATGCCCGATTAATTTAGGTCATGCAATCAAGGAGTAAGAAAGCTACTTTATAGGGTCATTGCATTATACCAGCGGAACAAGTTGATTGACAACTCCTTTGTTTACCGAGTTGTGGCTCCTATAGAAGTATTGCAACAACAAGTTGTTAGGCAATCCATGAGTTGGGCATTGCATCACTAGCTTCTTAAACCTCAGCCATGTCTCATTGATTAGCTCACCCTCCAAGCACTTGAAACATTGGATACTATCCCTACATCATCTTTGATGGAGGGAAAAGTATCACTTTGAAAACTGTGATCAGCTCCATCCAAGAAGTGATAGAATCTCTTGGTAACTCACCCAACCACTTGTTTGCCTCGCCCATCAGAAAAAATGGGAACAACCTCAACGAACCGATTCTTGCGATATGTTCTTAAATGAGAATGATCCGAAGACATCAAAAGAAATTTTGATATGCTCATCGGGATACTCATAAGCTATCCCCCAAACAAACATTTCAATTGTAGGAGCTGAAGCATCGTGCTTGTGATGTGAAAAATATCATTTCCTTCCGCCGGAGGTAAATGAATGGCCCCAACACCACCCATTTGGAGTTGGTCACTGATGTTCGGGTCATTGACATCGTTTAGGTTCCCAACATCATCTTGGTGACCCACTTGGCTACCATTACTTCCATTAAGGCTCATCTCCTCCTCTGTTCTAACACAAGCAACACAAAACCAAAAATAAAATAAGTAGATTCAATTATAACTAAAAAGAACACAATTCAACTTTACCAAAAGAATTTTAGACAACACCACTCCTGGCAGCGGCGTCATTTTTTATTTAACATTTCAAGCACATCTTTTCCTATTCTAGGTTTCAATGATCATAAATCAATATAAAACCCAACAAGTGGAATTGGGATTGAATCCCACATGGAGTGGTACGTGTTTTAAAATCAATTAGGAAGTATAAATGTGGTCTATTCAGCCATATGAATAGAAATATCTAAAAAGACATTGACCAAATTAAAAAAGTGACATGAATGTCAGATGGGGGTTTAGGTTTTAATTATCAACTACAAGCACTCCCAAAACTTTGAAATAATAATCAGGAGATGGACCCTCGGGATGTGATTAATTATAGGCAAATATATGCGTAATTGAAACTACTAGTAAACAGCTAAAAACCAGTGAGTAGGCTAGACTATAAGGGAGATAGCTTTCTATCGAACAACTACCCCGAATAAGGTGATTTCCTTCTAACATCAACAAGCATGATAATGAAGAACAAACCACACCTTAATTTATCAACTCTTTTGAGCTAGGTGGGAGGATTCGATTTGGTATTTACTTTCTCGAGCTAAACCCAACTCAACCCTAATACCCACAAACCATTAATCAATAATCTTAGTTCTAAAACATCTCTCTCGAGCAAGCCAAGAACACAAAATTAGAATTATATTTGCAACTATAATCCATAAACTAAGCAAAAATTAATGATTAAAATCACTTCAAAATATCATTTAAACTAGTAATTAACAATACTCATAACTAATTCAACCCATAATCACATGATCACGGCCCAAGAACTGGGGTTTTATCCAAACATCCTACAAGAGTTAAAACAATTCAATCATTATCCATCAACTTTGTAAGAGAGATTCAGTCTATACAATGCTCAATTTGCAAAATATTTGAAACCCACTTCAAAAATCTCCAAATTGAATCTCTAAGGTTCTTAAAAACTATCAGAAACTACAGACAAAAGTGTTTGAGATTAAATCGTATTGTTCTACATTTAAAACTTACTCAACTCCCAAAATGATTGTTTATAAACTAATTTATAGTTGCCAAATATAATCCACAAAGGGCTGTTTGGCGAAGTTAGTTGGGCTTACCAAACTACTTAGCTAGCCGCTGGCATTCAGCTTCCTCGAGTTCTATAACTTTGGGCGATCTATCATTACTTCACGGAATTGCTTAGCGATTCGCCGACTACTTCTTTTTGAGTCTGACTTGGATTTTTCCCTCAGGGTTGTACACATAGAACTTCAGGTGGTCAAGCTAGCCACTTGGCGATCATCAAGCTTTCCTTTCTTTATTTGTAACGATTGGGGAGCATCCCTTATCCATAAACGGCGTCTTCGTCCTCGGAGAGGACTTAGACACGCCCTTAGCATTTGTAATAGCATGTTTCATAGAGTAAAAATGCAGAAAAATTAGAACTTTTACTTTGGAAGTTCAACTTCGCTTCATATATGAAAATAGAATCTAAACTTGCCACTTCATACCATCTAAACATAGGAATATAGAAATTTGGGACCTAGCCCCACATCAACAAGGAATCTAGAATTAGTTACTACAATAATATCTCAAACATAAGCAAAGAATTAAAAGCTAGATCATAAAGGGTCTTCTCCTCGAACATGAGGTCTCACATACCTGGAGAAGCAAGTTCCAAGTACCCTTGAAAAGCGACCTTGATTCCTCAATGGCCCGAACCTACATTTTTTGGGGAAAAGTGAAGAAAATATGGGCTAGTAAATCACACGTAATAAGTATGGCTTCTATGCATAAAAATCACCAATGCATGTACAAAAGGATATTTTAGTCAAAACATGTTTTTTACCAAGTTAATCCAATATACACATAAAGTAAGCATCATAAGCCAACCCAACATGACATTATTCCAAATAAATAGATCAAATACTTGTGCAATGCAAAGAATAGAATCTCATAACACCATTCAAAGCTAAGTACCACATTAAGCAACCTACTTAAGTCATATGTGGCCTCTTAAAGTTGTCCGCATAATTCATTTAAACACCTCATTTAAGGTTTGTACCTACTGAACACCTATGCCCCTTAAATTGATACCTAATTGAAATTTATTTGATAATCAACAAAAAATATGAGATGTGTGTACTACACTCATTGTGACGTGACAATGGCATAGAAAATTGACGAATTAAATCATGACATGTGGCGTTGGAGCCAAAAAATAAAAATTAAATAAGAATTTCTTTATTATGTTAATCTATTTAACTACTAAAAAATAAAAAAATAATTTTCTAAAATACCTACCCATGGCAAGCCACATTTTTCTCTCCAACTCATAATTGTAACATCCCAACACAAAATTCCTTCCTCAATCTATTTCTCAATTTTAATCTTCTTCTCTACATCTGGTTTTTGTATGAGGAACATGAATAAGGTTTCGCCAAAAAATAACAAATTCCTATCGCAATGGTTGGAAAAAGTGGTGTTACTGAAATATATTTCCAATTACAGAACTGATACTTCTTTGATTTGAAGAACTCTTCGATTTTTTAAGTATCAATTTTACTTAATTAAAGCGGATGTTTGTTGGTGGGTTTACATTAACATAAGTTTATGTTGAGATCAAATTTGTTGGAAAAAATAAATTTGACAAGAAACTATCATTCTTAGATTTGATTTTTCCTTTGTATGGAAAGATAACACAAAATTATACTAGTTTAAAAAATATAAAATCACTAGCTTTTAGAAGAGAAGGGAGGATGGTGGCGACGTCATCAGAAATGGGTGGTGTTGGCAAAAGGGTTATGACTAAAGAAAAAGGAAGAAGAAAGAGATATTTAAAAAAAATAACTAAAAATTTCCTCTTCACGTGCTCCTATGTATGTGTTTTCACTCTCTTTGCCATGTCAGCAAAAATTGTTCAATAGCTACTGATTTTGAACAATAAAAGTGTTCAATAGGTACAAGCCTTAGTTGAGGTGTTTAAATGAATTATATGGACAACTTTAAGGGGTTGAGAATAACTTAAGCCTACTTCATAATAACTTTCTAAGTTCATAAAGATCATACATAGTTCAACATACATGGGTCATGATCAACATAATTACAAAAGAACACTACTAGAACCATATGTTAGGCCTATTTCATCATAACTTACTAAGTTCATAAAGATCATACATAGTTTAACATACATGAGTCATGATCAACATAATTACAAAAGAACACTTATAGAATCATCCCTTAGGATCCTACAAATGCAATGTGTAAGAAGAATTAACATACCCTCCCTAACACTATGTAGAGAACCCCTCATGAAAAGCCCTAATGAAAGTCCATACATTTCCTTTATTCATTTACTTTTACATTAGGGAAAGAGGTTACAATAACCGACATTAGACCATTTGAGCTACATGGAATCCAGTGTTTTACTCAAACACTAAAAAGGGAGGGTTCACACTTGCCTAAGATGTAACCTTTCGTACATACCTATCTAGGTGGATCCACTAAGCTAGAGTCATATGTGGGCACATAGTTAATGGTCAAGGAGATTGTTACAAGAAACACTAACTTTCTAAATGTGGGGGTTTCCATCTCATCAGCCAACAGATATCTTAGGGAATCTAGACTTACTAAACATGAGGAAACCCATGTGGGGAGCCGAACTTACTAATCATGAGACCCCCGTACATGCCCTTTTGGTGCTAAGCATCTATTACCTTTAGTAATCATATTTAGTCATCAAACAAGTTCAAATTAGTCTCTACTAGACCCTTTTGTAAATATCTCATCATAATAGCTCATAAGTGATCACAAGTGAGAGCAATCCTTTCACTTTAGAAACACTAGCAAGTGAGTAAACCTTTCATTTTAGCAATTTATTATAATCATGACATATAACCATCATAAAATAATATAGATTCATACTTCATAGACAATTCAAATGTATAGGGTTAAGGATGAGGGAACCTCGTCATCAACACCACAACAACATGGTAGCTACAACATTTTTACTATCCAAGTAATTCATCTTACATAATTGAGTTCAAGAAAGACCCAACATCCATACCTTCTTGACCTTCATGGGAATTCATACTTCAATCACCTAAGAATGCATAATCAATACATAATAAAAGGTAATTCAAGAAGTAATAACAGAATTAACAACGATGTAGTCAATTTCCATATTCCTCATCTTCAAAAAATTACCATATCAATTTAAGGTTTTTATGAATTTGGGGAAGAACATGGGTCCATGGGAATCTTAAGTGAATAACAAGAATTAACCATCATTATATACTTAAAAAACATTAAATGATCATAATTCCTAACAATTGATTCATTATTTCTTTTTCAATGAAGACCCATGTGTAGAGAAAAACCCTAGATTTGGGGAAGTTTCAAAACATTTTTGAAGGGACCTATTGGGGAAAGGAATCACATGAGTGAAAGAAATAATACCTTAACCAAGACTTAGCAACCAATTTGAGTATAAAACTTTGGATTTTGTCTTGTTCTTCAAGCTTCAATGCTTCTTCAATGAAGGTTGAGTAGAGAGAGAATTTAGAGAGAAGTAACAGTAATTTGGATTTCAATTTGGGGATTTGATTTGGGTGGGTTAATGTGGTGTAAAACTGATTTAAAATCAATCTATAACCCTCCCCAAAAATATCCAAAAGACCCCTCTCTTAATTTGGCCTTTTTGTGAAGTCAAACTTGACTTCAAATTTCAGAATTTTCATTGGAAAACAAGTCCACGTCATGGAGCTGTTCTCACAAGATTTCCAAAATTAATTTTTGGGAAAGTAGAGTCCATGACGTTTCCGTGACGTGTTCGTGACAGGGACCAAACTTATTTTTTCCCTAGGTGAAACAAGTCCGCGATGTGGACTGGTTTCTTCCATGTGCAATGGCCTGCTTCCTTGGGAAGCCTGTTGGCCAATCGCTGGGTCCTTCCCAAGGACCTCTAAGATGGTCCTTAGGGGTTTGGATCTATACATGTTGACCCTATAAACGTTAGTTTACCTATTTAAAGTATTTTTACAAGTTTTAGACTTCATACGAAACTCACAAACCTTCACAAGACCTAAGGACGTTTACTAGTTCAATTTCACTAGTTTCCGGACATCATGGTTGTCACTTGATGTTTAGGTCGTGAAACATCATTTTATATATTATTCAATATCTAAGGCTCTAGTCTAGGTGATAAAATTTCGGGTTGTTACATTATTTTTCGGCTTGTTTTTTTCCTTTTGGCCTGCTAGTGTCCTTTCTTTGTTCCTCAATCTATATACCTAAAAATAAAGGATTTAGCATCACTTTATGGCAAACATTAAGCATTTGACGACACTAAATATACATAAACAAACCCTAAATGAGTCCAAATCTCGGACTCATCATCATCCACCCATGTGTCCTAACCTATTATAAGATTTCATTATTTAATTCTTATCCTTATACCATTCCTTGAGGGATTCGACCCCGACTCTTAGTTGGGTAATTTTATTAACAACAATCACTTACTCTTTGAATTTATTTTTGAGATTAGTTTGTGTTATAAAAAAAATAGTGCCAATGTCGGGGAATTGTAGCTAAGAGTTCAATTAGTGAAATTAGTTAATAAACTTTTTAAATTGTAGTAGATTATTACTTGTCATTGTTGTATCATTGAATTGAAGGTCTAAACATGAGTGATAGTGGTAGCGATAATGATAGTCTACGAGA
This sequence comes from Solanum pennellii, assembly GCF_001406875.1. Taxonomy (NCBI): domain Eukaryota; kingdom Viridiplantae; phylum Streptophyta; class Magnoliopsida; order Solanales; family Solanaceae; genus Solanum; species Solanum pennellii. The sequence continues at coordinate 33,634,898 of NC_028639.1, read as the reverse complement.
AAAATGGAGCTATCCAATTACCACCCATAATAGGTACGGCGATGTTCCATGTAATCAGAACAATGCTACAACTGCCCCATATATGAGTAATATTTAGAGTATTGGATCATGATAACCCTCATGAGAAACTTTGAAATTTTATGGATATATATATACCATTTGTGTTCAAAAAAATCTCATAAGAGTTCATAAGGTTGAGATTACTCTCGATTTCCTTGTGAGAGAAGATATAAGATGGTTGTTAGAATTGCCAAATTATTCTATCACTTCTAAATAGGAGTTGACTAAAGCTTTCTTAGAGAGATTCTTTCTTCCCTCGAATATGGTCAAGATATGGTTAACATCCAATATTTCAAAAGTATTAGAGATGAGCCTATACATGAGACATGGTAGTGCTTCCAGAAATTGCTTCTACAAAGTCCAACACATGGTGTTTTAGAGAATTTGTTAATGTAATACTTTTACTCTATCCTTTATTTAGTAAACAAGGTCATGGCTGGTACACTTATACAAGGTTGGATAATGCGACAACCGTTTGATCTAACAATATTATTGCTAGATCATATGGAAAAAAATGAACCGAGCATGGCACACTAGAGGGGATCAAGTATCTTCTCAACAATAGGGAACAAAAAGAGAAAAGAGAAAAGATAGAAAGATCATGAGAGTGATAAAAACATGGCTAAAATGATGACCAAACCTGATTTTCTATACAAACATGTCTTGTCATGTCGTTTGAAAATGGTAAATATGGTGGAACAAGTAGTGGGAAATGCTCAAATGATACCAAATTTAAGGCATTCTATAATGAAGAGGTAAACTACATGACAAATCAAATGGGGGGTTCTTAACCTAAATACCAAAAAGCATGTGAGAACTAAGGTTGGAACATGGATTGAGACAACAGTTAGAGAGATTAGAGACATCACGGTGGAAATTATAGAGATAGAGAAGTTGAAAAAGATAAGTATGTCCCACCTCATAATCGCCCAAAACCAAAGAAACCAGTTGGATCATAGGGAACTCAAACAGAAGAAAAGCTAACAAGGATCTTCTACAAGGTTGAAGGGTCCAAAATGGTGTTGAAGGATTTGAAAATGACTTATCCACCTTTACTCAAACAGTTACTTCTCATTTAGTATCAATCAAGAAACTAGAGACTCAAATGTTTCAGATCTCCATTTATCTCAATCCAAGGAAAAAAGCAATATTACCTAGTGAAACCATCCCAAATCCCAAAAATAGTGGTTGTGGAGTGAGAATTATGTAGTGTCACTATATTAGATAAGGCGCATCTTGGGAGGCAATTAAACTTTTATTTCATTTTATTCCATTCAATAATGTGTGTTGTAAGTACAGGTTGAAAACAAGTAAAAATATGAGAAAAATGACTTAGGCAATGCCAAAACCTTGCTGGCGATCCACCAAAAGCATTAGATAGACTTCTTTAAGTTCGCTATCTAAGCTAAGAAATTGGAATATGGTACTATAAATTTGGTGTGCATGTAATAAGTCAAAGATTAATTGATGTGCACTCAGCGGACTCCATGGAGTTCGCCAAGTTGAATATCAGGTTCGGTGTTTGTTCAAGACGCAGTAGTAAGCTTGAGATCCTCCAATAATTCACCATATGCGTTCACCGACATTACTCACAATCTGTCAAGTAATTCTAAATAAAATAGGTCAAGAGTCTTTTCATTTTCAAAAGGATAACCTTTCATCTGGTTATGCTTATTTCCTTCCTAAACTTCAAATACCCTCATTTTAGTGCTTTGGTGGCCGCAATAGTGTGATTCCACTTTCTTAGAATGTGGTGAAGTGATTGCATCTCAATCCTAACCTTAGTTCCCTCGATTTCGTGCTCTGCTTCTATCTTCTAGGAAATGGCTAGAACTAAAGAAAAAAGTGTCATTACTTTGGATACATAGTTGGAAAGAGAGCTTTCTCCTCCTTCCCCAATTAAAAAGTAACAAGGAGATTTTGATCAACGAGCCATCTAAGGCTTTATGCAAGCAACAGACTGCTCTGATCTCTCCTACACATGTGACAGAATAACCAATGAAGGTGGTTGCAAGAAAAGAATGGAAATCAGATCTAAGTTAGCTCATTCTCTTATAGTTCAGTCCCCTTTCTACCATCTTCCCCCAATTGTCTCTCCAAGAGGCCTCAGCAGGCTCAAGGCAGCTAGAAAACACATAATTTTAGGGAGGCGTGACTCTCAACTAATGTAGTCATAGGTTACTAACATCGAGGAAACAATACAGTTCCATTAGTTCAAGAGGTTCACAAGACAACACCCCCACCCCCATGTCCAAGTATGGGTGTGAGAATTCTATAAGGCCTATGTAAAAGCCTTGGCCAAGAAGATAAAAGGTATTGTTTTGAAGTCCTTAGAAGGAATAGAAGTTTGTGGAATAATTGTACCACGTAGTGCAGGAAAAATCAACGTGATATTGGGTACTAAAGGCACCATAGATGATCACTACAAGCTCCAATTGAAACAGGACCTCGACGCACTCAAGGGGTGGCGGCACCCCTCATTTCAGACATCTCCTCTCTGTGGATAGATAATGGAGAGAGGATAGAAAAAAAGAGATGAACATACCTTTTTGATATTATTTTGGATTTATTCTAGAAATTTGACACCGTCAAAAAATGAGTCAATTCTCTTGTCTTTGAAGGTTGTTTTAGTGGGTAGTGTTATTGATTCATCGGAGATTAGCTCCAGTGCAATCATAGATGGGAAGTTATTGATAATGGATCGTCATGAGAAAACTTTTCTCTCTTTCAGCTCTTGATCACACAATTTTGTGAGAATGTGTGAGTTCTTTTAAAACAGAGGACAAAATTAATTGTGGTAGACTATTTGAGAGATGATGTAGCTTAGATGAAGCCGTCATTTCTCTATTTGTTGACCTTGTTGGCCTTGACGTTTATACTACCCAGTCGACTCCTTTTATGAAACCTTCAAGTATACCTCATACTTTATATATACCATTCACTTATACAGCTTCACCCTCTCATGCTCTTGTCTCTCGACCCCATTAACCTAGTCCATGATATATCAAATGGGAGAATTGCACCGTTAGTGCATGTACGAGCGTTAGGGTTGAGAGAGATTTTCCCAAGTTGATTGAGAGAGTGATTTATTCTGCTCTGGTCCTTTGAGAGATAGATTGACTCAGTTGGAGGCCAACCTAGTATCTCATTATGAGAGATTAGATAATATCACAAGTAGGATAGATCTCATAGAGAAGGTTGAGGGCAATTATGATGCTTTAGCTACTATGAGGATTGATATTACCACCCTTAAGGCTGATATGGACCAGCTGAGGTCCACAAACACTTTGACGATCTAGGGTGAGGTTTCTTTGCCTCATTGGACTGAGTGTTTGTGTACTACTATGTCAATTTGTGAGGCTTAGTAGCTAGAGTAGGTGCTGAGAGTGTTCCTAATGCTATTGATGATGAGGCTAGTGGTAAATCAATATTGGAGACAGTTGGGAAACAGTTCTTATAAGAGGATGAGCATCAACAGTTGAAATGCTAACAAATATACATGATTTGGAGGATACTATAGTGTTGGCGATAATGGAGAGATATCGTGTAGAGACCTCAATAGCCGATACTAGTAGGTATTATTAATACCCCATTATACCTCTTTCATATGTGTCAAACACAAATGCCTCGATTGAGACTCCTCTAAAACCTCTTGTTCTAATTTTGTCAGGCATTCATGCGCAAGACGATGTTTTCTCTAGTGCGACTCCATATTTGAGCACTCCGTAGGTGTAAGACCCCCAAAATGAGTTAGGGATTATAGATCCTCACATTTACCTATAAGCTTGTTAACATGTTAATTAAGTGTTTTAAAGTATGAATGATTGATTTGAATTCATTTGGAAGTCAAACATCCAAGACGTTCGAAAGTTAGCCCTTGACCGAAATGACGGCCTGCAGTACGGTCCGTCAATGGACCTACTGGGCATTGATGGGTCCGTCGATATAGGCCGCAACAACTGCCATGCACATTGTTTTCATTAAGTGGTAAATGGTAAATTCATTGCACGTCTAACCTTACCCTAGTTTGTTTATTTGGTAATTTTTGGGTATATTAAGTTTGTTAAAAACGTGACAACCCCATTCCCGATCCATGATTCAAAATTAGACTTCCCTCTCCCAAAGTATCCTCTCTAGAAACCTCCATTGGAGATAAAGCTCAAGAACAGCTTGGAGCTTGGATTCCATGGGTTATTCATCAAGATTCAGTAGTTTTCTTGTATAGTAAGGTATGGTGATCCTTCATCCTTAGTCAACCTTTATTCTAAGGAGTTTTTTCCAATGTTTTCAATGCAAATTCATGATCAAATCTCCAATATTCCATTATAGACATGGGTGTGATGATGTAATTTTAAGATACATTATCTGTTGTTGGTCCAATACGAATTGATGCTTGAAGAGTTGATCTCAACATCCAATCGATTGTTAATGTATAGTATTCACTGTAATCTCGACTCTATAGTGCGTGAATGTAGGATTTTGTTTATGTAAAGATACTTGTAGCTACTACCTTAGATTGATAATTATTGAGGAATTGTGTGTATAAATCATAGATTATCAAAGCAAGGGAGTTTTGGTAAGGATGATCTACTTTACTCCAGTTCTATATATTGATGATGTATTGTACTTGATATGATCTTTATCTTGTTATGATTAATGCATGATTTCGATTATGTTAGTGTACCTTTAGCTACTTCCCTAAATATGAACGTTGATGATATATTGGTCTTGATCATGATGATCAAAGGTTGATGAATTGGTAAGATCTATTCTATTCCTCTACCTTTCTATAGAATTGTTAGTTGACAAAGCCTTGTATGGCATTGTGTGGTATGATCCACTTATGGTGGCGGTGTTTATTTTATTGCCAATATATATGTGATGTTACCATGGCCTTGAAGGCAATTGTATTATAAATATGTGGTGGTGATGATCACCCAATGTAAAGCCTATGCCTAGTTTCCTATTCTAGTTATGATATAGGTTGTATTGCTAATGTTATGCGCAAGTGAATGGTTATGTTAGGGTTATTTTAAGTGCTGCCGTTGATGAGTTATAATGGTTAATAATCCCTTACCTAGGTACCCCTATATGAATGTGTGAATAGCTAAAGTGAGGAGTTTTGAAAGTAATGTGATGTTGTCTTGTCTCCTATGCTATTATTTGTTGTGTGGTCTATGCTTGAAGGTGCATTGTGTTTCTAAGAGGGTGGCTGCCTCAATATGTTGTCGATAGTCATTATGTGATCATGTTAACCAATGTACACAAACTTACAGATTATGTATGCATACAAATAGTATAGGTTCATCGTGTCTAATGGAAGGTTATTCTCATATGTACTCATGTCTACCACTATGCATGTAAAGTATATGTATCTATGAAGAATGTGATGTATCAAACTAGTATGACTTCATAGGTGTACTAGTATGGGCAGGGGTATGGCACCTCGTCTATGCATTGCACATGTGTTCCTTTATAGGACAATTCCTAGGTTTGATTTTCTATGTACATGAATATGAATGCATGGTTATGCTATGAATGTGTGTAGTGTCTTAATGTGTTTATATGAAAGGATTTCTCATAAATACACTTATGCATTAATGTATGAAAATGTGTGGCCCTAATGTGTTATGTGAAAGTATTAGTCACATATATGTATACACACACACATGTAAGATGATCTAGTCAAAATAGGGGCGCTTGGAAGGTGTTTCCTAGAGTACCTTAAACTAGATGGTGCTTGGATATGCTATGTCCATGTGAAAGGGTTTCTTATATGATATAGGTTGATGAACTCTCATCTATGACCTATGAACTATGCATATGAGGAGTCAATCAACTAAGCCTATATTTTATAAAGTTTAGATAACAATGGCTTTTCAATAAAGGGAACTTATCTTAGCACCGAGTGAACTTGAAGATGAGGGGTGTCTCTTCCCAATATGGAAAGGCTTGTTCACCATAGACCTCACGAGATGGATGACTACAATGCCTCAATAGGCATAAAGAGGTTTTCCATAAATGTATAACTACAATGCCTCATTTTGGCATAAAGAGGGTTTCCACATATACCTTCAAGTTCCATAAACTATGCTTGCCCCATAGGATCTAGCAAGTGATATCACTTAGTATGCTAGCATGTGTTAATGCTCTACTTTGTCTAAGTAGAGCACCTTCCATAGGTGTTAGGATCTACAAGACCAAATTTCATGTAGCACCCATCGTCTTAGTGTCGGTTAAGGCTATAGTTTCCCTAAAGTAAAATAGACAATGGAAGTAAAGAACTAGACCCTAACTAGGATAACATAAGGGAAGTTGCTTAGTTTTGGTGTGGGTATGGGACTTCACTTATATATTGCACAAGTAACTCTTTTGAAGAGTGTTCTAGAAACGTGTTCTAATGTATATGAATATGTTTATGTCTTTATGCATGACATTGTAGTGTTGTCTACTTGTTGTGATGAAATGCAATGTGGTCTTGTCCTTACATTCATAATGCTAGTCTTGATGACTATAAAATGAAGGTCTCGCTTGGCATGAATGAAGTTGTCTATGCTTGTCATATTAGTGTATGAAGTGAATGTTAAGGCTTGTGGTCTCATGATAGGTTTACTAAGTATGTGTGAGGTTATGGAGATTCACATGTGCATTGCACTAGTAGACCTAGATTGGGATTGTAAATAAGGTCTTATAATGTTCCATGTGAAGTAAATTTAGTATATGTGCATAATGAGTAGAGCTTACTGTAATGATATAGTGAGTCTTGATTAAATGTGTCTACGATGCATTATACTTCTATGTTGGTATGTGTTGTCTTATGTAGGATGTATGTATGATTTATTTGTGGCCTTAAGGTGATGCATCACACCAAGTATCACTAGAGGGTTACTTGGGAGGTTAATAAGTTAAAGAAAAGAAATTTACTATAAAGAGAAAAATGCTTACGATAAATGTGTGAGGAGATTACTGTAATGTGACCCTAAAATGCCTTAAATGCAATGTGTGATCTTATATGATGTTTAACGATTAAATATGCCTATATGAAGTATGTAAATGGTATAGTGCCTATTTTATCAATGTTTTATGAAGTTTTCACAAAAAGGCATGATGCATGATTTCAAGTAAAACGTCCCTTTTAAATACATATTTTTGCATGGTTGTCATACTTAGTGCATTTTTGTACTAACTCCATTATTCTCTACCTTTTTACACAAAGTGTAGGTTATGGATACTTAAAGGATGTATTTAATGGTAAGGAGCTTGATATGTTATTCCCAATCTCAAGGAAAGGAATCCTTAAGTCCAAGGATTTCCTAAGTCTTACTTTACTATAAAGTCTTGTATTAATATAATTATGATTTATGTTGTAAGGGTCGTGTGTAATACACCCAATAAAGAGTTAGGGTGTCTAGATCCTAACATGTTTTTCATAAGGGTATAAGGTCCTAAATGGTTTATAATATAGTATTGAGGCAGTGTGTAAAGTTTGAGGTGAAATGAAAGTCAAACGTCAATGGACAACACAGACGTTCGACGACTAATCACCAAAGGGGCCTTAGATGCTCTTATGTTATTATGTGTGTTTCATGGGATTATGAAGGCATAAAATAATTAATAATTATGTTTATAGGTAGTGTATGTAGTTTCATGAAGTTTGGAGGTCAAACATACAAGAACGTCCAAGACGTTCGAAAGTTAGCCCTTGAGATGTTCATGTGTGTCTTGAGTGTGCCTTGCATGTTTGGATGTGTTTTACATGTTTATTTTGGGTGAAACTTGTATGTAAGGTCTTCAACATGTTATGATGTATATTAACGATTGAAACAGCCGGATACGACTCCCCAAGGGCCCCAAAAGAGGCCCTCAAAGAAGGACCCAAAGGTTGTCGAGACACTGCCTTGGTAGTGTCAATCGACTAAACCAAACGACGCCTCATTGGTGGACTAACGTCCCATCAATGGTGGTGTAGTTGCTGGACAATTAGCCTGGTTAACGCTCAGCCAAAATACAGCCCAAGACCCAATCGACGAAAGCCACAGACGGTTCGTCGATGGACCTACTGGGCATCGATTGTGGCCGTTGGTGCAGGCTGTGTCAAGCTGCCTGTGCACTGTTTCATTAAAGGGGTGAATGGGAAATTCACCACATGTGCTAACCGAAACCTAAATGGTTTATTTGGTGATTCTTGGGTGTATTTAAGTGATCAAAAACGTGATCAACCCTGTCACGACCCGCAAGTACCCCCTAGAAGTTAGGAAGAACCCTTGGATCGAGACAAGGCGTACTTGACCCTTTGGGGGTCCCATACAAGCCTCTTAACTATTGTTCATTACATAAGACATGAAAAGTAATGCGGAATTAAAACTTTTCACGAAATTTAATGTAAAAAGGAATCTTTTATAAATACTAAGAAAGTCTCATCGTCACAAACCATCTTAAAGATACAACATAAAAAAACATAGGGACACGACCCTTTACATTTGAAAGGAATGCATACTAAGAACTTATACAACACTAAAAGAATTAAGAACTATGCCCTCGAATATATGAGAACATACTTTGTCATGAGAGAATCTTTTCCAAGCTTTGTTATCTAGACTTCAACCTTGCTTCCAAACCTATACTTATAGAGTATAGAAAAGAATGGGATTAGTACAAATAATGTACTAAGTATGGCATATGTATTTGTACTAAATATGGCATCTGCAAAAAAAACATGCAAAAAAGGGACATTTTATTAACATTACACTTTCATGCAATTTAATTAAAACATTCAAGAATATAGAAGTAAAACAACATAAAAATCACCATTTAACACTTAGAGAAAGATTTCCATAATTTTAACCAAAAAGGACCATTTCACAGTAAGCTTTCAAAATGTTACAGTGAACTCTTTTTAACATTACAGTGAATCAAATTAACTCCAAAACAGTGGACTTCCAAGGTCAAGCGAAGAGGAAGTGAACTCATTTTCGTAGGAGTTTCCCTAACTAAGGTTATCCTAAGACTCACCAAGGTAAGACATGAAGGAAATGCACATACACCTCTTTCAATACACATCAAAGTGATCCTCAAGACTACCCCTTCTAGGCTTACTCACCTCGGGAGAACACGCCCCCCACCCAATGACAAGACATTAGAAGAACACTCAAGCAACACATCTAGACTTCCATTTTAGAATGCCTACTTAGTGCAATGAGTAGATGGCGTCCCATTCCACCACCTACCGTAAGTAGTACACTCTTTTAGAAGGCTTAGCACCAAGACTCCCCTTTCAGAAGGTCTACTAGTGCAATGGATAGATAGCATCCCGTACCACCACCTACCCTAAGTAGTACATTCTTTTAGAAGACTTAGTTCATTCAGTTCATATAAGACTCACCAAGACTCCCCACTCGAAATGCCTACTTAGTACAATGGGTAGATACGGTCCCATTCCACTACCTACCCTGAGTATTACACTCTTTTAGAAGACTTAGTACTTTCATTACTTCTGTTGGGGTTAGCTTAACCGACATAGACCATGAGAGCTAGACATGGAATCACGATACTTCCCTTAAGGGTCCACCCCATTTACTTTAGAGCAAGGTCTTTTCTTTTAGATTTTACATGGCTTTCCCAATAGCTACACCTATGCAGGCACATAGTTAGGGATAAGGAGATTGCTACTAAGTATCTCACTTTCTTTTCACGAGGAGTACTCATCTCAAGAGGTACATTTGAATACAACATCTTAACTCACGAAGTGTAACCACCTCTTCTTCATATCCTCTCTATGCTAGTCATAACTCCCCACGGATTCTCAACATTATAGACTATAGGTTAAGGATAACGACTGAACACCACATCTCAGCTCACGAAGCGTATCCATCCTCCTGCCTATCTTAGAAAACTCTTGGAAGATAATGAGGTTGCTACTAAACACTTCTTCTCAACTCACGAAGAGTGTTCACCTCAAAACTCCCCTTTTCATTCACATTTTATAACTTCATTCATTCAAAGTGCGTGTATGTGTGTGTACATGTGAGCACACCATGCACAATAGCATCATGTCATTAACATTCAATTATATACTTGCTTCGACCTTCATCATCTCATTACACACTTAACATGGTCAACATATACACTTACTTCATTTAGGCATAATCTAGAAAATGCATAGAATTCAAGCTTCACAATACACATTACAAGAACCAACTTCATTATCATTTCATTTAACACATTAGGCCTTCAAAGCCACATTAACAATACATACTAAGTATAATCAAATTCATCAAGTAAACACCGCCACCAAGAAGGTGGCCTATACCACTCAACAACAATTCATAAGTAAAGCTAAACAACTTACCCTTTAATCCAAGATTTCATCACCCATAATGATTCCTTCAACAATTCATCATAATATAGACCTTAGGGCAGTATCTAAACAACAATAGCAATAAAAAGAAACCAAAGATCAAAGACTACAATATCATGTTCATTCAACCCTTTTCTTAAGCCAAAATTTGATAAAAATCTTAAACATGTTTTCATTGAAGTTTTAGCATTAAATCACCAACTAACATTAGAAACATCATGTTTGAATCATTAGAAACATTTTCATGCAAGATCCATATTTAGAGTTAAAGATAGAAGAAGTTAGGGTTGAAAACCCTTTTTGAAAATTCATTAGAAAGGACTCCTTGAATGGAAGAGAGTTCAAGGATGACTACCATATCTCACTTGAATAAACCCCATTCATTTTTGATAAATAAACGTCCACCAACACCCCTCCTATCTCATTATTGAGTTCTACCTTCTAAGAAGGTTTGAGAGAGTCTTTTAAGAGAAAGGGGTTTTGGGTTTTAGGAAATAAAGCCTAAAATAAAGTATTAGGGTTTAAAACATATTAATGTACCTAAATGACCCTAAACTTATCACTAAAGGTTCATAAAAGACTTGCGGTGAATTTACCAAACACCCCAAGCCAAGGCAGCCTTTTTGGCAGCTTTTGGCAGCTTACAGACGGCTCTAAACAACGGACCGTTTGACCATCAACGGCCCGTTGGTGGAGGGTCGTTGCTTTAGTCTGCAACCTCCAAACATGACGGAATGCAGGTCCAAACGACGGACCAAGTCGATGGGCCGTTGGTTGGATCACTGGTCGTCGTTTGGTCTCGTTGTTGGACACAATCCAAGGCAGTCTTGGGTCCTAGTCTTGGGCCCTTTTCTAAGGTCCCTTGTGGGTCCTAGGTGGGGTCATACTTGGAAGTTAAACCCCTAAAAATAGTTGTCTAGGTCTTAGGAACATCCCACGCCAATTTCAAACAAAACGAACACGTAAAATTCACTCAAACACATCAAGACACACAAGCACTTTCTAAGGCATACTTTGCGAACGTCATGGATGTTCTCGGACGTTTGACCTCCAAAATTAACCAAACTTCACACACTGCCTAAGGACACTAATAAATCATTTTATTACAAAATTAACTCAAGAAACAATCACGATGCTCTAGTTACCTTAGTTCGTTTTAGGGTGTTATATTCTCCCCCACTTGGAATAACATTCGTCCTCGAATGACACTAAAACTTTAAGACCATAAAGGACTCCATTAGCAACAGATAAAACATTACAATAAAGGCTCAAACATTCATAATCAAATCATCAACTAACAAGGAGCACAATTTCACACCTTCAAACATTTTACAACACAAGAACTTTGAGAGAACTTTCACTTTTCAAAATTCACCCTTACCCTTCACTTATGGAGGAACTACCTTCTCCGACAATAAACATGATCATATATAACATTTTAACACACATTGTTACTACAATTCAATACAAAGAAATTTTTTTCAAAAATGAAGATTTTCACAGTGAGCATCACTGTAACACAGGCAACTTTGCAAAACTTCACAAATTCAATCTCACTTTCATTTCTTCACCTATGGAGGAGCTACCTTCTCCAACATTAAACATGCTCATAAACATCATCTCTAAACACATTGAAACCATTGTTCATGAAAAATTCAATTTTCTCAAAATTTGGACTTCTTTACAGTGAATCGAGAACTTCACTGTGTCACTTTCTTAAAAATTCTACAATGCACCTTTCAAGCAACTTCAATAAGATGGCATGACAATATGAGAGACAAGGCCATACTAACTCTCCAAAGATACTTGGTAAGTTACAGTAAGTGCAATGTGAGAGTAGCATCCCATACTACCACTCCCACTTAGTGACCCTTGAGGATTCTCTTGGACTAAGTACACTACATGCAATTCTTCTTAACATTCATTATGCAAAACTTAGCTTTAACTTTCTTCTTTAACATTAGACCTTAAGTCATCTAACTTCATATACAAAACACAAGATAACTCATTCATACACTTCATATTCAAAAGAACCTTGAAGCATTTAAGCACTATCATTAGCTACATCTAAATCAAGAGAACATAGGTTGACTACCAATCTTTCCCATGCCATCAGGATAACTTCAAGAGCCTCCCGAACGTTTTTCCATCAAGATACTCATAACAAAAGGAGAAATGCAACTCATACTATTATGCAAGACTATTGATCATTACCAAACTACTAAGGATTTGGTCTCAATCTTGAATAAGAACAAAAAGGAAAGATGAGGATATCAACTACCTTTCTACTCACTCATTCTCCCCCACTTAGGGTAAAGCCATCTTCAAGGTCTCATACTTCAAAGTGCCACTACACTTCTCACAAGGTAGGAACTCACGCTACTCTTAACTCATGATCATCAAGACTAATCATCAACTCTACTAATCAAGCATCACACTCTCCTCTTAGGATTCAAGCCTACATAAACTTTCTTAAACATCACCTCATTCAACTCTTTGGCACCACTTAACTCAATCTCATGGAACAAAACTCCTCCTTTCCCTTTCCACCAATTAAGGTAGATTCATTTGGAAATCAAAAATATTACGATATAAACTCCATCATTTTTGCTAGTATAACTCCACAACTTCCTCACTAGGTAATCATACCACATTTACCCGATAGAGTAAACCTACACAAGAATGTTAACCAAATCACAAGGACAACTAGAAAACATCATCCACACAAGAGGGTTGCCCTCTACTCCTATAAAATCTCCACATCCTCTCAACATTCCTCAAATTTACACCTTAAAGCATTTCTACCATCATTGAACATAATCACAAGCTAATTCATTTGCTCTCAAAGACACTTTATTCAATCATTATAATTATTACGACGCTTAGAACTACATCACCGTAAAGTTTCTCATCACAATAGTTCTGACCTCGTAAGTCACACATAGACATAAATGGTTTCACATCACAATTCTCAAAGCTAACCTTCACCTTTACTCTTCAAGCTACAAAACCATTATAAGCATCAAAACTCATACATATCCCTTTCAAAGCAATCACACCTAGAAAACCACCGGACAAAGGAGAAGAAGAGAGAAATCTTATGGAGTTAATTTCTATGGCACGATACAAGAGTAATGAAGAAAGTGAAACTCTATCGTCCTATAGCCTCTTGTTCATGGATGTGTCACGACTCACACAAATGACTAAGCCTCTACTAGACGTGGCTTGTGAGACTTTTAGACCCTAAACTATTTCCCATAACCTTATGCTCTGATACCAGGTTTATCACGAACCGCAAGTACCTCTTAGAAGTTAGGAAGAACTCTTGGATCGGGACAAGGTGTATTTGACCCTTTGGGGTCTCATACAAGCCATTAAACTATCGTTCATTACATAAGACATAAAAAGTAGTGCGGAATTAAAACTTTTCACGACATTGAATATAAAAAGGAATCTTTTATAAATACTAAGAAAGTCTCATCGTCACAAGTCATATTAAAGACACAACATAAAAATCATAAGGACACGACCCTTTACATTTGAAAGAAATACATAATAAGAACTTATACAAAACTAAAAGAATTAAGAACTATGCCCTCGAATATATAAGGACATACTTTGACTTGAGAGAATCTTTCTCAAGCTTTGCCTCTATACTTCAACCTTGCTTCTAAACCTATACTTATAGAGTATAGAAAAGTATGGGGTTAGTACAAATAATGTACTAAGTATGGCATATGAAAAAAAACATGCAATATGGGACATTTTACTAAAATTACATTTCATGCCAATTAAGTAAAATATTCAAGAATATAGAAGTAAAACAACATAAAAATCACCATTTTAACACTTAGAGAAATATTTCCATAATTTTAACCAAAAAAGACCATTTTACAGTAAGCTTTCAAACTGTTACAGTGAATTTCTTTTAACATTACAGTGAATCAAATTAACTCCAAAACAGTAGACTTCCAAGGTCAAGCAAAGAGGAAGTGAACTCATTTCCGTAGGAGTTTCCCTAGCTAAGGTTATTTTAAGACTCACCAAGGTAAAACATGAAGGAAATGAACATACACCTCCTTCAATAGACACTAAAGTGACCATCAAGACTACCCTTTCTAGGATTACTCACCTCGGGAGACCGATCCCCCCCACTCAATGAAAAGAAATTAGAAGAACACTCAAGCAACACACCTAGACTTCCCTTTCGGAATGCCTACTTAGTGCAATGAATAGATGGCGTCCCATTCCACCACTCTTTTAGAAGGCATAGCACCAAGACTCCCCTTTCAGAATGTCTACTTAGTGCAATCGATAGATAGCGTACCATACCACCATCTACCCTAAGTAGTACGTCCTTTTAGAAGACTTAGTTCATTCAGTTCATATAAGATTCACCAAGACTCCCCTTTCGGAATGCCTAAGTGAAATGGATAGATAGCGTCCCATTCCACTACCTACCCTAAGTAGTACACTCTCTTAGAAGACTTAGTACTTTCATTGCTTCTGTGGGGTTAGCTTAACCAACATAGACCATGAGAGCTAGACATGGAATCCCGATACTTTCTTTATTGGAGAAAGGTCCCCCCCCACTTGCCTAGAGCGAGGTCTTTTCTTTTATATTTTACATGGCTTTCCAATAGCTACACCTACGCGAGCGCATAGTTAAGGGACAAGGAGATTTCTACTAAGTAACTCACTCTCTTCTCACGAAGAGTACTCATCTCAAGAGGTACATTAGAATATAACATCTCAACTCATGAAGTGTAACCACCTCTTCTTCATATTCTCTTGGTTCTAGACAAAACTCCCCACATATTCTCAACACTATAGACTATAGGTCAAGGATAACGAGTGAACATTACATCTCAACTAACGAAGGGTATCCATACTTCTACCTATATTAAAAAGCTCTTGGAAGATAATGAGATTGCTACTAAACAATTCTTCTCAACTCATGAAGAATGTTCACCTCAAAATTCATATTTTATAACTTCATTCGCTCATTTATTCAAAGTGTGTGTATGTGGGTACATGTGAGGACACCTTGCACAATAGCATCATTTCATTTAAATTCAATTCTATACATGCTTAGACCTTCATTCATCACATTACACACTTAACAGGCTCAACATATGCACTTACTTTATTTAGGCATAATCTAGGCAAAGCATACAATTCAAGCTTCAGGATATATATTACAAGAACCAACTTCATTATCATTTCATTTCACACATTAGTACTTCAAAGACACACTTAAAAAACATACTAAGTATAATCAAATTCATCAAGTAAACACCGCCACCAAGAAGGTGGACCATACCACTCAAGAGCAATTCATAAGTAAAGCTAAACAACATAAACAACTAACGCTTTAATACAAGATTTCATCACCCATAATGATTCCTTCAACAATTCATCATAATATAGCCCTTAGATCAGTTGCTAAGCAACAATAGCAATAAAAGGAAACCAAAGCTCAAAGATTACAATATCATGTTCATTCAACCCTTTTCTTAAGCCAAAATTTGATAAAAAGCTTTGACATGTTTTCATTAAAGTTTTAGCATTAAATTCACCAACAAAAAATAGAAGCATCATGTTTTAATCATTAGAAACGTTTTCATGCAAGACCCATATTAAGAGTTAAAGATAGAAAAAGTTAGTGTTGACAAGCCTTTTTGATAATTCATTAGAAAGGACTCCTTGAATGGAAGAGAGTTTAAGGATGACTAAAATACCTCACATTGAAGAAACCCCATTGATTTTTGATGAAGAAACGTCCACCAACATCCCTCCTAGCTCCTTCTTGAGTTCTAGCTTCTACGGAGGTTTGAGAGAGTCTTTTTAGAGAGTGGAGTTTTGGGTTTAAGGAAATGAAGTATAAAATTTGGTTTTAGGTCTTAAAAAATCATAATATACCTAAAAGACCCTAAAAATATCACTCAAGGTTCATAAAACACTTGGGGTGAATTTACCAAACACCCTTAGCCAAGGCAACCTTTTTAATAGCTTTTGGCAGCTCACAGACGGCTCCAACCAACAGACATTTTGTCCATCAATGGCTCATCGGTGGAGGGTCGTTGGTTGATTCTGCAACCTCCAAACATGATGGCATGCAGTTCCAAATGACGGACCGAGTCGATGGGCCGTTGGTTGGATCATTGGCCGTCGTTTGGTCTCATTGGTGGACACTGCCAAGGCAGTCTTGGGTCCTAGTCTTAGGCCCTTCTCTAACGTCCCTTGTGGGTCCTAGGTGGGGTCATACCCATATGTTAAACCCCTAAAAATAGTCTTCTAGGTCTTAGGAACTTCCCACGCCAATTTCAAACAAAACTAACACGTAAAACTCACTCAAACACATCAAGACACACAAGCACTTTATAAGGCACACTTTGTGAACCTCATGGACGTTTACAGAAGTTTGACCTCCAAATTCAACCAAACATCACAGACTTCCTAAGGACACTAATATAACTCATTTTGTTACAAATTTAATTCAAGAAACAATCACGAGGCTATAGTTCACCTTAGTTCGGCTTAGGGTGTTACAAACCATTCCCAATCCAATTCACACAAATTAGAATTTCTCTCTAAAAGTATTCTCTCTAGAACCTCCATTTGAAGGTGAATCTCAAGAACAGCTTGGATCTTGGATTTCCATGAATTATTCATCAACGTTTAGAGGTTTTCTTCAATATTAAGGTATGGTGATCCTTCATCTCTAGTTATTCTTCCATTTAGAGATTTAATCTCAAAGTTTTCAAAGAGAAAGTATTATCAAATCTCTTCTTCTTCAATCTAGCCATGGGTTCTTTCTCAAAACAATTTTAATGGATTCCTAATGATGAATTGAAGTTAACATGTTGATTGTAATGTGAATTTTAATCCAATTGCATGATTAACCCATGCTCCCTTCAAAGTCTCGATTTACTGTATGTGTGGGCTTTGTGATCTTGAATGTATATCGATTGAATTATGATTCTAATACGTTGAACTGCTTATATCTACTGCATAGTATGTGTATTGATGATGATTGTTTATGAGTGACCATGAGCATGAAGGTTTGAAGGTTTGAACAAGGCTAGGCTATAATGTAGTATTTTGTGATCTTGATACTAGCATGCTTATTGTGAGATTCAATTATGTCAAATTGATGGTTAGATATTGCCCATGATATCATCTGAGGATGAATTGTGTATTTTTAGTCCAATATGGATTGAGTATTAAGGAATTGATCTCTATTTTCCTATTGATTGTTAAAGCATGCTATTCATGGTAATATCGATTTTGTGGCACTTGTAGTAGGATTTCGTTTAGGTTATGATTTCTTTAACTACTGCCTTATATTGATGTTATTGATGAATTTTGGGTATGAATCATTCATGATCAAAGGAAAGAAGTATTGATAAGGATTCATCTAGGTTCTTCTAGCCTATAAATGGATAATGTAATGTATATGATGTGATCTCAATGCTAGAATAGATGAAGCATGATTTTGATTGAGTAATGATCTCTTTAATTTACTGCCCTACATGTATATTGTTGATAAATCGTTATTGATAATCAATGCAAGTGAATTTGGTTAAAGATCTATGTCCCTCTACTTTCTAGTATGTTGGTGATGTGTTGTACTAGTTTGTAGCTTGGTCTTGTAGTAGCTTATGCATGAATTCATATATGATTATTGTACTTTAGCTACTGATCTATACTTGAATTTTTTATGAAAGAGTAGTAATGGTCAATGATGACCAAAGGCTAAAGGATTGGTAAGAATTGCTCCACTTTTCTACTTCTCTAATTCTCTGTAGTATTGTTGATGAAGCCTTGTATGGCATTGTATGGTATGGTACACTTATGGTGGCGGTGTTATATATATACATATATATAGATACGTACATATATATACATATATATGTGTGTGTGTGTGTGTGTGTTGCGTGTGTGTGTGTGTGTGATGTGATCATTGCCTTGAAGGCAATTATACTACGAATGTGTGTTGGTTGATGAAGCACCCTATATGACGCCTATGCCTAGTTTCCTATGCTAACTATGATCTAGGTTGTGTTTCTATTGTCATGAGCATGTAAATGATTATGTTAAGTTTATGTGTACCTGCTGCCTATGATGAGGTCCTATAATCCTATATGTGAAGTAAATCTAAAATAGGTGCATGAAGACTAGAGCTTACTGCAAGAATGTTGTAAGTCTCAAATAAATGAGTCTTAATCTATGCTAACCATTCTATGATGTTGTGTGATGTATCATTCACTAGGATGACTTGATAGGTGTACTTATATGGGCAAGGGTATGGGACCTTGTCTATTCATTGCACATGTATGCCTTGATAGGATAGTTCCTAGGTTAGTCTTCCAAATATATGCATAGGATTGCATGAACATATTATGAATATGACTTACATGCTATGATGTTAAGTATATGATATGAGGAAATATGATTGTGCATTGTGTCTTGGTGTGTTTATATGAAAGGATGGCTCATATAGTTAAACCTATGGACTTGTGCATTGATATATGAACATGTGTGACTTTTATGTGTGATGTGAAAGGTTTGCACATACAAGTACACACACATGTATGAAGATCTAGTCAATAGAGGGGCCTTGAAAGGTGTGCTATGTGCACCCTAAAACTAGATAAGTGCTTGGATATACTATAAGCATATAAGTAATCAATATCCTAAGCCTATGTTTTATGAAGTAAAGTAGTAAAGGCTTTTCAATAAAGGGAACTTAGCTTAACACCGAATGAACTTGACAATGAGAGGTGTTGGTTTCACTTTGAGGAAGATTCACCATTGGTTTCTCATAGAGTGTTTTACTTCCCTTGGAAGAAGATTCACCATTGGGTTCCCATAAGGTTTGACTTACCTTGGAGGAATATTCACCTATGGTTTTACATGAGGTGGTGGCTTCCCTTTGAGGAAGGTTCACCCATGTTTTCTCATGAGATGAGGCTCCAATGTTAATGAGCATGTAGAGAGTCATGTATATCTCTTAGTTCCATAAACTATTCTTGCCACATAGGATCTAGCAAGTGAATTCACTTAGTATGCTAGCATATTTTAATGTTCTACCTTGGCTAGGTAAGAACACCTTCCATTGGTGTAAGGCTCTACAACACCAGATTCCATGTTTAGCACCCATGGTCTTAGTGTCGGTTAAAGCTATAGTTTCCATAAAGTAAAATGGACGAGGAAGTAAACGACTAAGACCCTAATTAGTATGACCTAAAAGAGATTAATTAGGATAAGTGGAAATAATGAACCCACCTAGACATTGAACAAGTGACTCCTTAGGGAGTTCTAGGAAGGTGTTGTAAGGTGTCTGATTAAGGTTATATCTTTATGCATGGCATGGTAGTATTTGTCTACTTGTTATGAAGATGTTCATGGTATGAGTCTATATGGTGTGATCATGTTCTAATATGCACAATGTTGGTCTTAATGACTATATGATGAAGCTCTTGTTGGCATAAATGAAGTTGTCTATATGTCCTAGTTGATATATGAAATGGAGTGTTAAGGCTTGTGGTCTCATGATAGGATTACTAAGTATGTGTGAGGTTATGGGGCTTCACATGTACATTGCACTAGTGTACTTATATTGGGATTGTGAGTAAGGTATTAGAATGTTCTATGTGAAATGAAATTGGTATATGTGAATAATAAGTAAGTTCACTGTAATGTCTTATGGTATTGACTTGAATGTGTCTTGTATATACTTCTATGATGGTATGAGTTGGCTTATGTAAGTTGTAGGTATGGTTTTCCTTGTAATCTTAAGGTGATGCATTGCATCAAGTATCACTAGAGGGTTACTTGGGAGGTTAATGAGTTAAAAGAAGAACTTCACTTAAAGGAAAGTAGTTCACTATAAAGTGAACTCAAATGTGGCTTAAATTCTATATGTGATTTTATATGATATTTGACTTTTAATATGTGTATATGAAGTATGTGAATGTTATAAATGCTACAGTATAAATGTTTTATGAAGATTTTCACAAAAAGGCATGAAGCATGATTTCAAGAAAATGTCCCTTTTCAATGCATATTTTTGCATGGTTTCATACTTAATGCATTCTTGTACTAACTCCATTCTTCTCTACTTTTTACACAAATTGTAGGTTATGGATGCTTAAAGGATATCTTTAAAGGTTAAGAGCTTGATAGATGATTCACAAGCTCAAGGAAGGGAATCCTTAAGTCCAACGATTCCTATGTCATGTCTTTACTATAAAGTGTATGATGTAGTACTTATGTTTTATTGTTGTAAGGGACGTGTAAAGTACTCTTATGTTTTTGAGTCTAGGATGGCAAAAAGAGACTAGAGTCTTTAACTATGTATGATGATATTTATTATATATATATGAAGTAATGTTTTAGCATATGATGTGCTAAGAAAGTTCTAAATTTTCCACTAAATTTACCTATGACAATGCGATGAATGATAACTATTGGCTTGTATAAGACCTCCGAGAGGTCAAGTACGCCATGTTACTTCTAGGCGGTGCTCCCCGAATGTGACATCGTGTCCCTAATGTACTCTGATGATGTTGAATATAGGATGGAAAAAAGAGACTAGAGTCTTTAACTATGTATTATGATATTTTATATATATTGGAACTAATGTTCTAGCATATGATGTGCTATGAATTAATAAATTTTCCGCTAAATTTACCTATAACAATGCGATGAATGACAACTATGGGCTTGTATAAGACCTCCGAGAGGCAAAGTACGCCATGTTACTTCTAGGGGGGGTGCTCCCTGGTCGTGACGATAGGCATAGTTATCGGGGGATTATTATACCTCTCCTCTTGTACTTATTTTATATTGCAGCAAGGATACTGCTTTTTGTTTTTGGTAAGGTGAGGCCATGTGTGCCAATATTCCCATTTTAATTGTATTTTGTTACTTTTAGTTTTTTAAAAAAATAATTATAGTATTTAGACATTTTAGTTTTATTATACTACTTTGATGGTTTGAGATAATTTTGTTTTGTGTCTCTTTATTTCAATTGTCCCATGAGTTGATAGCTTTTGAAATGCTTGTGTTTTCATTACTAATGTTCGATTATTTATTATGTTCAATATCAATATATGGAATATTACTTATGATGAGAAATGTGCATTGTGCTATGATGGCAAGAAGAAATTGGTGTGATTATACTTTCATATGATCATTTTAAATCTTGTTTTGACTAGCTGCATTTTGATATGAGCCTTCTAATGATAATCACAAGTAAGTTTTTTTTATCATGTAGACTTTTTCTAAATAATTGTGTTTGAAGGGCCTTGTGTTGTAAGGTTTTACATGAATGGGTGTTTGATAAATACTAGTATTTGACTTGTTAGACTGATTGTCTAGCTTTAGTGAATGCAATGAACAATCTTTTGCATAAATTTTTTGAGGGAACGGAATTGACCCTTTTTGTGACTTAACTTTTGAGAGTGTGCAACCATTTTGGAACCATTTGGTTCTAAACCTTTTGTTGACCGTGTTAAAACCTCTTGAGCTTTTTTTTCCCCGACTTCTCACCCATAAGTCCTTTTCTGAGCATTGGTTTGGTTGAATATCAAAGTTAGGACAAAATATTATGTTGGGGGACTGGAAAAGAAGGAGTAAACAAACCCAAGTGGAAGGTAAATAAAGATAAAGTGAGACTCAATTTTGAAGTTTTTTATAAAAAGACCCTCCTTATAAGAAAAGATGAAAAAAAATTGAAAATGAAATAAATAAGAAAGTTTAAGGAAATAAAAGGGTCTGATAATTTGGAAAAAAAATGAAGTTGGAGTGTCAAAATTTAAAAAATGGAAAAAAAACTTGAGATAAGGTGAATATGAGTACATCAATACTTTAAAAAGTGAAGTCTATGGAAAAACCTATTACTAAAGTTTGCATGTGTTTCTCCTTCGGAGAGTGAGAATTGTATTGATTCCTAACATTTTCATTTACTTGCTTTGTGAGAGAATAGAATCATTCTTAACGTGAGGACACTTAAGCATTTGTTAAGAAACATGGTTTTGCATTCGAGACAAAGTTGCAGTGAGCTTGTGCATGGATTGACATTGCTATTCATCATATGAAGCTTTTATATCATTGATTGAGTGTTGCAGTTGATTGAGAGTAGTTTTGTAGTAGCAATTTCATGTTGAATCTCATTGAGAACTGTTGTAGACACCCTTGTTTAACAAATTGTGTTCTTGATTTACCTGAGGACAAGTAAAATTTTAAGTTGGGGGTGTTGATGAGTGGTATATTTACACTCATTGGAGGTCTTTTTAGTTCAATAAGTAGTGTATTCAATGCCAAATTATGTCATATTTTGATTATATGTTTGTGATGTGTAGCTACGAAGGCAAAAGGACAAGTAAATGATGAATACTAGGAAGAAAGGTCAAAAATATTTTTAAAAAAAGTTTAAACTCTACATTGGGAATCGCCTAACCAAAAAGGCGGAACGCCCAACTGGCGCGACCTTGCTCAAAGTGATAGTGCTCGGTATTTGAATTAATTGAGGTAGTTTAGTAAACTTGAAACGAAATAACGGTTTTTCAAGGTTAAAGGGTTTGCTAAATGATTATCGCCAAGGTAACAGAAGTTGGATGAAATTTGTTGGCTTAAAAGCGTAACTAAGGTGGTACTCAATGATTTACTGAGCGTGAAATACAAATTCAAATTAGATGGCCAACTAAGGTTCAAACACCTGAATCCTGAAGCAAAAGAAAGACAAGCCAAAGAACAGACGAAAATACTCCAATCATGAAAGGCGAGCCGAGATTGATAGAGAGTTAATTTTGGGACAAATTGTGGGAAACTATAAATAGCCCAAAGGAGAGAGAGAAAGAGAGCTTGAAATAGAATAGAGGCTTCTGAATAGAGAGGTTTTTGATCAATGTGCATGAGATATTTTACCTTTTGAAGAACATATTTAGTTTTGGGGGGTTTTCAATTCTACTGTTGTGAATTGACAATTTGAATTTGAAATCAAAGTGGTGTTGATTATTATTGTTTAATTTCATATCATCCATGGATGCTATTACGATAAGATAATTTCTTTACTTTTTGTGATGGGTGGCTAAAACCACAAGTTCAATGGTGAAATTATGGGTTGGATGTTGATTTGATGTAGTAGGTATTGTGTTTTGCTCTATTTTATTGTTTCTCATCCATGGTTTTGGGCTAATTAGCATGAGGTTAACTTATGGGTTAAGGTTAAAAATTTAATCCTACTTTCAATCTTCGATTGATGCACGAAATATATTAATTGGAGTGAATAATTAGTTAGATACATGCAATTCAGATTTCTATGTGTGTAGATTGCTTCAAAAGAGATCATGACACGGATCTATTTATCCTAATTATGCTTGAAAGAGAGATAGTGTAAGGTAATGAGTTGTTTAGTTATGCACATAAACAAGACCAAAATAAAATTCTATGAAATGATGCTATGAGATCGAAAGAAGATTGGTGTCATTGAAGATAACCAAGACAATCCATGAATCTTTAGCACTATTGAGCAACACAATTATCCATCTGTTACATCAATTCTCATCCCTTCACCCCTAGATTACTATTTAACTAATTTAATGTTACACCCTCAAAATGAACTAAGATAAACTAGAGCTTCACATGAGTTAATCTCTTGATAAAATAATAAATAATAGGTTTTGAAGTTAGTTTTAAAGAGTTTAGAAGTCTAATGTCAAAAGACGACCGAGACGTCCAGAAACTAATCTTTTATGTGCTAGTGTGTTATAGTATGTTTTCCTTGTTTCAATGTGTCGTTTGGAGTCTAAAATTAGTAGAGGTGACCCTAGTTTTTTAATAATCAAGTTTAGGGTCTAAACATCTGGGCATGACGCCCCAAAGACAAACAAAAGGGTCCTTGAGGAGGACCCAAGCTTTGGTCAAAAAGCTACCAAGGCAGCATGCAGGCAGGCTGTTTTTGAAGCCTAAGCCACGTCGCATAACCAACACTTAAAGGGACAAAAGTTTACTTTCCTCACGGGATTTTCACGAACCTTTCTCCTCAAAATGTTGTCAAGAAATAACTCTAGGAGGTGCCTCCGCGACGCGCAGCGATGTCCCATATTTGGTAAAAGTCAAGTTGGACTTAATTAAAAAGGTCCAAGTATTGTAGGGGTGTTTTGATTACTTTGGGGATTTATTATAAACTATTTTTGAGTCACTTTTACCCCACTTCACCAATCAAAATAAAACCTCAAGTTGAAAATCAAAATCTCTCTTTTATCTAAATTCTCTCTCAATTCAAATCATCCATCGAAAAACTTTCTAGATCCAAGGAAGAAGGTCAATTCTCCAAGTTTTCAATCCAAATTTTGTGGGTTTCATAGTACTAAGGTATGGTGATACTTCATTCTTGAATAACCTCTCACTCAAGGATTCCAATTCAAAGGTTTTCAAAAGTTAATCAATGATCAATTTTTCCCAATTTCATTCTATGCATGGGTTCAATGTTAAAATATTTTCTAATTCATGATATTGATTTAATAATGTTGAATAAAGTTTTTTAATATGATTTTTATTGAATTCCTTGAAGAATCCATGTTTTGTTTAAATTTCCTAAATTGGCTTACGAAGAGGCATTGATGAATGTAATTGGATATTTTTTGAATTATGCTTATGCTATGTTGTATTATTGTTATCTATTGCTATGCATGCCTAATTATGATGATTTTTTTGAGAATTGAGAAAGGCTGATCATGGGTTGAATGAAGGATAAGTTGACCTAAATTGTTCAAGTTCTTGTTAAAATTGATCTTGTGTGGTATGGTAAATTTATGGTGGCGGCGTTTAGATAATGTATATGAATAGGTATGTGTGTTGTGGTTATGGCCTATAAGGCATTAAATGTGAAGTCAAGTGATGCTATGATGTATATGCATAAAGATGTGTTATGAAGTTATGCATGTGATTATTGAAGATAGTATGATTATTGAAGTATAATGTGAATGTGAAGTATGATTGTCTGTGGATTATGATGAATGCAGTATGATCATGTTTATAAGAAAATTTCATGAATTATGGTTGTTATGTGAAAGACTTTCTCACATATACACACACAATGAATAAATGAATCTAAGGAAAATGTAATGAGTGCCGGTCTATTGAAAGGTTTTCTCAATAGAACTCTAATAAATGAATGGGGGATTTTGGGGTGGAAACTCTTTGAGTAGAGATGTAGTGTCTAGTAACAACCTTAATATTTCTAATGGCTTTCCAATGAATGAATGATAGGTTGAGATGGGTACTGCTTGTGAGTTGAGATGTAGTACTTAGTAGCAATCCCTTAATCTATAGCTAATGAATGTAATGAAAGTCTAAATATCTGTGGGGAATAATGCTTAGCACCGAGAGGATTTGAAAAAGGGTGGATACTCTCTGTCAGCACATGTATAGTATCCAAAAGCAACCTCTTGAGATGGGTACTCTTCATGAGTTGAGATATAGTACTTATAAGCAATCTCCCTATCCCTTAACTATGCGCCGGCATATGACTATCTAGTGGTGTTCCACGTAAAGGCTAAAATAATAACCCTATCTTAGGCGAGTGGGGATCCTTCATTCGGTAGGGGTTAATATCGGGATTCCATGTTAAGCTCCCATGGTCTATGTCGGTTAAAGCTTGACCCCACAAATGAATGTAATGAGATAGGTCTTCCTAAGGGTGTCCTAAAAAGGGTAGGTGGTGGAATGGGCTGCCATCTATGCATTGCACAAGTAGGCATTTGGAGGGAGTCTTGGTGTGTTCTTGTAATGTTAATGAATGAATGGGTTTCTATGTGATGTTAATAAAGTAAAATGACTTTATGTCTAATGTTGATGAAGAATGTTGGTCTTATGTCTAATGTTAATGAAGGTTATGTGACTTGTTGAATGTGATGTGCCTAGTCTAGGGTGGTTCCAAAGGAGCACTAAGTCGGAGTAGTAGAATGGGATGCTACTTTCACATTTAACAAGTGTAACTTAGAGTTACCCTATGGGATGGTCTTTATGAGAAGTTCTTAAATGCATGAATGTTTCATCTAGTATCTCTAGTAATGAACTTTGACTTGCTTAGTGGTGATGGAAATGGAGTATCCTTATTTATGGTAGTGTTAAAGAATACTTAGGTTAGTATTGAAGAGGTTGTATGGACGGTCTCTTCATGTCTTACCTAGGTGGGACTTAGGATAACTTTGGATAGAGGGTCTAAATTCTTAATGAGTTACTTAATGAATATGGTTGTATGTTGAGAATTATGGGAGTATTACCTTGTATGTTATTGATTGACTTGTATGATGTCTTTTGCTCTTGGTTCATGAAGTTTTATCAGGATAGCACGAAAATCATATTTCAACTAAAATGTTCTTTTTAAAGCATGTTTTTGCATGATTGCCATACTTATTGCTCAATTGTACTAACTCCATATTCTTCTCCATTTCTACAAGTATAGGTGGAAGAAAATGAGGATCTTAGAGTTGAAGCTTGGGAAGTAGATTGTTCTCTCAATACTCTTGGTATGTCCTCATATATTCGAGGACATGGGTGTTCTTTCTAGTTTTATTTCATTAAAGATTTCATGTAAGACTTTTAGCTATCTGTCTATGAAGGGCTGACCCAATGAGAATAAGATGTGCCTAATATGGATTGTGATGAGACTTAGTTCTCCTTATGTTTTATAAAATAATTTCCAAACTGACTTTATTGTGAAAAGTTTTAAATTTTGCACTAC
Source organism: Solanum pennellii (assembly GCF_001406875.1). Lineage (NCBI taxonomy): Eukaryota > Viridiplantae > Streptophyta > Magnoliopsida > Solanales > Solanaceae > Solanum > Solanum pennellii. The sequence continues at coordinate 33,607,722 of NC_028639.1, read as the reverse complement.
TTTTCATACCTCTGTGATGAATGAATGCTAAGAGGCTTGTATAAGACCTCCGAGAAGTCAAGTTTTACGCCTTGTTACTCCTAAAGGGTACTCACGGGTCGTAACAAACTTGGTATCAAAGCATAAGGTTATGGATATAGTCTTAGGGTTCAAAGTATCAAAAGTCACGTCTAGTAGAGTCTTGTTCATTGGTGTGAGTTGCGACACATCTATGAGCTAAGGCTATAGGACGATAGAAGTTACACTTCCTTCATATTCTTGAATTTGTGCCTTAGAGTGTATGCCTATGAGTTCCTAATCCCTATTCTTGTGATTTTAGGAACATCGATACGAGATGGGGTTATGCAAAGAGGGCACAAAAAGATAATGTGAATGAGGAGGTTCTCCCTCAAGTTCCCCAAGGTCCATAAGCTCCCAATGTGGAAGGGGATATGTCTAATGTGCAGATAAGGTATGCCTTCCAAACTTTGACCCAAATTATAACAAATCAAACTCAAGTTGTCACTAATCAAGCTCAAGCAATGAAGGCCCAAGATAACCGAGGAGTTGGACCCCAAGTGAACCCCAATGCAGGTACTCCCGCTTCTAGAATCCGAGACTATGAGGATTAATCCTCCTACTTTTCATGGCAATATGGAGGATGAGAATCCACAAGGCTTAACTGATGAGGTATTTAAGGTGGTAGATAATATAGGAGTAACTTTTAGGTAAAAGCAGAATTAGCCGCCTACCAACTAAAAGATGTGGCACAAGTGTGGATTGAGCAATAGAGGGATGAAATACTCATAAAGGCGGGTTCGGTAGATCAGGAAGTGTTTAAGATGGTCTCTCTTGATAGGTTTGTCCCCATAGAGTTGAGGGGAAAAAAGTTAGTGGAATTCATGAACCTCTGTTAAGGGGGATAGAGTGTGAAGGAATACTTTCTCAAGTTCACCCAACTGTAACACTTTGAAAATTCAAGACGTGTTCTAGAGCCTAAAATAAGTGTCATAAGGTTTAGACACTGTATTAAATTCCATTTTAATGAATGTAAGTCATTTAAGAAGTCTAAAAACCAAAATGTGACGTTCGGAAACCAGTTTAAAGAGGTACTAGTGTGCCTTAGCCTATTTGACTAGCTTTTAGAAGTCGGGAAAATGATGAAAATTTGTCTAAAGGTGTCTAACATGTATTTAAGTTGATTCATAGTCGAAACGTCTAGGCACGACTGTCCAAGGACAAACCAAGGGCCCTTAAGGAGGACCCTTCCAATTTGGAAAAAAGCTACCATGAGGCAATGTCCATCGACGGGCTGCAGGCGACGAGGCATTGGTGAATCCACAGGGCATCGATGCCTTCGTCGATGGTAACTTAGAGAAAATCTTGGAATGTTCATTTTGACAGTCTCTAAACTTACCAACAGATGTGCAGGACGGAAAAGGGAACTGGTCATCGATTGACCCACGATCTGTCGATCGTGGTGTCGTTGGTGGCGACTAGTTTTCACTGCACGTGTTGACTTATTTCATTTATTTAATTGGATTAGTTAGGAAGTTAATAAGGGGTTAGGGTAGGTCTAATTAAGTTAGTTAACCCCCTATATAAAGCCAAAACCTAATTAGCCTGACCTAAAACTCAAATAATTCCCAAACCCAAAACTCTCTTCCTTCTCTCTTCTTTCAATGTCCCATAGAAACCACCATTAAATACCATGCTCGAGGTGGATTAAAGGGCATAAAAGAGTAAATTTTCTTCATCAATATTCATCAGTTAACAAGGTATGGGATCTCTTTCACCTTTAAGACCTCTTTCCTCAAAGGGTTCCATAAAATTGATTTCAAAAGTTGAGTTTCCAAATGGGTTTCATCCAATCTCGAAATTAATGTTATGAATTGATTTGTTTATGATTTATTTTGGATATTATGAATATATAATATGTATTTTAACTCAATTATTACATATCTTGATGGATTGGTCTAGTTTTTAGAAGATGACATTTACCCCTTAACCCTAGGTTGTGATCTTGATATGAATTGTATTATATTGGTTCAATTGAATTAGTTATTGGTTGAATTACTATTAGATGATTTTTTTGTATTAATCATGACAAAATAGGATGAATTATAGTCCTATCATTCTAGTTCTTGAGAAGTTGATTTAGGTTATGAAATATGTTGTGAATTGACCTAAGAATCTTATCTTAAGCTCTGAGCTAGTGATGAATTGTGATAAAGTGATTCAATTGGCTTGGTTGTAATGTTGATTATGGTTATATGATGATACTAAAACCTAATTAGGTTGAGTAAGGGTTGATGGTAAGACCTCGATGATGAACTATGAAGGAGACTTGTTAAGTCTTGCAATCCCTATTCTTTACTTCAAATATGGTTAATTGTGATTAAGTCATGATGTTGTATGGGAGTATGCCTTGTATTAAGATTGATAGGGTTGGTATTATGTTGAATTGAAATGTCTTGACAATGGTTTGTGAGGTGTTGGCTATGATATAAATGTTGTAAGGATAGTGAATAATTTACCAATGTGCCTTTTTATGAAGTGATATGTAAATGTGCTAACCTCACTTATATGAATTGTAATGAAAGGATTATATGCAATTCTTATTTAGATATGATGATGATGATGATTATACAAGGGTTAGACCCTATGAACTACAATAAGCTATGATGGTTAATAAAGACATTAAAGACATTTCAAAAGGGACTCTAGCTTAGCACCGAGTGAAATAAAGTAAGGAGTGTCTCTTCCCACATAGGGTAGGTAGGATCACTAATGTACTCTTTAGATTAGAGACTACAATGCATGTAGCATAAAAGAGGGTCCCAACTATATCTCCTAGTTCTTGAACTATGTTGCCCCCATAGGACTACTAGCTAGTGGATCTACGTAGTTGCTATGTTCATGTTTTGGTACTACCTTGGCAAGTAGTCCACCTTCTTTCACTGTGAGGTTCCATGACACCGGATACCATATTAGCTCATGTGGTCTATGTCGGTTAGGGCAAGATGTTCCCAAAAAGGTAAAATGAATTAAAGGAGTGAACTCTAACTAAGATAACCTAAGGGGTTTAGCTAAGTCTAGGCAGGGGTATGGAACTCTACCTAAATATTGCACTAGTTAGACTTGAAGGGAGTATTAGGAGGATGTTCTTATGTATGATTATGCTGATAATGGTACATGATATGTATATGATGAACTTGCACATTGTTGATACTGTATATTGATTGGTGTCACTTATGAATATGTGTTAGCCTACATTGTTAAAGTATGATGATATGCACTCTTAAATGTCATGCTATGTGAATTAGGATGTTCGTCATGATTCTTGTTGGGTTTCTTAATTGTGTAAGGTTATCAGGCTTTGCTTGGTCATTGAGCTTGTTGCCTTAATAAGGGTTCATGGGTAATTGTCTTGCTTTGGTTATGATATAATGAATTCTTATTCATGCTTGTGGTTATTTATGACTTGATGATAGAGTTACTTCACTATGTATTTAATTACATAATATGCATGTTGACTCGACTAGTTTTGATGTTGTTGGTCTTGTGATGTACATGCCTATGACTTAATGGATGTGTCTTGTTGAATGTGCATAAAGGTTTTCAAAGTAAATCTCATACATAATGAAATGTCCTCTTTTAGTATGTTTTCATGATATGTATGTATATGGTCTTATACTTAGTACAAGTGGTGTACTAACCCCATTTCTTCCTTTTCTCCAACATTTTAGATTCCGGTCGTTGAAGGGCTTTTGGAGACGACTTTGAAGAAGACTTGGATTTCTTAATTATACAAGTTGGGTAGGTCCTCACTTTCTGAGGGCAATGCCACTATCAAGTCTATGATATTGCTTTAGTGTTCAAGACTTTTATTTTCTTTCCTTTTCATTTGGATATTAAACATTGTATGACCTATATATGGTCTTATTGTATTGATGTATGGGCTAGGCCCAATTTGATATACTCTTTTTAGATGGTGATGAGATGAGACGACTATTTGAGACTGTGTTATGTTTTATATATTATGTGCAATAAAGTAGAAGACTAAGTAATCTTCCTATACAAAGGGTCTATGTATACTCGATATATATCTATTACGTGTATGTAGAGGTCGATGTAAATGTCAATGTAGAAGTAATAAAAAGTTATAAATTTCCTCTAAATTTGACTTATAAATGTAATAATGTAAGCTAAGAGGCTAGTCTTAGTCTTCAAAGAGGACGACAACGCCGGTTACGTCTATAGGGTATTCTTGCATGTGACAAACTTGGTATCAAAGCATGAAATTGAATATCTTTGGGTTGATGTCTCTCTCAACCACGTCTATGTAGGTTTGTATTCAAAATTGTGAAGCGCGTCACACTTATGAATAGGAATCTATGTGATGCTTAGGAAATTCTCACTTTATTGGAACCAATATCGTGCCTCTAGAGATTAACTTTATGTGCTTTTACATCTAATCCTCTTGTTGTGATTATAGGAAATGAATACTCGAAGGAATGCGGTACGGAGACTAGAGGAAGAAATTGCCAATGCAGGAGCTCCTCCCCGCGGTGATCAAAAGTCCCTCCTCTTGATGAAGATGTGAATAATGACCAAGCTCCGGTCCATCCTCCTCCTTTGACGGATGGTGACATAAGGACTGCTCTTTTATAAATGGCCCAAGCCATTACTACCTAAACACAAGCCGCCACAACTCAATCCTAAGATATGACGGCCCAAGCTAATCAGGAGGTTGTACCCCGAGCAAACCAACAAGTTGCTAACATGGCCTCCCATTTGAGGGATTTTACTAGGTGAATCCCCCTACTTTCTATGGGTCCAAGGTTGAAGAATACCCCCAGGAATTCATTGATGAAATCTACAAGATCCTCTATGTTATGGGGTTGTCTACTAGTGAGAAGGCCAAGTTAGCCACTTACCAACTCAATGATGTGGCCAAAACTTGGTATGTCCAATGGAGGGAGAACAGGTCGTTAAGGGGTGGACCAGTGACTTGGAAAGTTTTCAATAAGACTTTTCTAGATAGATTCTTTCCTAGGGAGAAGCATGAAGCGAAAGTGGTGGAGTTCATCAATCTTTGTCAAGGAGGTATGAGTGTGCTTGAATACTCCTTGAAATTCACTCAATTGTCAAAGTATGCTCCTTCTTTGGTTTTCGACCCTAGAGATGGAATGAACTGCTTTGTGACGGGAGTGTCGGATGACTTGCAAGAAAAGTGTCATTCGGCTATGCTACATGACAATATGAACATTTCATGTCTCATGGTTCATGCTCAACAAGGGGAAGAGGCAAGGGCTAAGAGGAAGAGTAAATATGCTAAGAGGGCAAGATATTTTGATGGTGGTTCTTCAAAGGGTAGGTTTGAGATTTGAGACAAGCCTAGGTTTAAGAAGAGGCTTTCTAATCAAGTTCCTTCAAATTTCCCTAAGGCTAAAGATGATAGAGTGTCTAACCTTAATCCTCAAAAGGGAAGGGATATTAGTTCACCTACCAAGAAGGCAACTTGTGGAAAGTGTGGCAAAAAGCACTATGGTGATTGTCTTAAGGGAATGGACAATTGTTTTGGTTGTGGAAAAAGTGGGCACAAGGTTAGAGGAATATGAGGGTTCAAGACAAGGTTAGTGGGCATGCAAGTGGTTCTAATGATGCTATAAAGAATCACTATAATACACTTCGCTCAAGGGGTGAGCAAGAGACTTATCCCGACATGGTGAACGGTATGTTGAAAGTCTTCTCTATTGATATATATGATTTATTTGATCCGGATGCTACATGATCTTTTGATACTCCCTTTATAGCTAAGAAATTTGATATTTGAATTAACCTTTTATGGTATCTACCCCGGTGGGTGAGTCGATTGTTGCAAAGAGGGTGTATAGAAATTGTCCTATAATGTTGCCCAATAAAGTCACTTATGTTGAAATAGTAGAACTTGATATGTTTGATTGTAATGTCATATTGGGTATGGATTGCTTGCATGCTTGCTTTGCCTCTAAAGATTGTAGAACAAGGGTGGTGAAGTTTAACTATTCAAATGAGCCAGTATTAGAGTGGAAGTAGGGAAATTATATTCCTAAATGTCGTATCATCTCTTTATTGAAAACTTGTAAAATGATCTCTAAAGGGTGTTTATACCATATAATAAGATTCCAAGATTTAGACTCCGAAATTCCTCTCATAAAGTCGGTATCTATAATGAGAGAATTTCCGAAGGTCTTTTTTAATGATCTTCCCGGTATTCCTCCAGAACGGGAAATTGATTTTGGTATCAACTTGTTACCGAATACAAATCCCATTTTAATTTCTCCTTATTGGATGACTCCAGCCGAATTGAAAGAGTTGAAGGCTCAACTCAAAGATTTACTAGACAAAGGCTTCATTAGACGTAGTATTTCTCCATGGGATGCTCCGGTTTTTATTTGTAGAGAATAAGGATGGTTCCCTTCGGATGTGCATTGATTACCGCCAACTCAATAAAGTCACTATTAAGAACAAGTATCCTCTCCCTCGGATTGACGACTTGTTTGATCAACTCCGAGGGGTAAGTTACTATTCTAAGATTTACTTGAGGTCAGGGTATCACCAACTTAGGATGAGAGGTGAGGATATGTCAAAAATGGCATTTCGGACTAGATATAGTCACTATGAATTCTTAGTAATGTCCTTTGGTCTCACTAATGCCTTGGTGGAGTTTATGGATATCAGGAATAGTGTTTCGAAGTTACCTAGATTTATTTTTCATTGTCTTCATTGACAATATTTGGTATATTCATAAAATGAGGGTGATCACATGGACCATTTGAGGGTGGTGTTACAAGTTCTTAAAAAGAACCAATTATTTGCCAAGTATAGAAAATGTGAGTTTTGGTTGAGGTAGGTGGCAATTTTTGGTCATATCATCTCTAGTGAGGGAGTTGAGGTTGATCCAAGGAAAACCGAGGCGGTCAAGAATTGGCCTAGACCATTGACTCTAACAGACATTAGGAGTTATTTGGGTCTAGCAGGTTATTATCGGAGGTTTGTGGATGGTTTTGCATCCATTGCATCTCCCTTGACTACTTTGACCCAAAAGAGTAAGAAATTTGAGAGGTCGGAGGCATGTGAGAGAAGCTTCCAAATCTTGAAAGATAGGCTTACTTCCGTTTCGGTGTTGACTTTACCGGAGGGTACAAATGGATTCATTGTGCATTCTGATGCATCACGAGTGGGTTTAGGGTGTGTGCTTATGCAATATGGTAATGTGGTAGCCTATGCTTCTAGACAACTTAAGGTGCATGAGAGGAACTATCCAACTCATGATCTTGAGTTAGCGGACCGTGGTATTTGCCTTGAAATTATGGAGGCAATACTTGTACGGTGTTCATGTTGATGTGTATACCGACTACAAGAGTCTCCAATATGTGTTTACTTAAAAGGAGTTGAATCTCTTACAAAGAAGGTGGTTGGAATTATTGAAGGATTACGACATGAGTGTTCTCTATCACCCCGGCAAGCCCAATGTGGTTGCGGATGCTCTAAGACGTTTACCCATGGGTAGTGTGTCTCGTGTAGATGAAGTCAAGAAAAACCTAGTGAAAGATGTTCACAGGTTAGATAGATTGGGTGTGAGGTTAGAAGATTCTCTGAATGGTGGCTTTATGGTACATCATAACTCCGATTCATCCTTGGTAGTACAGGTGAAGTCCAAACAACACCTTGATCAACTATTGCTTGAGTTGAAGGAATCGGTTCTTAGCAAGCTTAATGAGTCATTCTCTTTAGGGTGGATGGTGTCTTGAGGTATCGAAGAAAGTTGTGTGTTCCAAATGTAGATGGTTTGAGGAATCGGATTCTTGAGAAAGCTCATGGGTCCCATTACTCTATTCATCCGGGTTCGACAAAGATGTACCATCACCTTAAAGTAGTGTTTTGGTGAGAAGGTTTGAAAAAGGACATAGCGAAATTTGTTGCTAAGTGTCCAAATTGCCAAAAAGTATGGATCTCAGGAATAGGGTGTTTCAAAATTACCTAGATTCATTTGTCATTGTCTTCATTGATGACATCTTGGTATATTCAAAAAATAAGGGTGATCACATGGACCATTTGAGGGTGGTGTTACAAGTGATTAAAAAGAACCAATTATTTCCCAAGCATTGAAAACGTGAGTTTTGGTTGAGATCGGTAGCATTTCTTGGTCATATCATCTCTAGCATCTTAGATTACATTATTACATTTATAGGTCAAATTTAGAGGAAATTTAAAACTTTTTATTATTTCTACAATGAGGTTTACATCGAACTCTACATACACATAATAGATATATATCGAGTATACGTAGACCCTTCGTATAAGAAGATTACTTAGTCTTCTACTTTTATTTCACATAAATATTAAAACATAACATAGTCTCAAATTGGGCCTAGCCCATACATCAATATATATATATATNTCTTAATTTGGAAGTGGAGGCAGCAATATATTCGAGATACATAAATAATTTACGGAAATCAATTCCTTTTCGGTTTTGATTTCCTCATTTGCTTGGACTCAATTATTTTTTTTAGGGTTTTCTTTATCGATAAATATGACACATAAATTATTATTTAGGGGAGGCCAAGAACCAATATACAAGACATAATATAAATTTTCTTCTAGCTTTGGAGCTTTGTAAGAGCCGCCGTGGAGGCCAGAGAATTGTGGTTTATTCTTTCTTCTCTTTTATTATTTATTTGTATTCGTGATTAATAAAAAGATAATTTAGATATTGTTCTTAACTTTTTATGATTAACACAAACATACTTATTTCAAAAAAATTTATTTGTGTTGTTGAGACAATGAGTAGCTAAGCTCCACAACTAGGTTTGTATAGTAATTAAGCAATTCTCAAATAATTTATTGCATGTATTGATAATTTTTTCGCTTAGAACTCTTTTTAACGAGTGCACGCATTAGATTTCGCCTTCTTGCTACTTGCCGGACCACGGAGATAGTTAATAAGAAAAGAATTATCAACATAGATTTAGTGGGATACTATCTAATAGACTAGTGTCGATTGGTGCAAAGTAATAACTAAGTCATACATCGATTATGATGCTTAATATGAAGTAAAGGTAAGAGTTAGTAAATATACACACGTAGCCGGACCAATATACTGGGTGAAATTCTCTAGATGTCGGACCAAGGATTTAGAGATACATAACTTATCACTTTGCATGCATAACACTAGGGAAGAATTTATATTACTAGGATTACTGCGTTATGAGCTTATGGGGAACAAATTCCTAGTTATTTTTATTAATTTGGATATAAATAAATACGTAGTTCAAAGCTATTTTTGTTTCTTTTATTTTTAAATCAATTTAAAATCCCCCATTTTTATATAACGACTATCAAGTTAAATATTTTCTATTGATAATATTCTTCCATATTCTCTGTGGGATCGACCCCGACTCATAGTTGGGTAAATATATTGCATACGATCGTTTATGTTTCTTTTCAAGAAGTATATTTGAATGTTATCAAGTCTTAGGGTCCACAGTCTCACAAGCCACGTCTAGTAGAGTCTTGTTCATCGGTGAGAGTCGTGACACATCTATGAGTGAGAGGCTATAGGACGATAAAAGTTACACTTCCTTCATATTCTTGAAGTCGTGCTATAGAGTGTATGTCTATGAGTTCCTAATCCAATTCTTGTGATTTAAGAAACATGAATATGAGAGAAGCTAATGAAAGGAGGGCTCAAGAAAATTGTGAATGAGGAGGTTCCCCGTCAAGTGCTCCAAGGTCCACAAGCTCCCAATGTGTAAGGGATATGTCTAATGTAGAGATAAGGTCTGCCTTCCAAACTTTGATCCAACTCATGACGACTCAAGCTCAAGTCGTCACTACTTAAACTCAAGCCATGACGGCCCAAGCTAACCGAGGAGTTCGAACCCAAGTGAACCCCAATCAAGTACTTCCACTTCTAGAATCTGAGATTTTATGAGGATGAATCCTCCTACTTTTCATGGAACTAAGGTGGATGAGGATCCACAAGGCTTCAATGATGAGGTATTTAAGGTGGTATATGCTATGGGAGTATCTTCTAGGGAAAAAGCGGAACTAGTCGTGTTACTCCTAGGGGGTACTCTCAGGTCGTAACAAATTTCTAAAGTTTTAGTTTCATTGTTAAATTTGATACTACAAATCCTTTTAGTAAATTTGATAGAATCCTCCACACATGTTGTGTTACTATTACACTAATTAAGTTCACATTCTTAATTTCTTAGTTGAATTCTTATCATCATACCTAGAGCCATCAAAATGGACTTGGCCCGCGAGGCTGGCCCAACCCAACCCTCCAATTAAGTGGGGTTGGGCTGAATTTTTTTTGGCCCATTTAGGAACGAGGCTTTTTAGCCCGTCCCGTTTTGCCCGCTAGCCTCGTAGGGCCAACCAGCTAGCCTCAGAGGCCAGCCCATGGGCTGTTAATTTTTTATAATATTTTTATATATATTTTTATTAGTGTTTTATTTGTAAAAAATTTATATATTTTGAAAAATAAAAAATGTAAGTATTCTGTAAATCTTTTAAATTTTATGCCATCAGCCCACAAAAGTTGTTACTGTCCAAGCCCATTACTTTATTAGGGTTTTGACTTTTGATTAATATTATTATAATTTATAGGTGTGTAACTATATTTATTCTCTGTCTTTTAGCTTAGCAGCTTTCTCTTCATTTTAGGCATGACATTAGGGTTTTGAAGTTCTAGAGTTTTCAAGATCATTCGAAGTTTGATTTTATATATATATATATATATATATATATATATATATATATAAAATCGGTATTGAATATATATACAGTAAATTCAGGAATACAAGTATACGACTATACAAGTAAGAATCTATCATTTTTTGATTTGTTTCTTCTCCAAAACGAGCTAAACTTCGTCTTGACTCTTAATCATGTTCATCTTTTGTGATTGTTTCATATATAACATTTTTTCGTAATTATATTCATAGTGTGTGATATCATGTGTGTTAGTTGTGTTTTCCTAATGATTAATCAGAAAAATTAGTTTTTTTACATGTTCATTTTGAAGGCTGAAACTAACTTTTGACATTTAACGTATACAGAAAAATCAATGGAGGAGGAGGATGAATATAGTGCACATGAAACTAGTGTAGGTGTGAATGAATCTAAAGAACCTCCACAAAAGAAAATGAGGCAGTTAAAATCATCCGTCTGGAGGCATTTCAAGAAGATTGGTAGAGATAAAGATGGAGTGGAAAAAGCAATATGAGAGGTTGTAAGGAACCATATAGGATTGGTTCTACTCCAAGACCTAATGGTAAGAACTATGGAACATCACATTTGAAACGTCATTTAACTAAATGTAAAAAGGTTAAATTCTATGATTTGGGTCAAATGTATATGGATCAGCAAGGTAACATATAAACAAGAAAGAGTGATCAATTAATTTCCCGTGAAAATCTTGTTGAAGCTATTATTGAGAATTATCTGGCATATTCTTTTGTTGAATATAAAAAAATTAGAACTTCGGCAGATTATGTAAATCCAAAATTAGTAATGCCATCAAGGAACACTTCTGTTGTGGATGTCCAGAAAGTGTATTTCAGAGAGAAAGAAAAATTAAAACAAGCGTCGGCGAAAATTCCTAATTGAGTTTGTTTGACTTCTGATTGTTGGACAGCAGGTACTTCTGAAGGATATCTTTGTTTAACTGCTCAATATATTGATGATAATCGGAAGTTAGTAAGTAAAATTTTGAACTTTTGTCGTATGATTCCTCCTCATACTGGAGTTGAATTGGCTGCAACTATATATGATTATTTGAAAGAGTGGGGAGTTGTTAGGAAGGTGTTCTCTATCACTTTACATAATTCCACTAACAATGCTAGCATGCAAACTATTTTAAAAGGTCATCTTGGTCTGCAAAAGAGTTTGTTATGTGGTGGTGAGTTCTTTCATGTACGTTGTTCTGCTCATATTCTAAATTTGATTGTCCAAGAAGGTTTAAAAGCAGCTAATGATGCCTTATTTAAAATTAGAGAAAGTGTGAAGTATGTTAAAGGATCAGATGGTAGAATGAGAAAGTTTGAGCAATGCGTTAAGCAAGTTGGAATTAGTACAAATTTGGGTTTACGTTTGGATGTGGCAACTAGATGGAACTCAAAGTACTTGATGCTTGAGAGTGCACTACAATATGAAAAAGCTTTTTCTAGTCTACAGTTAATTGATAGAAATTACTCAATTTGTTCTAAATCTGATCATTGGAGAAGAGCAGAAAAAATATTTGGATTCTTGGAGCCTTTTTATGAAATAACAAACTTAATTTCTGGTTCAAGTTATCCAACTTCCAATTTTTACTTTATGCAAGTTTGGAAAATTGAATGCTTGTTGAAGGAGAGTTCAAAGTAATTTAGATGAAGTTATGAAGGAAATGGTTGTAACAATGTTCGAGAAGTTTCAGAAATATTGGAATAGATATAGTTTGGTACTCTCATTTGGAGCAATTCTGGATCCTCGCTTCAAGATGCAACTTTTAGAATATTGTTTCTCAAAGGTGGACTCTTCTTCGGCAAACGATCAGGCTGCAACTATAAAGTTAAAATTATACAACCTCTACGATTAGTATGCAAATAATCAAATAGGGGCAACTGCTCCTACTACTCGGTATAAACCAACTGAAGAAGGAAGTCAATCCAAACAAAAGAAGTCTACTTTGTTTGAGGTAAGTATCTAATTTTTTTCTCTCTAAATCATTATGTATCTTTTCATAGAGACACTTTTATTCTCTACTTTGATGGATGTGATTAAAAGCACTTACACATTTTAGAACTAATTTTATTTACTTGTTTTGTTTAATGTGTAGTTAGATAAAAAATGAGTTACCTTTCACTATTTTATTTGAAGTTAAAATCAGTTTACTTGTTTACTTCTTTACTTGCTATGATGGGGTTTATCTTCTTATTGTTAGAATATTTCATGTTTCAAAATAAAAGGAATTTAAAGAGTCCGAGGGTACATTAGTTTGCACTGCTGGAAAGTCAGAATTGGACCTTTATTTGGAGGAAAAGAAGCTCGATTATCAGACTTTTCATGAGATGGATGTTATCAAGTATTGGGAGGATAATGAAAAGAAATATCCTGATCTTTCGGTAATGGCACGAGATGTCCTCAGCGTTCCAATTACCACCGTAGCATCTAAATCGGCATTTAGTATTGGTTGTCGTGTTGTTACCAAATATAGAAATTCTACCCACCATGAAAATGTTCAAACTCTTGTCACTACCAGAAATTGGTTGCATGGATTTACTCAATCTAATGAAGGTAATATTTTTCTATCTAATCTATTAATATATCACTCTTCTTCTGAAAGTATTTGTGAATAAATCTTGTATGGTGAATTGTAGATGAAGATGAACAACTTAAAGAAACAATATCACATGTTGATTCAAATGTGATCGATGGTACAAGTGGAAGTGAAAGGGGAGGCGGAGTCGTAACACTTTGATTGATGGATCATTTTTAATATTTAGCAATTAAGATTTGTTAAGTATTGGGTTGCTTTATGTTGCGGAAAATCTTTTTAAATTAGTTAGTTTTTTTGTGGGAATGGTGGGATGATAAACATTTATCCGCTAAATCTTACGTTGGCATTATGTATTTTTGTAAGTATTCACCATTGCATGTGATTCAGAAATGTATTTTTATAAATATTCACCGAAGTGTGATATATAAATGAATTTTTGTATGTATTGATGTCGTATTCATAGACGCCAACATTCGATACTCTTTTAAGAGAGTAATATTGTTTTTTTTGTTGAAGGGTCAACCCGTCCCAACCCGTGGCCCGCTTAGGGCTGGGTTGGACTGCTATTTTATTGGCCCTTTATTTAATAGGGCCAGCCCGTCCGAAGCCATTTAACCTCTAGTCCGTTAGGGTAGGGTTGGGTTGGGTTGGGTTGGGCCAGCCCATTTTGACGGCTCTAATCATACCATTCTTGTGGGATTCGACCCCGACCGTTAGTTGAGATTTCTATTGACAATGATCACTTACTCTTTGAATTGATTTTCGAGGGTAGTTTGAGCATTATCAACCACAAACTTTATTCTTAAAAAATCAAAGGACTTAGGAGGTGTTTGGAAGACTTTCTAAGTTAAAAGTTAATCATGAGTTTATATAACTTTTAGCTTATTTTAATACTTTTTTGGCCTAAAATAAGTGGTTAAAAGTATTTTTTTTATCTTTTCCAAACACCTCTAAAAATAGAAATGAACTTAAAAGACAAAAAATACTACTTAAAATAAGATAATCCAAACACTCTCTTAATACACATTTATTGGTATATCACCCATTTAAGATTATTCTCCCGACATGTCATTTACGTAAAATAGATAATCTACTTACCAACCTAAGATCGTTATTTTAAACACTATGAAAATATGGGGTGTTACAAAGACAAAGGGGGCTGACTAAATTTTGGTTAAATAAATAGTGGATCGAGTCTATTTGGGGGATGGTTAAGTTAATTGGACGCGTTTTAATTTTGTGGGGCCGATAAATGATGTGGACCTTTAATTGGAAACACATATCCAATAATGTTATTTTATAATTGACTATTTTGGTTGTTAGTGCAAAATGACACGAATATGCTAGTTCGATGACATATTTAAACTTTTTCCAAAAATTAATAGTGACGCCATTCCTAAATAAGTGACTTTTTAGCTCGGATGCACCATTTAAGTAACTTTACTAATAGAGAAGTATCAAGAATGTTTTATTAGAGAACAATGAGATTCTACCTTTGAATATCTCTCCAAACCAGACAGGTTTTGTGAAAAGGAGAAGTATTACTGAAAACGTACTACTACCACAAATGATAACTAGAGAAATTCATTTGAGAAATACGAACATTAATGTAGTGGACTACTGGTAAAACTCGATATAGCCTAAGACTTATGATAGGTTTCCTTGATCGTTCTAACAAAAATATTGAGGAAATTTGGGTTCTCAAAGGTTATTATTGACATGGTGTGAAGATTGTTATCGATCAATTGGTATTCAGTGTTTAGACAATCAGTTCTTTTCATTCAACAATGAGACTTAAGCAAGGGGATCCGCTCTCTCCTACCACATTCATCATATCTACTAAAGTTTTGAAGGAATTTGAATTATCTTAATGGGAAAAAAAATTCAAGGATTTCGGTCTTCCCAAATAGAGCTCTAACATTAATCATCTCTCTTATGTAGATGATACAATTTTATTTGAATCTAGGAAAGAATAAATTATATAAGTCCTTGAATACTCTGAAGTGACTTCAGAACAGTTGATTAAGAAAGACAAGAGTTATTTTTTTTCCTTCATGGAAATACACCATTAACAGTTGTTATATGATGAGAAGATTGACATAGATTCGACAAGTTAATTTTTCTAACCTATCTTTTATGAGAAAAAGAATAAAGGGAACTTGTAAGACCAAATTAGAAAAGTGAAAAGAAAATTTTTATCATGGAAGCATAGATATTTAATATTTTGGGGTAAATTTATTTGATAAATCATGTGCTCCAGTCATTACCAGTTTAGATGATATCAGTCATGAATTTTCCAAAATATATTCTAGATCAGCTTCATCAAATATTCTCAAAATATTTTTTGGGAAAATATATGGACATCAAAGAAAAGAATTGGATAGCATGGAACAAGATGTGTTATCCCAAAAAAGGGAGGGAAATGTGATTCAGAACTCTACATAAAGTTGCTAAGTTATGGTGGAATTTCACGATTTTTAGTTCCTCTCTATGAAGTGCATTTATGTGGAACAAATTTTGTAAAAAACATCATCCTTAGCTTACTTAGAACAATGGAGTTTCTCATGGGTGGAGAAATATGTTGATGTTGAGAATAAAGGAAGATATTGATCATGACATTTGGTGGTAACAAAAGGCTGACAATGCAATTTTCTGGATGGACAATTGAACCCAACAAAGAGAGATGCATTTTATAGAAGCGCAAGGAATGGAAAACAACAAGAAGTTAATGAATTCATAGAGAATGAAAGGTGGAAAACATATAAGTTGAAGGACTTCAGAATATTATTGGAAGTATTTATTCAAATTTAAGAAGATAAGAAGGTAAATTTTGGTGGATGAAGAACACATAATGTATATTAATTGTGAAAACAACATATCAGATTATGAGAAAGAAAAGGAAAGAGATAGATTGGATGGAGAACATATTTATAAAGGGTCTACCATCCATAATTTCATCCTTTTTTTGGAGGGTATGGAAAAGGATGATTTCTACTGATGATAATTTAATAAAGAATGAGAATAAATGTTGTCTTTACGTACTATTGATGTGAAAAGGGGAGGATAAAATCACAACACTTTTTTCTAACAATTTTCATATACAAAAATTAAGGAAATAGTTTGCTACTTGTGTAGGTATTAATGGATTACATCAGCAACAACTAATAACAATTGGGTGAAACTTCCATGCAAATCCTATCATAATGTGGAGGTTATGAAAAAGAAGAAATTCAAGAAGACATGGGAAGAGGTGACATACACAAGAATACAACCGCAATGTCAAAACACAATCACTCAACTAACGAAAATAATATCCATGGATAAAGAATACATTTCATAATTGGCAAGATATGATTAAAAGCCTTCGAGACTATAAATCAATACTAAACTATTTAATAGTGAAATGGAAGTTACTAGGAAATGGATGAACTAAGTACATACGAACATGAACAGTAAAGGAAATTTAGGAGAAGACTCAAATGATTTTTATGAAAGGGGTTGTAGAGGAAATTTGATTTATACTAAGCACACCACATACGAGAGGAACAAACATGAAAGCAGATGTCATGGGCAGCTGGAAGGGTATTCAGTACTATGCACATAAGAGATTAAACAACAAAATCTTAGATAATGACTTCCTTACACTCTCAAGAACATGTTATTAGGACAGTAGAAAATATCATGAAAATCTATTCAAGAGATATCAAGGCAAAGAAACATCCACTTAAAACATATTTTTAGGAAACAAAACAACTAGCAGACTACTTGTCCAACATAGCTTTCAATTAGAGGGGGGCTTGCAGTTTTAGGAGTTTAGTGAGATACCAAGCAAAGGGAGAAAAAAAATGAATAAGCAGCAAATACCAATACTTAGAATAAGAAGTAGAAAAATTACATTACCATTATAAAAATAATATCAAAAGAAATCAAGAGAACATAATTATAATATTTACGTAGAAAAGTTTTGCCTTTTTAAAGGCCATATAACTATGATTGAGCTTTTTAGCCTAAGTTATTTCAGCTTATAAAAAGCACCAATTAGGCGTTTTGAAATTTAATCGACAAACCGAAGATTGAATTTAGTCAAGAGTTTGGAAAGAGGGAGATGGGAGCAACACCATCTTTTCCACCACGGCTTCATTTAATTGAGAAAAATAAATAAAGATAAAGAGATAATGCACTTACAACAAGGTTCGAGACTGAACCACGTGGTACAAACCCTTCATCGAGTTCACCCTGAACTCAAAGATCTCCATTGGAATACACATTTACAAAAGGAAAGAGTTAAGGGGAGAACAAAAGATATATAAAAGCCAACAAGAAAATGAAATACTCACTTCTACGAGTTGAAAATACACTTTTAAAGTCATAGATGAAGAATATTGATGATCCACAGGAGAAGCACGAGCAAAGTATAGTTAATAGACAAATGAAATATAGCGATTAAAGAGTGGAGGAGATGCAAAGACGAGTGAGGAGCAAATAGAAAACCCTATTTTGTAGGGATGTGTTTGATGAACTTGGTCACATTTAGACCGAGTTTTGTAAATATTTTCTTTTTGGATTTTTGCTTTAAAATAAGGGGAATTTTTGCATATAACCTATAACCACTAAGAATAGCTTAATGTTAGGTTCGAATTCACGCACACACACTAGATGAATGAAGAACACAAGAACTTTCAAGAGAAAGAGATGAGAGATATAGAGAGAGAAACAATATTTCGTGGTAACACCCCGTGAGTAAACTTCCACGGCGGTGAGGTATATTTATATTAATAAATTAGAGTATTTTTGGTTACAGAGAATAAATAAGAATAAATAGGAAAGCCTAAAATAAACCGCGTAAACAGTTATATATATTAATCAGGCTCCACTACCTAACACTTAATTCTGCTCTATAACTATCATTTGCTAATTACGATTCATAACTATATATTATAGGGAGGAGAGTGGTGAGAGAGAGAGAGAAGAGAGGCGAGTGAGAGAGGGTAGAGAGTGGAGGGAGAGGTGAATTGTATGCGTCAATTAGTTAGATGATTGTATATATGTAACTACTATGGATATGTATCAATAATTACATTTATATCTGCATACAATTTGAATATATATACAATTGAATTGAGTTAAAACATTGTATTTGCAAATCAAATCTCTCTCACTTTATACAAACACAAATTGTACATTGTATTTGTAAAATTTGTCTTTGTATAAAACGAGAGAGAAATTAAAACCAAAAGAGAACAGGACAAGGGAGATTTGTATTTGTATAATTTTAAGTGTATTTATTGGAAAGAAGTGTATTTGTATTTGTATATCCCGTCTCTCTCGCTTTACACAAATACAAAACACAAACACAAATTATATATTTGTGTTTGTATAAGCGAAAGAGAAAAAGACAAAAGAAAAATGAGCAAGAGAAGATTTGTATTTGTATAATTATAAGTGTATAGGGTGGAGAGATATGCATTTGTATTTGTACATCCCATCTGTCTCGCTTTATACAAATATATTTGTGTTGGTATGAAATGAGAGAGATTGACAGTAGAAAGGCGAGAGAGAGAGACTGGGCAAGGAGAGGAGAGAGGCGAGGGAGAGATGACTGAATAAGAGGAGAGTGGTGAGCCCAGAGAGAGGGGAGAGAGGTACGATAGAGATAGAGGAAGAGAGGAGAGAGGCGCGAGAGAATGTAATTATAAGTAGAAGTAAGTTTCGAATTGTAATTAATGCAAATTATAGCTATATGAATTAACTCATATATATTTGCTTAACCACGAAATTTTTCATAAAAATAAAAAAAACGTACCCCTAATTAAATGCTTGAAGAAAGAAATAATTCTTTAATTGTCTAAAATTTTCTGTATCAATATAAAAAAATAATTTTGAAAGAAGATAAATTTCTTTAGGAGTCGAGGGAGTAGTAACACCAGGTGTCCTCGTTAAATGTATTTACACCACAAAACTGCAATATTCTAATCTTATCTATTCTATTTTATTTTATAAAGAAATTATTTGCAAGTCTATCTCCAACCGAAAACACTGTAGAAGTAGTAGAAAAAGAAAAAAATAAAAGTTGTTTGATTGTTGGTCGTATTCAGTTGTCACTGCTTCTCACTGGTTTTATGTGGTTGAAAAAATTAGTTGTCATTCTTTGAAAAGCCGAAAGAAGAGAACAATTTTGGAATCACCATTATCACATTCACTGCAAAAACTGACCTTTGATCTCAGCCTACAGTCACCTTTCACACAAAAAATACTCCCACTCAACATCAACTTCAAAGTGTGGCTCCAAAACTCTCTTCTTTTTATCTCCCAATCCTTCCCATTCTCCACACATTCTCTCTCTCTCTAAACCATTGACTTTTTCTCTCTCTACCTACAACTATTTCACACACTCACTCTGCGATTCTCTGTGTAGGGGAGGGTTCTGATTAGGTTTCATGGCGGTGAATTCCGTGGCAAACGTTCCGCAGTTACTCTACGGACAGTCACCGAAGATTCTAACTGGTAATAAAGACGGTTTGTTTGCTGATTTCCTTGGATTCTACTGTAAATCCAGCAAGCGGATTCGTAGAAGGATTGGTTATGCCGCCACTAATAGGAGAAGCTTGATTAATAAAAAGTGTAATGCTGTTCTTGACCTTCAACGTGGTGCCAGTAATGCATCTCGCCAGTCCTCTGATATAGTGCCTAAGGTGTGTTTGCACAATATGTTGAATTTTTATTGGGCAAGGTCCAATAGCTGCTTTCAATATGCTATATGTGAAAAAAAAAACATATATCATTCATTATATATCAAAATACGGATGTTTGATTACTTAGCTGTTGCAAGTTTGGCAAATTAGTTGGAGTAAAAGTTTAGTTAGGAAGATGGTGATAGGTTGGAAAAATTTTGCTTAACAAAAACCCTTGGCCTTCTATCAATTTGAAGGGAGACTCCTCTTTTTTCTTTTTTTTTTTTTGGTGTGTGTGTACTATGACTAGTATAGAGTAGGTCGTATGTTAATCTCCATGTATTAAATTGATTATGAACAGAGTCCTTTTATATGAGATTGGAAGACAATTCATATATGGAACATCTTTTTAGGAAATTACTTCTTGGAGTCCTTGCAATATGTGGTGTGCTCACTTTCGATTTGCTAAAGTGCATAAGATTTCTAGGTGACAAAAGTTCATCGTGTTATTTGGTTGAATCATATAAAGGTGAAGTGCAATTGACAGAATATGTTATTATCTGCTTTCTTATCACCTTGAGGTTGTTATTTTACTTACCTTAAGTACATTGCAGCTCTTGACTTTGTAAATACTGAATATATAGATTTATCCCATGTGATATCTGAGCTGTTTATTAAAGTCTTGATAATGGTTGAGAGATAGTTGATCTTGATCAGCTTCATTGGGCTTTTCCTTCATGGTTTGTTTCCCCTGTTGACAGTCGTTTATTGTTGAACTTTTTCTTGAAAGTGGGTTTGGTGCATGCTCCTGTGTATTCTATGAATGAAAAATTGTGATCTTTTTGAGTTTCCCATGCTAAAAGCTTGGCCATTACTTTGCATGTTAAGTTAAAAAGTTAGAATACTTTGAACCAATTAACAAAAAAGTTCAAATACTTCAATGTCCAAGAAATAGTTGTTTTTCTAAGTTTAGTTTGTAATTTTGAGAATCCTGAAAGAAATAGGATTCTGATGGCTATGGTTTAACTTGAACTAAGCCTGCAAAACATTTCTTTTGACTAGCAATTTGGGTGCTGCTTGATATATATCTCAGATGGTATTTCATGTTTGAAGAAGAGTAGAATCTACTGCTCAAGTTTGAATTTGAATCTATTATAAGCTATGATTCTACATCATAATAGTTTATTTATGTCAAAAGCTTTGCTTTTACTCCAGAATATAGTCAATTCATATTTTCGTCACCCTTTTAGGTGAATCTTTTGATATGCCTTTTCTCTTCATGATGTGCTTAATTTCTTAAGATTATAATTTTCTGTTTCTCAGTAGTATTTTTATATTCTATTTTTGACAAGAGTACTTTCGTATTCCACTATTCCTCAGCATTAAGGGATGTTGTTCACGTTAGAAAACTTTGTACAATAAGAGAAAATAGAGTCTAGATTTACAAAGCTCCTATGAAATAGACAAATTCATCCATTTCGTCTATACAGCTCTCCTTACACCAAAAAAAATAATGTGACTAGACAGCTCCATTTTACATCATGAATGGACTTAACTTTGTCTTCAAAGCATCTCCCATTTCTTTCTTCCCACACCGACCACCAAATGCAGGAAGGTATCATCCGTCACCACTTCCTCTAGCTTTTGCTGCCACCTCTTCTGATCCAACAGCTCAACAGGTCAGCTGTGCACTAAGTCATTGTTCACTCTATTTTAGTGAGAGTTAAGAATAGATGTCATAGTTGAGCAGTAAATTTACAATGCAGGAATAAATGGTTATTTGTTTCCCCGATTTGATTACACAAAAAACATCTAGGTACAAGTATCCTTCCCTTCTTTTAGAGAACTTCTCGAGTGAGACAAGCCCTTCTGACCACCAACCAAGTGAAACATTTGATTTTAGTAGGGGCCTTAATCTTCCATAAGGACTTCCAAAGCTTTGAGACTTCCCCATGTGTTGAGCAGCTGCTTCCTTCTTTATAAGTCTGTTCACTGAGAGGTTCTCGTCTTCTATGTATTTCCAACTTAAAGAATCTGGATCAGAAGTTGTGCCAGTGGAGACCCTAGTACATTTAGCATGTTTGCCACCCTCTCCACTCCCAAGGTGTCTTCTAAATGTTAGGTTCAACCTTGGGGAGACCAACATTCACCCACTGTAGCTTCTGGATTGTACCTTAATAGCATTAAATTAGGGAAGGATTCCTGGAGAGTGGATTGGCCTGTCCAGATATCTTTCCTGAAGAGAGTTCTGAGCCCATTTCCAACTCTGATTTTGGTATTTCCTTGCATTTTTGTCCATGTTGATCTGGTAGCTCTCCACACACCAACACCATAACTTCATTGGTGACCCATTGACTTTCTTGACTATACTTGTCAGAGATGACCTGTTTCCAAAGTGAAGCTTCTTCCTCATTAAACCTCCATAATTACTTCATGAGAAGTCACTGATTATGTAGTTTAAGGTTTCTGATGGTTAGTCCTCCCTGGTTTTTTGCTCAACTGAGTTTCTTCCCACTTCACTAAATTTTCTGTTATTGGGTAGAAGTTTCCACATCGTTGTTCCACTTCTGATGGAATACTGACTTCTTCATGAACTTTCAAGCGATCAAAAGTTACAAAGAACCTGCATTTACTCAATACTATTCTTCTTTCACATTCTAATTTTTTTTTACAAAGTGACATGTGGATCCATATGATATGATTTGATAGGTCATGTGGTCCATATATTCTCCTTATTGAACACTAACAGCTATATTTCATTTTTTCTCTTTATCATTATTCAAACTTAAATTTGGACATTCAAGTTGAATTGGACAAAGTCTTAAACAAAGGCATGTTTGATTCCTAAAAACTAATCAGATAAAAAATCGAAGTGGACAAACACTTTTATGTGGTATATTTAGTTATATGTGGATCAAGATTTTGCCGTAACATCTTTTAAATACCGCTCTCCTGAAGCTTTTGCTATCTTTTTTCTCTGTATCTTGTTCTCTGCTGTCAATAATACACAAGTAGATGTATTGCACTGTGATTACTTCTCCTCTGATCCCCCATGTTTTACTAGGCAAACCTTCTTTTAGATGCTTTATCCAAGCCAATTAACTGTGAGAACTCATTATAAGACTACTATTGTCTTGCAATATCTTTTCCACTATGTACATTTGCTTTGAAATACTGCTAATGAAATGAGTGATACAAGATACTTATTGGAGCTTGTACCTTTTGTAAAATTCCAAAGTTTTTACTCATGTTGCTATGGACATATTGCTGGAAGATGTTAATCAACAGAAGCTAGAAGTTAATAACGCTGCTGGTTTCTTATGATGCAGCTGCTCATATGTCGTGCACAATTTTGTTGTGAAGTGATAAATCTGATGTTCTTTTCAATGTAAAAGTTACTATCCTATAACATTTGTGAAAAATTCTTTTGTCTCAATTATGCAAAAACTAGTTGTCCACCAGGAACTAATGAAAGCCTCTGTAAATGCCATATTTGGTTTTGGGGCTGAAATATCTTTAGTGTCGGATGTTTCAGATTTTGGGACTGTTGCCTTCACCCACTGCATAGCTATTACAGCTCTTTTCTCTTTTACATGTGAAGGATATTTCCGGTAATTATTCTTCTTTAGGAGACCTTAGGATATCTCCAACCCTACACTCTATTTTACTCTCCAAATATAGAGTTCTCTATTTTTTCAGACAACCAACTCCAACCCCATTCTCTATTTTACTCTCTAAAAAAGAATCTTTTTCTCTTTCCTCAATATTATATTATTATTTCTATTTTATTCTTAATTTCTTATTTCATGATATAAATCATTTATTTTTTTCCCAATAATTATTTTATATAATTCTCATGTGATACAAAAAATTATTTTTTTAATTTTATTTATTTAATTATTACATTTTATTCAAACTTTTAAATACCATAAATTGCACAAGAATTTATATAAAATATATAAATTAATGAACAAGTTCAAATAAAATTGAAATATGATTAGATAAACATTACATAATCACTCAGTTTTCGAAATTCTTACGTTGCTCCCATAATTGCTCTATTAATGCATTACGTAATTCAAAATGATCATTTTTGTCCTTTAATTTTATTATGTCTAGCTAAAAATTATTCAAATCAGAGATTTTCATCTAACACCATTAATGTCGTTGGAGTTGGAGCCTCTACGACATCTTGAATTGGTGCATTAAGATCACGTTCATCCTCAATTATAATATTGTGTAGTATAATATATGTAGTCATTATATCATTTAGCACTTTCTTTCTTCGAATACGTGACGGACTTGCAATAATTGCAAAACTCTGAATTCTCGTTCAACATCTTTTTGACATGGTTCTTGTTTCATCGCGAATTAATTATTATGTTATTATTGTATTTTATGTTGTATTTAAATTATTATATTATCTACTGTATTGTTATCTTGTATTTAAATTTAAATTTTCATCTTACCATTTGATCTTGTGTATTCTTTATAATGAAATTAATAATAAAATAAAATTTTATTATTGGTGAAAATTATAAAAGAATACATTAATTTGAAATTAAAGTAGTATATATTAAATAATATATTTTTAAAAATATTATATTACACTTACAATGACTTATGAATATTAAATATTTAATTAATAAAACTATACGTAAAATAATATGTTAATTGGAAAGTAATG
This sequence comes from Solanum pennellii, assembly GCF_001406875.1. Taxonomy (NCBI): domain Eukaryota; kingdom Viridiplantae; phylum Streptophyta; class Magnoliopsida; order Solanales; family Solanaceae; genus Solanum; species Solanum pennellii. The sequence continues at coordinate 33,583,067 of NC_028639.1, read as the reverse complement.
AAAATAATAATAAAATATTGAAAAAGTAAAATAGAATTTGGAGAACTACTACTCAACTCTCTAAATTTGGAGAATAGAGAGTTTGGAGGTGGGGTGGAGTGCCCATTCTCTATTTTACTCTCCAAATATAGAGAATGAAGAGTAAAATAGAGGTGGGTTGGAGATGGTCTTACCCTTGACCACTTGGCCCAAGGTTATAACCAAAATGAGCCCATATTATCAGACCTTTCCCTAGTTAGCCCATTTTGTATATAATTTGAAACATTTAGGAAGATGCAATAATTCCTATATTGATGATTAAAATTTCCACTTTTTGATGCTTAGAAACTGACTGAGAGTGATATTCATGATTATTGTACATATTTAAACATTATTGGGTGAATTGAAGTGAAAAATCAAAAACTTCATTAGAGCCTACTGAAGTTTCAAAAAAGGAATTCAGAATCATCATAGGCTGTGTTTTAAGTGAAGGAGAGAGACAGGACTTGCTAGGTGGGGTTTCTGAACGCTTGATTACTCACACATAGATTTTTTGATTCATTGAAATTTTTGACGAATTGATGATTGAAGTTCATTGGGAATGTCATTTGGTTAAACATGAAGCTATCTGATGAAGATTTGGTGATGTTTTTGACCATTTCATCCGGAGTTTTGTGTGTTGAAGTTTGAAGGAGACGAACCCAATTTTTGTATAGTATTGTATAATTTTATATAACAGTGTAAATGTGCGTATAAACACTTCCTATACAAGGTTGATACATTGTTTACCTTAAGTGTATAATATTGTATACTGGTGGATAAACACTTCTGCGAGAAGGGTTAATTCTGTAAGATAGTAGTCTCTTTCTTCAGAATAGTCAATTAGGCAGGTTGACCTTGACATTTCTAGTGCCTAGTGAAACGCCTCTTCAGTTGCACCAAAAGTTCCTGACTCTGATGTAAACAAAAATGGCTTTATTGGTGCAATTTATTGTGTTGGGCTGTATATTTTTGAAAAAATTCCTTTGTTTATTTACTTAAAGAAAGTGTTATGCATTGGTAAAATTAAGCGCCATCTCTGTTCAAGGTTCTTGATCTTGGAGATGGTAGATTCTTGGAGTATTATTGGGTGTGATCTTGTCACTTTTTTCTGTGTTGCTTGGGTGTAATCTGGAGCATGATTTAATTTTGTCTTTTCTGGATTGTTTGGAGTGAAGGGAATCACAGGTGTTCTGGTGGAATATTAACTTTCTGGACTTCATCAGCTTCTTAGAAGTCTAGGCATATGTATAGGAGCTGATCCCCTTTTCAGTCCTCATCCTTTGTAATTCATGCATCTTGATGTCATTGATGAAACTATTTACTTAAGCAAAAATAATCTATTAACATTTTTACATAACTATGTTAAATTACTCCACATGATTATGTTATCTTTTGTGGAAACCTTTTCAGGTTGCTGACTTGGATGACATATTATCTGAAAGAGGCGCATGTGGGGTTGGTTTTATTGCAAATTTGGACAATAAAGCGTCACATGGGATCGTCAAGGATGCTCTTGTAGCTCTTGGCTGCATGGAACATCGTGGAGGTTGTGGAGCTGACAATGATTCTGGTGATGGTTCTGGACTGATGACTTCGATTCCTTGGGATCTTTTCAATGATTGGGCTGAGAAAGAAGGAATTGCCGTCTTTGACAAGCTTCATACTGGCGTTGGGATGGTTTTTCTTCCCAATGATTCTAACCAGATGAATGAAGCCAAGAAAGGTCAGTCTCTTAATTATGACTCAAGAGGTTCTGCTAACACATACTTCCTATTACAACATAGTAACCTATACTCATTACTTGATTATTGAGGATTCTTGCTATAGATATATAGAACCTCTGTGTCTCTTTTTATCCATGATAATTTTCTCAGTTTATGTCTTTGCCTCCTTGTTGTGTGGAAATGAGTGAAAGCTCTATATATGACTTTGAACCACATACAGTTCTTCCCTTTAGATAATTAAGTAGATCTTTGTTTTTCCCTCCAAAAAAATCAACAACAACGACGACATACCCAGCATAATTCCACAAACTGGGGGTCTAGGGAGGGTAGGGTATACACAGTCCTTAACTCTACCGCAGGTAAAGAGGCTGTTTTTGATAGACGCCCAGCTCAAGAGAAAATGTCCAAACAGTTCAGAAAATGAAGTAACAAAAGTACAAGAAATAACAGATAGTAACAAGACAATAACTTCGACAAAAGATGAGAGTGAGAAGGACAAGAAAATAGATAATAGCATAATTTAAGGACCAGATACTACAGGTATGTCAACTTCTAGTATGGACAGATAAAAAGCCACACACTTCTACCTACTAGTCCTCTACCCTAATCCGCGTCCTCCACAGGATTCTTTCTAAGGTCATGTCCTCGATAAGCTGAAACTGCACCATGTCCTGTCTAATCACCCTTCCCCAATATTTCTTCAATCTGTGTCTACCTTTCTTGAAACTATCCATACCCAGCGTCTCACTCCTTCACACTGGGGCATCCAGACATCTTTTCTTCACATGCCTCACTTCCTGCATCTTGTCTTCCACCAAAGCCACTCCTACCTTGGCCTGGATGTCCTTATTTAGAATGTTATCTCTCCTAGTATGTCAACACATCCATTTCAACATCCTTATTTCTGCATGAGGTATTCAAGATTGCCCAAGTTATTGATATTTTGTGGGGTTTCAAAATTGTATATTTTGTGGCTCTCTAACTTGTATATTTTTCTGGTAGTTTTTCCTATAAGCTTGTTTCTCATGAGATCCTCTCTTGATGGAATATGGTTGTTGTATTTTTTCTAATTTGTTTCATATTATCTGTAGTTATTTCCAATATCTTTAACAACGAGGGTCTTGAGGTGCTTGGATGGAGGTCGGTTCCAGTAGATACTTCTGTAGTTGGATATTATGCAAAAGTAACAATGCCCAACATACAACAGGTTTTTGTTCGAGTTGTTAAAGAGGAAAATGTTGATGACATTGAAAGAGAACTCTATATTTGTAGAAAACTCATTGAGAGGGCTGTGAACTCAGAAATTTGGGGAAATGAACTTTATTTCTGTTCATTGTCCAATCAAACAATAGTTTACAAGGGAATGCTCCGTTCTGAAGTCCTTGGGAGGTTCTATTATGACTTACAAAATGAGCTCTATACATCTCCTCTTGCTATTTATCATCGTAGATTCAGTACAAACACCAGTCCCAGGTGGCCTCTTGCTCAACCAATGAGGTTTCTAGGTCATAATGGAGAGATCAACACTATACAGGTAAAATATAGCTTTCAGTAACATTTCTATGAGTTGCTGGCTACTTGTATTGTTCTGTTATTTTCACATTCACAAACATATGCAGGGAAACTTGAATTGGATGCAATCCAGAGAGGCCTCATTGAAGTCTGCTGTTTGGCGTGACCGAGAGGATGAAATCCGTCCTTTTGGCAACCCAAAGGCATCTGATTCTGCAAATTTAGATAGTACTGCTGAAGTATGGATTACTGTTTTAATTCTTCGGATCACTGCCTCTTTAGTTATCTAGTATTATAGCTTGTTTGACCAAATTTCTAAATCAGCTTATTTTGGGAAGGTTTTTTCTAAAAGTGCTATTCAAAGGAGTAATTTGGTGATCAGTTTGTGTTTGGTCGATAAATTTAAAAAGCACTTTTGTATAATAATTAGTGTTTTGCCAAGCTTTTTAAAAGTGTTTTCAAGTGTATTTTCTCAAAAGTACTTTTAGGGAAAAGTTAACCTTTTTTAGCTTATGAAAAACAACTTCTGCTACTACCTAGAAGCAATTTTTTTTCTATCAAAAGTTTGGCCAACGCATCACTTTTAAAAAGAAGCACTTTTGAGGAAAAATTAAGCTTGGCCAATCAGACTATTAGTTATTATTGAAGGCATAGTACTATTTTTTTTTTCTCACCACTAGGAACTGTTTGACTTTAGATGTTCATTGAGATGGTTTCCTTAGGTAAGAGAATCTTACTGTATTTCAGTTGCTGGTACTTATGTTCACTCTAAATTGCTTCTGGATGAGTAATGATAACATCTCTTCCAACATCTTATGCTCCTTTTGGTTACAAAAAAACATCTTATGCTACTTATCACTTTTTCTTCACTGATGTTATAACTTGCTTCATGTAGACTTTTAAAACATGACTGTTTGTTGTAAGTCCTTTTTCCTTGCTGCTTTGTTTTCTCTCTTCCATAGATACATAAATGGATTTTTTCATCAAATAGCTCTTTTTTGGGATCAGTTACTCATAAGAAGTGGCCGGGCTCCCGAGGAAGCACTGATGATTCTCGTCCCAGAAGCGTATCAAAATCATCCAACATTGTCTATTAAATATCCGGAGGTATTCCATGTTAGCATGTGATATGTATTATATTCGTGTCAAATTCTGTAGTTTCCAAATATTAGACCGGCTCTTGTGGTGGTCCATATCTTGTTTTCTATGCTAAGACATTTTTGGAATTTGTACTGAGATAATTTCTCTGTGTTACTTTGTCAAAATGTACTTTTCTTGATGCTTCCTTTACCATGTTTTTTTTACCTTCTGAATTGTAAGAATATAACAAATATATGTAATGCATGAGATGATTATTAGTATGTTACTGTTAAATCACTTTTCCATGACTGAGTATTTGATCATTTTAGGTTCTTGATTTTTATAATTACTACAAAGGTCAGATGGAAGCTTGGGATGGGCCAGCCTTACTCTTATTCAGGTGATCTTCTGAATGCCAGTTCTATTTCAACTTCTTATATTTTCTGGATGCATATGTACTCAACTCGTGAAATGCATTTATATCAAATCTTAATTAAAAACAAAATTGAGTCTCAAGGGGTTGGTTAGCGGCTGAGGCATGATAGCAACGACATGACTGCTTCCAAATTCTTGCCACAATGTTTGGTATTCACATCCCGATTTCTCGAGTCATGATGACACCTACTATAACCCGCCAGTAGGTAAGCCAACCCGTAACCTAAAACAACAAGTAATGAGTATAAGGGTAGAACTAGACATAAATCAAATTAAACCACAGAACAAAACAGAATTGAAAGCAAACCAAAAACTATATAAATAAGATCCTTCCCATAATTTGGAAATCACAAGTACAAAGTTGTTTAAAAATAAGAGTACAAGTCCCAAAAGTGTACCAAAGCAAATCTTGTCTCAAAAAAGCAAAAGTCTAGCTAAATAAGTACAGAAGGAGACAACTGATCCAGGACGTCAAGTGCACATCCTCGTGTCCGATCCCAAAAAGCTGTTGATGGCACGAACGATCACTGCTGGTAGTTTGTACTAGGACCTGCATCAAGAAACAGATGTAGAGTACAACATGAGTACCAAAACAAAGGTACTCACTAGGCATCATATGTTGACTGATCAAGAAAGGTAAAGACCATGAAACAATAGAATCTAGACACAAACAGAGGTAAAAGCGGATAAGAAAGAGAGCACACTAACATACCAAAGTAAATCTATGTACAACAAAACTAAACCTTATAACTCCAGAAGGTACACTCGTATGCAAGTTTAAATCCATATGCCCAACATGTACACAAAATAGCTATGTTCACTGAGAGATGAGAGAGAAGAGTACCAGATATCTAAATTCAAGAAGCGAAAAATCGGGCTCCCAACCCAAGTAACCACAAATACCCAACAATTCAGTCAACTCCCAACTCAACTAGCAAGAGTGACTCGGGGGCATGTCAACTTCGAAGAGGATCTTAATATATCAAGGTTGCCTAGCCAGCTAGTCCAATCCTAGGGGCATAAGCCACCTATCTAGTAAGAGTGACCCGCGAGCATGTCGTCTTCGAAGAGGATCTCAACAATTGATACAAAGCCATCGTTGAACGGAGAATCTACTGTTGTCGGTGGGTTTATGCAGTCAAAATTGGCTCAGACGGTCAAGTCGATCGGCTTAAGGCTCGCCTTATTGCCAAAGGTATGCTAGATATTTGGGCTCGATTGTAGTGATACTTTTGCTCCTATGGATAAAATAGCATATGTCCATCTTTTTCTATCTATGGCTGTTATTCCATTCGTCATTGGCTTCGTTATCAATTAGACATCGAAAATGCTTTTCTATATGGTGATCTTGCGAAAGAAGTCTATATGGAGCAATCAGCTGGCTTTGTTGCTCAGGGGGAGTCTAGTAGCCTTGCATGTCGATTGCGTAAGTCACTCTATGGTCTGAAACAGTCTCCTCGAGCCTGGTTTAGCAATTAGCACAATAATGCAATTATTTGGCATGACTCATACATGAGCTAATTACTCTCTGTTTATCGACATTTTACACCAAATCGGTGTATTTATTTGGTTGTTTAAGTTGATGATATTTGTTATCAGTGGCAATGATCAAGATTGTATTACTAATTTGAAGCAACAACTCTTTAAGCATTTCCAGACTAAAGACCTTGGCAAACTAAAGTATTTTCTTGGTATTGAGGTTGCTCAGTCCAGATCGTGTATTGTTACTTTTTTAAGGATAAGTCAGGTATTGTTATTTCTCAACGCAAGTATGCCGTAGACATTCTTTAAGAAACATGAATGATGGGATGTAATCCCATTGACACTCCTATGGATCAAAATGTTAAACTCCTTTTGGGACAAGGGGAGCCACTCGGTAATTCTTAAAGGTACAGATGGTTGGTTGGAAGTGGAATTATCTCATAGTGACGACGTGCCATCTCTTTTTCTGTTGAGTGTTGTAAGTCAGTTTATGACTTCCCTTGTGATAGTCATTGGGATGCATTTGTTCATATTCTGCGATAAGCGATATGTAGAGTCAGCTCCTGGTAAAGGACTACTCTTTGAGGATCAAGGCCATGGGCATATCATGGGATATACAGACGCGGATTGGGTAGGATCACCATCTGATAGACGTTCGACGTCTGGATATTGTGTTTTAGCCAAGATGTAATTTGGTGTCGTGGACGATTAAGAAACAGAGAGTGGTTGCTCGATCTTGTTTAGAATCAGAATATCGAGCAATGGCTGCAACTACTTGTGAGCTAGTTTGGATCAAACAGTAGTTGAGAGAGCTAAAATTTGGCGAAATCTGTCGGATGGAACTTGTATGTGATAATCAACCAACCCTTCATATTGCATCAAATCCCTTATTTCATGAAAGGACTAAGCACATTGAAATTGATGGTCACTTTGTTAGAGAAATACTCTCAGGAGATATTGTTACGAAATTTGTGAGGTCAAATGATCAGCTTGCAGATATCATCACCAAGTCCCTCACCGGTTCTCACACTACATATGATTTGTATGCACCAGCTTGTGGGGAGTCTTAGAATAAGAATAAGAATTACAATCCTATTTAGAATAGGAATAAGAATTACAATAGGAATAAGAATCCTATTTAGAAAAGGAGTTTCATATAGTTCTATAAATACGGTCTCAATGTAATAATGTCGATACACAATTTCAAAAATATTTTTCTCCTTCATTTCTCACAACTATAATGCAATCATTTTCCATGTAGAATATTATCCACTATTCGTGTTCCTATTCCTATTTTGACAATCCTGATAGATTGGAATACCCCGACAATCCATGCAGTAACTTCACGAGCTTAAAACAAGATAATTTGGATGGCGTGGATGATTTAGTATCCATGTTAGTCATGCCTATTACCAATTCTTCATTCTGTATTTAGGTCCTTCATAACAGCAAAGGTATTGAAGAAATTTACTTAACAATTAATTGATCGAGAACATTACCTTTGTAAAAAAACATTTAAATGATTGAGGTACTAATAGGTAAGACTGACAAAGCAACAAGCAATGTAAAGAACTACAATCGAAAGTCAAAGAGGATAGTGGGCTAGCGTTACCTTCTCTAGTTGCCATGGTTTAATCTATCAGCTAATGTGACAGTTAGAAGGGATCGGGGAAAAAGAAACAGTACAGAAAATACATATTTATGTGGATCTTTCTTTGATTGATGGATATTTTTTGTTTAACTTCCTTCATTCCAATCAAAATGTAATTTTGATTTAGCAATTTTGGTCAAAGAAAGTGAGACCTCTTGATTTTAGAATAAGATGGTCTCCTTAGATAAACGGGATTGAGAAAAAAAATAGTACATAAAGGACATTCCCACCTAGTTCTTTATTTCATTGTACGATATTTCTTAGAGCTTTCGTTTATTCCAATTAAAATGTCATTTGGATTTGAGAGTTCAGGTCACATGAAAGTGAGAGCTGATGGTTTGAGGAATATAATGGTCTCTTAAGAAATAAGAAAAATCAGAGCGAATGAGAGTTTGTGTGAAGACTAACGTCTTAAGCCTGGTTCCTTTTTTTTTTTTAATAATAATTCTCATTATTTACAATTACATTATTCAATGTGGCACAGCCATTTACACTTTGCTATAACTACGGAGTCTATCTAACAGCCATTTTCTGTAAGTCTCCCTTTCACAAAGAAAGGAGTTCATATCCTAATATTGTGAAGTCAAGCATGTCATGGTCTTTCAATCAGACCAGATGTCTTTCTTTTTCTACGTCTTCTTGATCTTTTTTGTCAAAACTTCTATGTTGCTGAGATCTACTTGCTCTGAATAGATGTGAGAAATCGACATTCTTTACTGATGTGAAATCTGAAGTTCCTGTCGCTACGCATGTGAATCCCATTCATTAGACATGAAATGCTTTAGTGATGTCCCCATGGTCTGATTCAATATATTAGGACTTCTTATTCCTGTTAGTGATTTGCTCTTCAATATTTTCTACTTAATTTTGATTTAACGTCCGTATAGATTCTAGAAAGCAAATGCTCTGTTTGGTGATGTATTTAATATCCTTGAAAACATATTTTCAATTAGATGTAAGATGACTTATCCCCTAAAAACGAGAAATATATGTAAGCTAATTGTGATTGAGGCATAGTAATTTTTGTTGTATTAAGAAACATTGATATGCAGTTGTTGGATCTGCTTGTTGAACGAAGAAACTAAGACTGCTTGGTGTATAATACATCTAAAAAAATGTTATATTTTCAAACTTTTGTCTCAATTATTACTCATAGCGTCTTACTTATTTTTGGTCTTGTTCCTTCCATTTTCACAGTGACGGGAAAATAGTTGGTGCTTGTCTTGATCGTAATGGACTTCGTCCTGCTAGATATTGGCGAACCAAAGACAACGTTGTCTATGTTGCATCTGAGGTGTGTAAGTTTGTTCATTTTTCAGAAGCCTAATTCTGATTTCAAGTTTTGCAGAAGTCATAGACTATGTCTCGTCTCCGGATCATGTTTCTCCTAACCCTTCCTAAGATAAATCAAGCTGAATAATTCCACTTTTTTCCAATCCGTGTTCTTCAAATGTATATAATTTATTATTATGGGCATTGCTTTGATGATTCTGTTGTCTTTACCACTGGATATTAATTACAGTGATTGGAGGGGTTCTTTCTTTTGGTTAGGTTGGTGTGATACCCATGGATGAATCAAATGTAACAATGAAAGGGCGTTTAGGTCCTGGTATGATGATAAGCGTTGATCTTTCAAGTGGTCAGGTTTGTTAGAGATTCAATATTGTAACTGCATGGCATTTTAATGTTCTTCAATTATTAGTTCTTATTATAATAATTGTTATTATTTTTTATTATTATTTTTATTGTTGTTGTTATTATTAATAATTAATGATACTACTACTACTACTACTACTACTACTACTACTACTAATAATAATAATAATAAGTGATGTTTGTTCATATCCTTCATCAGCCTATCATTCCGTTCCAGACCCAAAAGCTCTTTATGTCCATGACTTGTTTCTTTTAATTTGGTTTTTGATTACCATAGGTATTCGAGAATACAGAGGTCAAAAGGCGAGTTGCATTGTCCAATCCATATGGGGAGTGGATTAAAGAAAATTTGCGATCTTTGAAGCCTATGAACTTTTTTTCAACAACAGTAATGGATGGTGAAACAATTCTAAGACGCCAGCAGTAAGACTTTGGAACTTCACTTTGCATATAAGGTTTTTTAACTTTTGTCGTTCAAGTGCTTCAGATGAAATCCAATTCTCTGCAACAGATGATATTTGATTTATGATTATTGTGTCTTCTGTCCCTACTGCTATAATCGCATTTGTCCTGCCTATTAGTCAAGACCTAGAAAGATATGGTGATTATATTTACTATGGATAATTTATTTGTTCTATTGCGTGTCTCCTGGAGTTTCTATCTGCTCATTTATAATTATGCTTTCTTTAATTAGTATGATCTCTTTTAGATTTTTCTTCATTTAACATTCAGTAGTGTGAAACGGACAACTGCAATGACAATGCTTGAGCATTGCATATGCTTCTAAGGAGGTTTGGACTTCCATCACATGCAGTTCAATTAAGCAGTGATTTTGTTGTTTGGAAAGATGGGCAATGATACAGCTTGAACTTGGTACTTTTGGCACAGTGAAGATTATGGTCTTATTAATGCAAGACTTTCATCGTGAGCAATATCATCAAATATTGATGCTGTATGTCAATGTTTAAAAGATATTCATATTTCTGCATCATATGCATCAATTGAAGTTGAGACAGGATTAAGTAGATAATAGTTTGCCCTTTTTTCAAGTTTTTCCTTATTTTGCATGTCTTGATGTATAAATCTATGCATCATTTTGTACCTATAGATTAGGTTAATGACAAAAACACTCTTTGCAAGTTCTTAATTTCTCTCTTGGACGTGAAATAAAGAATGAAGCAAGGAGGATACCAAGAGGAGACTTGTACCTAGATTTGTTGGTGACACTTACTTTCTCTCTTGGATGTGTAATGAAGAACGAAAGCAAGGAGGATACACAAGAGGAAACTTGTACCTAGATTTGTTGGTGACAGTCTCCATCTTCATAGATAGTATTGCTGTAGGGTGAGAGTATTAAATTTGCACGCAAGTCTCTGTTTACAGAAGTTGGCAAATATAGAATGTGGACCAACAGTGTAAAAAGATCAAATATTGGATCTCTAATCTCTTCTTTGAGGAACAGAAGAAACTTACCAATGGCTGTGTAACAACAACAACAACATCAACAACATACCAACTGTAATATCCCACAAAGTGGCAATTGTGTGTAGCAGGAAACCGTTTTTCCAGATACTGCTAGTTAAGAAAAGAAAGGGGCAAAGTGAAGGATCCGTTGTACCTTACAAATGCAGCGAGGGCAAGTCTTAATTTTGCAAGAAAACAAGAGAAGAGATAATAGCGAAGGTCAAGGAAACAAGCGAAGGGAGAGTCACTTAGTTGAGGAAAAAGCAAGAGAATCTGGGTGACGATCAGTTGCACATATAGTTTCTGAAAGTTTTGGCACCGGAATAGTATGTTCTATTCATTTAAATACTGCATAATTTACAGAAGAAAACAAATCTTTTTTCCCTTGATTCTAGACAGTCCAGAATTTAATGGATAATTCTAATCTAAACCTGATCTCTAAAATCTGAAACTTCCCTAACTTTTCTGATCTAATTTGATCACATGTGATCTGAATCAGATAATACAAATCAACCCTACCCTTCAAGTTGGCATGTAAATATCTAACATGCCTAACTTGCTTACAGACATTCGAATCTTTGTCTGGATGAGAAAACCACCTTATTCTTCCTCTTAGGCTCCTTCCTTTTCTCACTGTCCTCTTTGGTGATTTCCTCAACACTTCCTTCACCTCACTGGTGCCCTTCTCCGTAAGCTCTTTCATCTTCCGGTATGCCTCACCAACTTGTATAGGTGTCATTGGTTAAAGTATGTGTCGACGACCGGTTTTTGTGACTGATCACCGCTTGATTCTCCCATCATGTCTAGTTGCATGGTCATATTTCCATGTTCTCCCAAGTAGTACTGATTGAAAATCTGTTACAGAATATTCAATACACTCTTCTTTCATAAGCTGAAGTAGCTGTTATTTTGTATCAGGAATGCTATGTTGTTGTGAATTCACTCGAGTTAATTCTTCCCATTCAACCTATGTGATATTAGTTGAAAGGGTAAATGAGATGATTAATGATTCGATTCATGGTAGTCATGTTTGGGGTTGCACTTCAAAACTATTAGCTTCTATTGTTGCTGCTGGGGTTTTTTTGCCTAGTAAAGGCTGTTTTAGCCATGATCATATGAAAAAAGGCTAATGCTTACATTCCATAGAAGTTTTGGTATCGAATAGTATGTTGTATTCATTCAAAGTGTACAACTTATAGAAGTAAGCAAACCGTCCCCTTTATTCTAGATAGTCTAGAATTAAGTGATAATCTAATCTAAGTCTTATCTCTAAAATCTGAACGCCGAGCATATCTGATCTGATTTTCATATCAGATAATACAAATCTACTGCTTGCTTTGAGAATCCTCGAAGTTTGTGTTGTCATTCGAAGATCAGAGACAAAGGAAGGAGTACTTCACTGGTATTTCTTTTGGTCATCACTTCCCATTTTTTTGGTTAAAGTTATGTGATGAGAGCAATAGCTTCTCATTGCGCATGAAGATTTGGTCCAACACAAATTAAGGGTACTACGAATTTCATCTGTAAGTTAATGAAGCAAGAAGACGATTCTCATTGCTAGTTGCACCTGAATTTGTCTGCTTAATTTGTTGATGCGTCTGGTGAAGTAAATAACTTGTTGCGGCTAGAATCTGTTGTGCAAGTTCCCCTGACAAATTATTTATATCTCATCAGTATTAATTTTATGTTATCATTTCATTTCCATAAAACAGGGCGTATGGCTATTCTAGTGAGGATGTTCAAATGGTTATTGAAAGTATGGCTGCACAAGGGAAGGAGCCTACATTTTGCATGGGAGACGATATTCCCTTGGCTGTATTATCTCAAAAGCCGCATATGCTATATGATTATTTCAAGCAACGGTTTGCTCAGGTGGGCAATGTTGATTTCTGCAGTCCTGGATGTTTCCATGAAGTGCCATCAATGTCTTTAGATATGTCAGTTTTTCTTCCAGCATTTATAGTGTAGCTTCGTAGGATGTCCAACTTGTGTCTGTCTCTTTCTGAACTAGTCTTTTTTATTATATGTATGCTTGTCTTTTTGAATGAGTCTTGTGACAAGGAAATTGGCTGAAAGATGTTTTTGATGACTTGATATTTGGCTGAATGGTTTAGAGTCACTGGTCTGATATGGTTTATGTGCATCTATGTCAGGTTACAAATCCAGCTATTGATCCCCTCCGAGAAGGATTAGTCATGTCCCTTGAAGTCAATCTTGGCAAGCGTAGAAATATACTAGAGGCTGGACCTGAAAATGCTTCTCAGGTTGGTCAACTCGTGTACTTCCTTTGATAATCTGTATTCTGTAGTTTTAAATATTTTTGATCTTATGTTTTATAGATGTAATATGTATCATTTATGGTTTTCTATTATTGTTCGTTTTGTTTTTGGTCAGGTTATTTTGCCTAGTCCTGTACTTAATGAAGGAGAGCTTGAATCTCTTTTGAAAGATTCACACTTGAGACCTCATGTTTTGCCGACATTTTTTGATGTTGGGAAAGGAGTTGATGGGTCCTTGAAAAGGTCACTGGATAAACTATGTGAAGCAGCTGATGAGGCTGTCAGAAATGGTTCTCAACTGCTTGTTCTCTCTGATAGGTCTGACGAATTGGTAAGCTCTCTTTTGGCAATTTTCGTGCTACTAATCTGTCTTTTAGTTTCTTTAGTGGTGGCATTGTGTGCATAGTTAATTGACATTTTGTTCAGGTGCTGGTTTCTCCAACTATATGCAAGTCTCAGTTTTTCGATTTTGAGCTATTTTTAGTTAACCCCTTATGGGATTACACAGGGTATGTTGTTGCTGTTTAGTTTACCCCTTGAGTAACAGTATTTGTTTCAAGAAATTTTTGAATTGTTGAGTTCATCATCTTTTACTTTTTTTCTTTTCTGTTTCTTGATATCTTTGAAGACTGATTCTTTCTGAATTTCCTCTCTGATGTCGTTCCTTGGGAAGTCCATTTTCTACTATAGCAGTTTGTCTTTTGGATCTGTTAATCTATTAACCCTCTTAATTTTTCCCTGATAGGAATTTAAATGCTCTTGTTGTAGTTAACAACTGCAATTAAACTTAATTCCTTGCTGCCTCCAGGAAGCTACTCGCCCTGCAATTCCAATACTTCTTGCTGTAGGTGCCGTTCACCAGCATCTGATTCAAAATGGCCTTAGAATGTCTGCTTCAATTGTTGCTGATACTGCCCAATGCTTCAGTACTCATCAGTTTGCTTGTTTGATAGGATTTGGCGCAAGGTTATTTTCAGGATATAAAACTCCTTTCTGGTTTTATTTCCCCTCCTCATTACAAGATGTCTAGGTGATTTGAAGTGCATCAATCTGTACTCTTTTGTCAGTCTGTACAACATACTAACCAGAACAGATACTGGAGTTAACTTTAATCCAAAAGATGGAAAATATATCGTTCAGTCTGTATGACATACCACCCTCTTTATCTGTGATCTGTTACTGAACGTATTAGATTAGTTCAATTTATTTTACCACTGTGGTAAAGTTATCTTTTGCCCTTGACGTATATCATCTGGGGTCAATTCTGCTGTTGTATTCAGCAACGACTTATATATTCTTTGTCATTCAGTGCTGTATGTCCATACTTGGCATTTGAGACATGTCGACAATGGCGCTTGAGCACTAAAACTGTGAATTTGATGCGAAATGGGAAAATGCCTAGTGTTACCATTGAACAAGCTCAAAAGAACTTTTGCAAGGTATTCCTTTTCTTGTGATTGTATATTTACTAAAATTTTGTTTCCTGGTTGGCACTTTTAATAAAGAGCATGTTGGAGATATGTTTTGCTAATGGAATTTTAGGGTTCAGACGTGCCTTTTGCTTTTACCTACATAACTTTTGAAGACACAACTGACAGATGCTTGCAGTTCAAAAAAGACTATTTTGACTTGATCTTTTTCCCCTCAATTGCAGGCAATTACATCTGGCCTTCTCAAAATTCTTTCAAAAATGGGGATCTCATTGCTCGCCAGGTATCTGCCAACGTAGTTTGAGCCAGAAATTTTCCTATTTTAGTCATTCTTTCTTCTCTTGTTTTTTTTTGTCTTCTTTATGTCAGTTTACTCTTCTACATTTCCTCATCAGCTTCTCTCACCAAAAACTATTTGGTTCAGTTATTGTGGTGCACAGATATTTGAAATCTATGGATTGGGGAAGGAGGTCATGGATATTGCATTCTGTGGCAGTAAATCGAGCATTGGTGGACTAACCCTTGATGAGGTATTAAGAGATGAAGCATCTGATCTGTGAATGGTTAATCGTGTATCAATTTTGGTAAATAGTGTTGAAAGTCTTAAACTATGTCGGCAATTAGGTAAAGGGAAGAAAGCAGAGAGTGGGAATTTTTTTTTCTCTTCACTTGCTTGGTATGACAAAGGAAATAGGGTAAGTGAAGGGAAAAAGGAAGTTTGTTCTTCTGGGACCCACTTATTTCCCTTTTTCTTTCGCTCCTTTTCCCCCTCGGTACTTTCCCTTTCCTTATCCAGTTACCAAGCATAGCACTCCCCAGATCCTGTTGTATCTTACATATAAATATTTGTTCGCTGCTTTAATTGCTTTCTTACAGCATAAGATGTTGGTCACATTCATTTTGGGAAATCTAGTTTCTTCAAGAGAATAAAGATAGAGAAAGTATTGGAATTTTGGAGTATACTGAAAGTGTGTAACTTTTTAGCTCCAATTTCAGTGGGATATCTGTTTTGTAAGCTTCAGCTTTAAATATTGATATGCGATAGTTGGTTGGTTTCTGCAGTGGTCCAATCAGAATACTGGGAAAACCTTTGATTTAGTTAGGCAGAAATAGCTAGGCTTTAGAATTAGATTGTTTCGCTTCTTTGCATAATTGATGACAAATTGAAATAAACATTTGGTTAAAAGTTCACCTTGATCTCTGAAGTTCTGCAAAATGTTGGCTCAGTAGACATGGCGGTATACTTACAATCTGTGCTTTTTCGCAGCTGGCAAGAGAGACTTTATCATTCTGGGTGAAGGCCTTTTCTGAAGATACAGCAAAACGACTAGAGAATTATGGGTTCTTACAATTCAGACAAGGAGGTATATTTTTCTAGAGGCTAAAACATAGAGGTTTTGGAAGTTTATCTTTTCACATACAGTATCCAGATCTATGGAACCTAAGCAAATATTGTTAAACTGTATTGACCTTTAATGGTGTTTAAAATCTGTATATACCGTGCCAGTTTCTTGTGTCTTTCTAGTTTAAGATAAAAACATTGCATGTGAGTGCTCTGGTAGATTTTCTTAACATGCTATACTCCAAGCTTGTAGAGAGGTAGTCGTTAGGAAGCCAAGATTTACCAAATTAAGATTCTGATGACAACTCATAATGGTGGTCTGCTGAGTTTGTTAAACAGCCTTTGGCATTCTATTTCTTATATGTCTGTTGTTTTTCTAACATTCTAGACTCCAAAAGCTAGTAAAGAGGGTAGCTGACCCGGATAGCACTGTTATCCAAAAAAAGGGAGCTTGTATAGGTATAGGTGTCGGTCGGAGTTGCCTCTCAAAGGTAGGGGTAAAGTGTGCGTATATCTTACTCTCCCATACCTACTTAAGGGATTACAAAGGGTATGGTGACGTTTCTTGATTTTCTTGATTTTAAGACTAGGTTACTTTTAAACAAACATTTGAAGGGATAAGAGATGTAAACTAGATAGTGTCGATTAGCTTCTGCCACCTTCACTTTTCGATGTCTGACCAGAATAACTTGTGCATCGTCAGAGTTCAGTGAGGACAGTTGTGATTCTATTTCCTTCCCCCTCTATGTGCATTTTGCAGAGTCTTTTTTGAGAGAAGGGTCCAAGAAATAACAGAGTCGTGTCTACCTGCTGGCTAGTCCTATAGTTCCAAGTTCCTCCAAGAAACCAGCTTTCTTTGAATCTCATCTTGTTAAACTTGTGTCTCCTTCTTGCTCCTCTTGAGCAAAAGCTAGACGGTGAAGGAAAAATGAATATGGTGCGCTTACCTTAATTGTTACAAGTGCTGCAATCTGGTATTTTCGACATGAAATAGGGATGTCATTTCGAGCTGTATTTTGTGAATCGAAAGATACTCTTTTAATCATCCTTTATTTTTTGAGAAATGAAAAGTAGTGTTGGTATCTTTGTCTCAAGATGAAGTCTTAATAGATATGGGCCTGTGTTCCTTTTTGTTTTCAGTTCTTTGACTCTCTCTTCCCTTTAATTAAAAGGTGAATACCATGGAAACAACCCAGAGATGTCAAAACTGCTCCATAAAGCCGTCCGCCAAAAGAGTGAAAGTGCATATTCAGTATATCAGCAGCATTTGGCTAATCGACCTGTAAACGTGAGTTGTTTTACTAGATTCTGTTTCTTGTACTTGGATATCTTTGCATTTTCTTATCATCTGGATATCTAATTTAATCCTGTAGTTTACTACTACTTACTTTATGTATTTCCTGATGCATCCACAGCCAAATATCACTCCGGAAAAGGCAGATGCATAAGGTGCATTAATAGTAATTGCTGACATAAAACATTCTAGTAATTTCTCCTCTGTTGCTTATTAATAGTAATTGCTGACATAAAACATTCTAGTAATTTCTCCTCTGTTGGTTATGCTCAGCCGAATATCACTCTTGAAAAAGCAGATGCATAAGATGCATTAATAGTAATTGCTTACATAAACCTTTGAGTAATTTTCCCTCTGTTGTTTATGCACAGCCAAATATCACCCTTGAAAAGTGGATTAATAGTAACTAGTGGCATAAACCTTGTTGTAATTTGGCCTCTGGTGTTTATGCACAGCCAAGTATCACTCTTAAAAAGCGGATGCATAAGAGATATTTAATTGCAATTGCTGACATAAACCTTCTAGTAACTAATTTCCCCTCTGTTGTTTATGCACAACCAAATATCACAGTTGAAAAAGTGGATGCATAAGATGCATTCATGTAATTGCTGTGTTATCAAAGGCGAAAAGCGCAAAAAGGCTCTAAGGTCTATTGGGGCTTCAAGCGCAAAGTGCAAATAAAGTGTGGGCTTTAATGGAACAAGGTCCAAGGGAGAAAAAATACAAATCTATATGTTTTATCCAATGCTAATGATTATAAACATTAATGACAAATATATGAACAAAGAAATTGAATTTTTTTAATAATAAAGTGAAACATCAATTGTTTAGTGTCACCTCTTGAGCAAAGGTTCATTCGCAAGGAAAAATGTGCCTTAGAACTTGATGACACCGAAGGACATAAAGCAACGCGAAGCACTCAACACGTTTTGAGCCTCGCTTCAGAGCTTAAGCTCACCTTTGACAACACTGGATTACTCTGACATAAACCTTCTAGTAATTTCCCCTCTGTTGTTTATGCACAGCCAAATATCACCCTTGAAAAAGCGAATGCATAAGAGGCATTAATTGTGATTGCTGACATAAACCTTCTGGTAATTTTCCCTCTGTTGTTTATGCACAACCAAATATCATTCTTGAAAAAGCGGATACATAAGATACATTAATCTAATTGCTGACATAAACCTTCTAGTAATTTCCCTTCTGTTGTTTATGCACAGCCGAATATCACTCGTGGATAAGCGGAAGTATAAGATGCATTAATAGTAATTGCTGACATAAGCCTTCTAGTAATTTCCCCTCTGTTCAATCATTAAAGATGAAAGAAAGGTGAATACACAAAGACAGATTGTCGTTTCTGAAGATATCTATTTATTGCAGGTTCTCAGAGATCTTCTTGAATTCAAAAGTGATCGGTCGCCTATACCCGTTGGAAGAGTGGAACCTGCTTCAGCAATTGTGCAGCGGTTTTGCACTGGTGGCATGTCACTTGGAGCTATTTCAAGGGAAACTCATGAGGCTATTGCAATTGCAATGAATAGATTGGGTGGAAAGTCGAACTCAGGAGAAGGTGGTGAGGTATGTTATACCTGTTTTGTGTTAAGTACATTACCATTGGAATTGTTCTTTATCACCGACTATTCTACAGAAAAGATGATATTTTGATTGTCAATTTCAAACAGGATCCAATTCGCTGGAAGCCGCTTACTGATGTCATTGATGGATATTCTCCAACACTTCCCCACCTTAAAGGTCTGCAAAATGGAGATACTGCAACAAGTGCAATTAAGCAGGTATGTGCACTATGAGTTTGCTCTGAGGTTTGTTCGTCCTTCTCATCTAAGTTGTGTGCTCTTCCCTTTGATGCTGCACCCTTGTAGGATTCTCCAAAAATATGTACTTTTTGAGAATCCAACATGCATTCATTGACTTTCTTGAGAAGTCTGAGCTACATAGTGTTTTAAAGGTAAGTTATTTTTCTGATGACTTGTGGAGAACACACATGACTTCCTTACAACCTTTTCAGGTTGCTTCTGGACGCTTTGGTGTCACTCCTACATTTCTAGCTAATGCCGACCAGTTAGAAATTAAAATTGCTCAAGGTGCAAAGCCAGGTGAAGGTGGCCAATTGCCTGGTAAAAAAGTTAGCGCTTACATTGCTAGACTAAGGAATTCAAAACCTGGAGTTCCTCTTATATCTCCACCACCACACCATGATATTTATTCTATCGAGGATCTTGCTCAGTTGATTTATGATCTTCATCAGGTGAAATGCGTGTTATCTTCTTCTTTTCTATGGCGATTTTCATTCATGAGCTAACCCAGAAGCTAAGGTATCTGTAAAAAATAATATTCTGCTTTCATTCATGAGCAGGTCAACCCAAGAGCTAAGGTATCTGTAAAGCTTGTCGCTGAAGCTGGTATTGGTACTGTGGCTTCTGGGGTGGCAAAGGGAAATGCTGATATCATACAGGTAACCAAATAGTTGTGCATGTAGCAATGCGTCCTTTGTGCTTTGTGCATCCTGAGAGAGAGACTGCGAGCTAGCTCAGCTATCAAACATTTTTCAGCTGGCTATTATGGTGGACCACTTGCAATTTCGTTTTCCTTTTTTTTTTTTTTAATGAAGTAATAGCTTATTAAGGTGGTGGAAGAATTCTCAGTATGTAAGTGGCAAAACTAGAGACCATAAAATGTGTGTTTCTTCAAATAAGCGCTAGTCATCTATACTAAGTTGAACCTCATGTTTGCACCATAAATTACCTAGAAATAAATGGCAGACCTTCATCTGCTAGTAATCATTTTTTATACCTTCAGATGCTTTCCTGTTCCTTTCCCTCCAAAATTAAATGACTTGAAGCTTTGTAGGAGTTGAAATTCAAATGACCATTACTTTATTTTTTCCTGTCGGTAAATCCAAAACATCATTAAGGTGTAGTTCCAAATGTCCTATTCCCTATCAAAATGATGCTTTGGATGTTACAGTTGGTTGTCTCACATCCTTTTTATGTAAAATAAATTAGTTTTTGGCTTGGTACAATTATATAAAAATTATATTATCAAATTCTATAGATTGGAGGGATAGGTTGCTATCATCTTTTACATTCTTAATGTTAAGATATTTGAAATCCTAAAACTAATTTACCTTTAGTGTCATTAGGTAGGAAATGGAAACAAAGAATGATCCAATATTAGGTTCAAAATAGAATTGGAGCACCTCATTGACATTCTTAGGTTGCTATCATCTTTTACATTCTTAATGTTAAGATATTTGAAATCCTAAAACTAATTTACCTTTAGTGTCATTAGGTATGAAATGGAAACAAAGAATGATCCAATATTAGGTTCAAAATAGAATTGGAGCACCTCATTGACAATCACTTCTGCAATTATTACATATTATGTTGGGATGCTAGTTGAGATATATCGATTTATTTTCATATACCTTTAATTTGTATCTAAGCAGCAGAATTGAATTAATGGTTTCTCCAATGATGTTGAATTTTTAGTTAACCTAAGTACAATCATTTGTATAGTCTTGGCAAGTTATACCTCATAGTTATTCTAGGGTTTAACAGATGGCCTCTTTTGTGATGTATCTGGTGTTAACTGTAGAACCTTCCTTGTTTGGAGTAGGACGATTGGGGGAGGAGAAGGTGATACCTTTGTGGAAGTTTTGGTACTAAAAGTGCTCAATCGTATTCATCTATAGAGTTATAGATTTATATTAAAGAGAAAGAAACAAACTAGTAACCTGATCCCTTAGTTCTAGGAGATTTGAGAATCAAGCAATTATTTCAGCTGATGCAATTTCCTGAAATACTTGATTCAATGGCAGATCTGATTTTATTAGTTCAATTTATATACTAGTCCTACAAATCATATCTGATCACAATTGATCATAATCATATATAAATCAGCATTCCCACTCAAGTTGACATTTGTATATCTGTATGCCTAATTTGCTTACGAAAAATTCAAATTTTTGATGTTATTTTGAAAATCAAGCATAGTAAGCTAAGTCTTTTTGGCGGTTGTCGTTTGCAGATATCAGGGCATGATGGGGGAACTGGAGCAAGCCCAGTAAGTTCAATTAAGCATGCTGGTGGCCCCTGGGAGCTTGGACTTACAGAGACACACCAGGTTATCTTTTTACTGTAGAAATGAGCATTTTCAGTGTCTTTCTAGTAATTTTTCTTATTACATAGAAGGTCGTTACATTTAATACTTTCTTCGATTTTTAAGTATGTTCTTTTTCTGTTATTCTTTGAATGGTTGTGTGCAGACACTCATTGAAAATGGGTTAAGAGAAAGGGTTGTTCTTAGAGTTGATGGTGGATTTAAAAGTGGATTTGATGTCATGATGGCTGCAGCAATGGGTGCAGATGAGTATGGATTTGGTTCGGTAGCAATGATAGCCACGGGTTGTGTGATGGCTCGCATATGCCATACTAACAATTGTCCAGTTGGTGTTGCCAGTCAGGTAGCCTATGTCCCATTTTCAATCATCTTCATCATATTTATTGATAATCTTTGAATTTTTCTAACATTTTGGTTCTCAAAAACCGTTAGAGAGAGGAGTTACGAGCTCGGTTCCCAGGTGTTCCAGGAGACCTTGTTAACTACTTTTTGTATGTTGCTGAAGAGGTAACCTTATGCTCACTTGTATTTCTATAGAAATTACACAGACTGTTCATTTCCTAGGTTTACTTTGCAGTATTCCATTGAGAAAATGTCATGGTTACATTGATCATTTACGTTAGAATTTGAACAAGAACAGGATCGTATATATTGTCTTACTTGAAAAGGATTGTAATTTAGTGTCTACAAATAGGGCTCAATATAATAATGTAGAAAACACAATTTAATACTTCTTCTGTCCCAATTTTGATGAGTTACTTTCTTTTTTAGTCAGTGCCAAAAAGAATGACACATTTCTATACTAAGTAATAATTTAACTTTAAAATGTCCATTTTACCCTTAATATGAAATGATTTATAGTCACACAAATATCTATAAATTACTTTTGACCACAAGTTCCAAAAGTCTTCTTTATTTCTTAAACTCCGTGCCGAGTCAAACTAACTCATATAAAATGGGACGGAGTGAGTAGTATTTTTCTCCTTTCTCACATGGTATTAGAGTATCCGTGAGAAACAACGTGAAAATACAGACAATATGTCGTGCGTTAATTTTGGTGATTGTAACAGTTGTTTGCGTCATCTTCTTCTTTCCTTCAGTGTTCGCGAAAACCAACAGTGCCATCAAGCTTGGAAAGCTGCAGTGACCAAACCCCAGAAAAACACTCCGGTAGAACTCCAATCACACTCGGCTTAAACCTCCGACACCTATGACACATGCGCCAGCGCACAAGGCTTGTTCCAACATTTTCTTTCGAGCCATTTTTTTTTTTCTGTTGAGGTAGCCTAGGCCTTGCAAGCCTTTCTATCAATTTATTTTGGATTCCGATCACTGGAACTCTATTCTGGCAATACCAGTGGGATTTTCCGTCGAGATCTGGATTTGCCGACAACCAGATCTATGTTTCTTGTGCGTACCAGTATATTATGATTATATCTCATTGAGGGTAGGATATGGGAGTAAAGGTAGTTTTGGCGGAAATATATAGTATGGAGATGCTTAGTTATAAGATAAGTTTCCAAGCATTTATAGGGTATCTTTTCAGAAGGAGGCGATATTCAAACAACTTTAGGGGGACACAAGGGGAAGAAACGCTGTGGAATTTGAGGTTCAGAAGGGATTTCCAGGATGGGGAGGGGAGTGAATTTTAAAATTTACTAGCTTTACACCATCAACATTGTGAGCCTTTAAAAAACACGATACAATGAGATAGAAACTGGGGAATAATTGCTTGTTTTCTATAATGAGATGTTTTTGGTGAGGGCAGAGGAAACTTTTTCTGTTAAGTGTAAAGTCGATTTGGATTCCTAAGGTGCTGAGGAAGGTGTGCTTTTTCACATGGTTATCTGGTAGAGAGGTGATTTGATTGTGGAAAACCGTAGAAAGTCTGTACAGCTGGTATTATTTATGCAAAGAGGCAGGCGAAGATGTTACCATCTTCTACTACACTGCAGCCTGGCCAAGAGATTATGGTGAGATATGATCAGTTGGTTTGGTATGTCTTGGGTGATGCCAAGGTCTGTGAAGGACATGTTTGCTTTGGAAAGCTGGAAGAAGCTGGAGAAAGACCAGGACTTGGAATGCTGCAGCTCAGGCTTTGATGTGGATCATTTGGAGAGAGAAATAGAAGTGCTTCTGAAAGGGCAGAAATGAGTTTTGGGCAGTTACACATGTAGTCCTGAATGTATAGAGGATTGAGTGCCTTTTGTTCAGAACCATATTCTTTTGTAGGTTTGTAACTGTTTGGTATACTTTTTTGTATACGGTTGATATTGGCCTTTTGATTTTTGAAATGAAATTATATACCTGATCAAAAAGAAGAAGACTTCTTTTGTTGGAGGTTATGCACAAAGCACGTGCTCCCAGTGACACGAGGTGAAAGAGAGTAAGACATGTGGGGTAACAAAACCAGATGTGAACTTGATTCTTGATAGATAAGGTAGGAATACGATTAATGAGATAACATGATGTGAGAACTGCATCAGCCAAAAATGCGATGGAACATGATTTGCGCATAGAAACCCAAATCGATACCGGCTTTTAGCATTGATGTCTGAAAGTATTAAAACAACTCAGATGGATTTTTCGTCTGGAAAATCCAAATCACCTAGGGTAGAAGTTACCCTACGAGGACCTGAAGCTCTTCCTTGTTATCAAGATGTCAAGGGAAATAAAAGGAAGTATGGTTACCGAGTTAACCTGAGTCACACTTTAGAGTAGACATGTGACACCAACAAGGTACCATTTTCTGAAGTTATGATAAGCTGAGATGTCCCAACTTGGTATGTAATAGATCGAGTGAATCAGTAGCAGGGAAACTACGGAAGGAAGATAAGGTGTAAGTGATTTAAGATTTGGGATAAGTGATTAATGAATAAGAGATTAAAAATATCACCAGAAACCTAGAGAAAGTTAAGGACGAACATGGGCTAGCTTGACCTATTCCAGATGCCATGGTTTGAGAACCATTGCGACTGCCGAAGAAATCTGGAGTAAGAAATAGTAGCAAAAAGAGATTTATCACTAGAAATGTGACCGGATCCACTTAAATGAATGACTCAAATACAGGAAGAACAAGATTGAGGGCGCAAGTCACACTATTACTAGTTTGAACATCATAAGTTATCTCACGAGTTGTCTGCTTATGTGCTTTGAGTTGAAGCAACACAGTATAATCCGACTAATAAACCAATAATCATCCGATTATTTGAAATATTGGAGTCCATTTTGTTGCAACCATGGCTCAGAAATGACTTAATTTTGTCACCAGAAAGTTTAAACTTGCTGTAAATGCTCAATTCTGGCCATAAGAATTCACAAAGTGATTTTGAGAACAATTACCTGCTTCGTACGACAAATGTCGAAAACATTGCAAGATCAATGTTGCAACAATGAAGAAAAACAGGAAAATTGACTATACTTGCTGGAAGACAGTTCCCACAGCTGAAATCCCCACAAAACATTGATAGGTCGAGTGAGAAGAAGTAAGCGGCTACTACAGTGTTGAGAATTTGCAAAAGAGCTGTTGGAAATGATAGTTCACCAGAAAAACTCATTGGACCTCGTCGGAACCATAGTTCATGGTCGGAAAATCCCTAAGAACCAAAGGAACAAGCCTTCTCTTTATCATAAATGGACGCACGCTTTGGCGCATGACATAGACCGTACCAGATTTTTTTTTCCTATATAGCGTGCGGAAACGCATGAAGACACCTTTTTCGCATGGTTGGATGGGTTTTTGTTGTCGAAATATGCCCGACGTTGTGGTGGTGTAAGTTTATGCACAACACTCATGAAAATAGGAGGCAATTGAAACAGGTTCGCAGTCGCTAGAAAGTTGCATGACGACAATCTTTCTTTCTTCTGGAAGTCTTAAGTTGTGAATTGATTATTCTCTTATCTGTGTGTAAACTCCGATTGATTATTCCTTATAGCTAATTCGGTCTTAGATAGTGAATATACAAGTTTTAAGATAGGAAGGAAAATATTCTACCTAATTACATAATCGATCTGATTAGATCTGGCTAATCCTTATCGATACACAATGCCATTTACAATGTTCATACAACTTTCTTAACAATTTCACTACTTACCCCCTCCATGCCTATCCTGCTGACGTCACCCGTCTCTAAGCTGTCATTGTAGTTTTTCTAAGAACTACTCAATTTCAGTTATAAATGGTCCTTTTGAAGTAATATCTCGAATGATCTCCTTAATCTCTCATCCGGTAGTCAACCATTGTAACCTCTATGTTTATTTACCAAATCTAAAAATGTGGATGTGTGATAGCTCAATGGATGGGATTCTCAAAACTTGAGTATGAACTAATATAAATGTGGAAGCAAAACTAAGGAACAAATTAAGAAGACTAAAGAAAAATTAAAAGATATGAGAATTCAAATAAATAGTTCCAAGAAGATCCACAAACACAAGTTTTTATGATTTAACAAGATCCAAATAACACAAATTGGTTATTGGATGAACCAAACACCTTTACTTGAGAAACGAATCAAACTTAGAATCATATCGTGACCGCTTCATGAATAACATTAGACAACAATTAGTAATTGGTACTAATTGTTTTCTAAATATACCAAGAAGTAACTAAAGATATCAAAGAAGTTATCTGCCTTGAATTATGAACTAGGTAGGTCAAAAGATAATTCCCAAAGCAATCTGCCTCCAAAGGTTCAGATGAACTCTCAATAATAATATTCTTTAAAATATATGTTTCAATGAAGGAACAATAAGGAAAGGGGGCTGGGCTAAGATAATATTCAATAGGAAAGAAATACCTAGGGTCATAGAAGGCGGTTGTCCATACATAGTCCAATGCAGTCAACATAGAAATATAACTTTTTAATATAGAGTCTAGAAATTAGGTTAAATAAATCCTAATTTTGGGCTGCTGTATTTTCTCCCTTTTGGGGAAGATTTGGGCTCCATCCACCTCCTTTAGAACTTCAATTTGGCCCTCCAAATAAATGTATGACTAAGTCAAAAAATCTTCTTTGGCTGGAGATTGTGTTCCATCATAGCACACTTTTTAATTGCTCATTGAGTTTGTCTTGAAATTTCCTTGTTTTAGATCTTGTCTTGTGTTTTCTTGAAGCTTCTAAAGTTTCATCCATGTCTTTTAATGATGTTGAACTGCCATGGATGGTACCAATGTGCGTCCTACAAAGTTGTTTCTTTAGTCCAGTATCCTTCCAGGATAATCGTATATTTTCTCTATATTTCTAAAGGCTACCCGATTTGCCCTGTGAACGTATTCGTTCCCTTCATGATCCACTATAGCACACTTACCCTGTAAAAGAGTATTACCTCACCCGGAAACATATACTGTTCACTAATTTCATATTAGGCATTTATTACACTTCTCACCATAAGGAGTACTCCTGCCGAGTAAATCTCCACACTTACTTCTCAGTATTTCTGCATTGAGATTAGAGAATGTCCGTGTACATAGTTCCCCTTCATGTGTAGGAAGTCTTTATCTTGTTTTGTCTACCACATGCCACCAAAAACTTCTTTACACCCTCATTTCCTTCGTAAAAGAAGTCTCATATTTTCTCCGAATTTCTTGCAATCCGAAAGAATACAAATAAAGACATATATGTGGATAGTTTGTACTTGTAGACTTCAACTATGTAATTTCCCCTCCTATTAATATGTCCCTATCACTTGCTCAACCTTATCTTCAATCTCTCTCACAAGAGATCCTTATCTTAGATATTCTTCCTGAGAAACAACCCCCCCCCCCCCCC